>NC_031769.1:10218291-10475416 GCF_001522545.3 Parus major | reverse complement strand
CTTCTCCTTCTCCTTCTCCTTCTTCTCCATCTCACAATATGTTTTAGTGTTTTTCTGTTCTCCTAAGCAGGAGCAAAGCAGAAGATTTGTGTTGATTTTTAACAATCTCCCAGTGTTCCTGCAGTGTTTCACATTCTGATCCTAATTTTACAGCCTGTGAGTCATTCATTCTTCTTTAGTCTTCAAACCATTTCTGGGCTACATTTGATGGGGTAAATTTCCATCCAAATTGCAGCTATTGACAAGGATATCAAGGATATAAAATAGAATGGACAGTACCACATCTTTAGTGTGTACCAAAATAAATTCCTTATCATGTCAAGGTGGTCTGTAAGTATGGGATTAGTTGGTGCAAGAACTGATCTTTGTGAGATGCTGAATGTCACAGCTGTTTGCTAGGAAAAAAATGGTGGAGTGTGGTTGTTTGTAATGTAGTGGAAAGGTGGTGTAGAAACGTGGTGTTCCTGCATTCACTGCCAGTGGAACTGGGACAGCACATCAGGAACAAATGTGCTAGAGCTTGCTGGCACAAGGGTCATTCATCTAGACCTCTCATCCCAACTTTTACTTTTCTTGGAAAAATGAGGGATGCATACCTAATTTGTAGATGTGACTCATGCTTTCACCAGTTGTGTAAGTGCTCACATTCCCCATATGTGCAACAGAGATAATGAGGTGCCCCATAGGCCTCCAAAAGGAGCTCCTTTCTACCAGTTCCAGGTGGGCAGACAGGATGTGCCCCTTAGATCCTTCAGAAGGTAAACTCAATAATCTGCTTCTCTCCATTGGTTCTATTGGAAACTCATTGTATGTAGGCTGCTTCATTAGCTACCTAAAATGTAATGAAGCCTGATATTTAAGTGAGGTGGACAGGCTCCTCTAATCAGTATGTCCTTACCTTCTGCTAATTACCTCATGTCATCTAACTCTGGTATGAGCACACTTCTAACAGGCCTGCACCTTGTCCACTGAGTGTGGAAAGAAACTGTGAAAAATGCTCTTTTTTCTTGAAAATGGGCAGTGCTGTGCCAAAGGCAAACCAGAAAATTGTCTTGGATCCATTACCTCAGAGTACAGACAGGCTTCATAACTTGCTGTCTGTTTCTGAACCACACAGTGATGCTGGGATTGCAGAGCTTCTGCAAAGTAAAAGGCTGCAATGGCTCCTTTTACATCTGACTCAGTATTGTTCACATAACCCAGCAGAGAAATGCTAATTAGCAGGTAAATTAGATGCCTCTATCTACATTTGTCCTTGGAGAGATGGTAGATATAATTTTCTAGCAACCTTGTTAGCCTTTCCTCATTCAGTGGGCTGGATTGAAAAACAGTACAATAACCCAATGGTTATATCATATAACAGAATATCTGTTATGAGTAAAACTCAGCTTAACAGCCAACCAGTGCAGACAGTGATGCTTTACCCTGTGTAACATAACCATGTAGCTGCTTGGTGCTGTGGTGTAACAAAGGATGAGGACACACTGGAGAGCATTCATAAGTTTGCTATTTCCACACAGCCTCCTGACAGCTAAACAATATAATCTACTTTGCAGTATATTGCCTTATTGCAAGAAGCATACCTCAGTATACTGCAATAAAAAAGAAGCATTTGAATGTCCTACATCTCCATTGCACATACCTGTCAAGTTTCAGGTGGCCATTTAGATGATGCTATTGCAGTGGGTAAGTTAATAGAGGAAGCAGCTTAGACCTATGTTTCTCAATCCAGTCTTGTAGCTGAAGACATTCAAAGGCTGGAAATGGTATGTTCAGAGTCTCTAAGTAGAGCTGCTATTACAATACCATGAGTGTGGTTTAGTCTGACATATTTTACTTCACACTTGCTGTTGTCTTGGTGCCTGCCCCAGCTGGTTATGACAGCTTAGTTTATTTACAACAGCTCTCTGAACAACAGTGTTTACTTGCTCCTATGCAGGCGCCTGGGCATAGCTACAGTAATAGCTGTCTCCTAAAGAGGACCTGAGGAAAACACTCCCAAACCATGTCACTGTCACAGCTTCACACAGGACAAACGAGGGTTCTGCCTTGTCACTGCACTACAGAGATTCTCCATTTCTGGCAAATGAAAAATTGCTCTGGGAATCTGAATCCCAGTGGTCTGGTGACAAGGCAATGTATTTTAGGTCCAGAAGCTGCAAAAAGTTTAGGAGGATTTAGAAAGGATTGTAAAAGTAGAGAAAACCCAAGTGGTTTGTAATGGCAGGCTAAGAGTTTGTGATTGCAGTGGGAAAGGGATCGGCAGAACATCAGAAAGCGGATTTTGTTTTGAAATGCAGAGGAATTCTGACTAAAGCAGGAGAGAGGCTCATTTAAAAGGAAGTTACAGTGCTGATGAAAAGATAGATGTTAATCAAGAACCTACTGAGTAACTCCAGACAAATCACTGATTCCTAGTTTCTCATTTGTGAAATGGGTACAGTAATACTGTGCAGTACAAGAGAGATGTATGCAAGGTGAATCCTATATACAGGCTTGGTGCTTAACCACAGAAGTACCTAAAAAGGCAAGGAAGAATTCTTCTAAAAATACAGTTGATCATACTGCTTTCCTAAGGTCAGGACCTCTTAAGAATCATGAATATAGTGTTTTGCCCACTGGTAAAAATGGTGTTACCTCACAAGATGTTGATGCGAGAGCAATCCGAAACCGTCTCAGTACTTAGCTAAATGCTTGCCTGAAGCAAGATCAGTTGGGACTGAATGATTTCAATACATTTTACATGGCTGTGAGTCTTCAGTAAGGAATGGGATCCTCCTTTATTGAAGAAGTTAGAAGTATATTTTATTAATCTGTCCATGTAAATTGTGATAACTGAGTAGGAGTATTTTTAAGTGTTCTGAAAAGACAAAGTTTTAGGATTAAATTTGCAAGATATGTCTGCTGTCTGACTTTTACTCCTGAATCACTAAGGTGCTCATAAAATGCAATACTTTGGCTACTTTTCTTTATAATCCTGTATTATAATTTTAAAAATCCATATTTCATAAGATGTTTTTTTTTAAAAAGGGTAAGTACTGTGTCCAAGCTATGACAGGTTAGTCTGTAATACTCATTGTCATTGTATCTTTTTGGTCAAGAATATATCAGGATTGAAAAATATTGGTATGTGTGTGTATATATATATATGTGTGTGTGTGTATGTGTGTGTGTGTGTATAATTTTATTTGTTATAGATATATTATGAATATATCTGTATTTGGTATTTATACAGCTAAGACAAATATCCAGCAATATTAGAAGATTTTAGAATTAATACAAATCCCTGTGCATTGGCCTACAAGCCAGTGTCTAATTAATCAAGGTTAGAAAGAAATCTTAAGAAAAAATTCTCAGTTGTAGGGTTTCTACAGGAAGTTTTTAGCTTGTTACTCTCAAGTACTTTATGTTGAAACAAGCCCAGATTAGGAAGACAAGTGATCAGGTTCCATGTGGGATTTGCTCTTTCTGTTCCTCATTTTGTATCTACCACATTTACATTCATAGGTCTCACACAATATTTCTGCGTTGTTCCCCATTATCTGGTGTCACAGTCTATACAGATTCTCACTGAACAGGATATTCTCTGTGCTCTCAGGAACACAACCGTGTTTCTTCCTAACTGCATGGCCCAGCTGTCTTCATTACACATCTGATCAATGAATATTGAAAGAACTAAAGTGGACAAATGAAAAGCATTCACTAAACAAGGCACTTTTTTTTTTTTCCCCAAGAAAACCCTAATTTCAAGTATTAATTACTATATATATAAAATTAATTGTTTCCATAGACTATGGAAGAATAGAGAATTTGCAATTAATTTGCACTGTGCTTCCAGCACCCCATGCAAACATTTTCCATGTCAGTAAACTCCTGCAGTTGTTCTGCACAAGAAGCAGTGCTGCCCCCACAAGTTCCAGCCTGTGTCCTGTGCTGCAGCTGAGCAGGCTGGAGGGAAGCACTGCTGCTCCCAGATCCCAAATCATAGCTCAAGAACAGGTCATGTGCAGCCCTGGGCATTTCCCAACTGCCCCTTTTTGTCTCCTTCCCCCACACTGGAGTTTGAAACATTTTCAACTAAATTACTGCCTGTGTTGTGGTTTCTCAGTTCCAAAGAAAACTTTTTTATGAAGAGGAAGGATTATACAACATTGATCTGGTGGTGAGAGCTTCAGCCAGAGTACTGGAGACACACATTTAGCTACTTGCTTGGCTTGATTTAGATCAGGGCCATGACCCTGGTTCTCCCATGTTTTAGATGAGTGACCAAATCACTGAGCTATCAAGGCAATCACTTCTGCTCCCTGGCCCTATTAGTATCTCATTAGTGAATTAAACAGAGCGGCACATTGAACCAGGGTCCCCCACTCCCCTGTGTGTGTCAGGCTGGCTGATATACAAGGGTCAGAATCCCTGGCTTCTGTGAAACACCTCCAGCAGAACTTGGCTTCATCTTGCTGGTAAAGAGGAGGAGTTTTGAAATCTCAGGAAGAATGGGATTAAAAAAAATCTCTTCCTCAATCAGTTTAAAACCCAAATCTCCCCTAGGTTTGCACCCATGTATCAAAATCTGTATGACTGATGGATAATCTATGTGTTGGTCATCCTATGTACTGCTTTTTGCAGAGCTACAACTAATGCTGCTTCATAAGTTTAAACTAATGGATGGGGATGCAGAGAGATGTGTGCTAGGGGTCTGTAACCACTACTGGGGCAATCCAGTGAGGTGCCAGACCCATATGAGAACAGTCAGCCAGGCCCACACAGCCAGAGGTTTGCTAATTCAGTTTGGAAGACTTAAACATGCAACAAAACACTTGCCTGCTTTGGCTTCCCAGCTGGGGCAAAAGAAAATGGCATGAAATGTATTACAAGGGCGTGGTTGGACATGTGCTGAGCTATAGACTTTCAGGGAAATGTGCACAGGTATGTGCTGACATGTCTCCTCTCCAAAGGCAGAAGATGGAAGAGGAGACAGAAAAGCATTTTTTTAACCCTTCTGTGAATAAAATAGACTTTGTGGAATTGCTGAAGCAAGTTGTAAATGATGTATAAAACCATCCTTGTCCACTGGAATATATGGCAGGGCTGTGCATTCCCCACTATACTGTGCTGTTTGATGAGCTAATCATTTCAGACAGAGCCACAAAGCCCCACCAAGCTCACAAGTTTTAGTTAAAGGATACTAAAAAGGCATAACATAAGTATTGTATTTTGTGGGATGATTTAGTGATTTATGCAACTGATTTGAAACACATAGACTCCATGAAACCACAGGTTTAAATCCCAGCTGGATTCATTTCATCCTTTTATCACTCAGAAAGAAATAAATTCAGTGCTCTGAAGTACCTCTGAAGGGTTTCCACGGACAAAATATTTTTTTTAATAACAAGCAACTTAAAATTCTTCACATTTTTGAATCTTTTCCTTCCTTAAGTTTTAAAAAACATTATGTTCATCTTGATGGCAAAATGTATGTCTTCTCTACTGAGTGCAATTAAGAGTTAGGGGAGTTGATGCTGATACTTGCCACAGTGAATTCCTCTCTGGCAATTAACATGGTTAAAACACTTCAGGATTACTCATCACGCTCTATTTGTCAGACTTCAGTGGTGATCAAGGACTAATGACCACTTGGGTAGCACTGAACAGCCTGCATGTTTCCAAAGGACACAACTGGGCTCTTGAAGAAATCAGGATTGCTACAAGGAATCTTCTCTTTTGGCCTGCCAAAACTTCCCCTGCTGTAATTATTTTATACTGTTACTATTGTATTCTCTATTATAAATTGCCCTACTGACAGAAAAGACAGTTTTGTGAACCTGTTCACCCAGGTTCTCTGTCCCTGTTAAAAGATGTGGCTTTCAGTCTTGTCACCCATCTCTGCAGCAGCTGAACCCCTCTGAACAATCAGGGCTCAGTCTGCCACACCAGGTTTCCCAGGAGGGGCATGTCAGTGCAAATGAAATGTACAGTGTTATTGCTGCTGGTTCTGGGTCTGTGAAATAGATACTTCCCTCTCCTCAGTTTCCAGCCAACACAAGCAGCTGGTATTTTTGTATGTTTGATTTCTTTCTTTTTAACAGTCATTCCCTATCTGAAAACAGTTTTCACCTCTAATTCCTGTTGACATTGGTTCTTTGAAAATGGCATCTGAAATAACAGTTGCTCTGTTATTTCATGTTAAGCCCAGGTCAGAGCTGAGTGTGAACCCTTAACCCAAGTTACACAGCACCCAGCACGAGACTGGGCGCTCCATTGCCAGGCTCTGGAAAGAGGGGGTTGGACCTGTCCTAGTTTCCACCAAGAACAGGGTTAATATTTGCAGTAGCTGTGAGGGGGCAGAGCCTGGAGCTGTGTGGGAACAGCCAAGACATTGTTTTAGTGGATACCATCTTACATCATGGCCAGAGATGAAGGGAAGGGAGGGACTTGGACTCTCCACAGTTTCCAGTCAGGAGCAAATGTGGCAGACAGAGCAGTTGGGAGGTGATGCCACTGACTGCAGTCACATAATGTTGTGTCAGGTCACACTCTAAAGTGAGCAGTTTTGCATGTAAATCACCCTGTCTTTGTACATTTTTGCTATTAGTATTTTTGCTCTTACTGTTCCTTTTCTTTCAGCATCTTGTTCTTATCTCAACCCAAGACCTCTGCCTTCTGTCTCCCACTACTGGGTGGGGGCTTGTGGTTTTGCTTTGTTTTTTAGTGGGGGTACTAAATTAAGGAATATCATTCCTACACCACTACAGACACCCCAAGGTGAGGGGAAATAATCTCGATCCATTTAGCACTGCTCAAAGCCAAGGAAAGTTGCCACCAGCCTCCCAGACACAGGTCAATCGGAGAGCCCAGCCTGGAGTGCCAACTCCAAGAAAGCTCCTCCTTTCCTTAGTTTTTCCAGGGCCATTGCTGCTCATCTGGGTCTGGATCCTGCCATCTTCAAGGCTGTCATCCAAGAGTGGTTTGGGTTGGAAAGGACCATAGAGATGATCTAGTACCAACCCCCAAAGCTGCAGCCCAAATACATCTACAGCTCAAATCACAAAGTTTCACTCGCTCTGTCTGGTTGACGGGAACCACTTCAGTCAAGAGATCATTTCTTGCTTCACTGTAGTGACAGATCCTTCCCTCTGTGGCAATCAGCTACCTCCAGACACAGCTCCATCACTGACCAGCTCCACGCTTGACCAGCTCCATAACTCCATAACTCACCTCAAAGGTTTCTGCACTCAAGTTCAAAGTGCGTATTTTTGAATGTCACCATGTTTGCTGTTACATCTTGAACCCTTTGCTAAATCACTACCAAAGCAGAAATGTCAAGGATGCAAATAATAAATGAATCCCTACAGATAAAGACCTGGTAACAGCAGCTGGGGCCTTCCTGTGGGTGAGAAAAGCTACCTGCACTGAGGATTAAATGAAAAGTACATCCTTGTATTTAGCACTTCAGAAGTTTTCCTTGGGTGGAACAGCTTTTGTCTCGGCCAGAAGCAGTGTCATCCCCTAGGAAACAGTCATCCTCTTGGAAATAAAGACATATTTAGATTACAGAGACTTCCAACAAAATAAGAAAAATAAAAAAAGGAAATAAAAAAAGGAAAAAAGGCAAAATCACAATACAAAGCGTTAAGGTTAGAATGTGATGTCTGCTTTGAAAAAAGAGGATCAAATACTTAACAAGGCTGAGAGTATTCTGTCTGAAAGAAATGCCTTTACAAGAGATATAAAAGTAGTAAAAATAGCCAGTACTCACAAGAAACAGTAAAAAATTAGACTGTTTCTGAGAGAAGATCTAGCAGTACATTAGGTTAAAAAAAATATAGAGCAGTCAAAGAAGATTTTTCCCTCCAGTGTGTATTTTTCTTGGCAGTTGTGCTCACTTGTGAATAGTGTTAAAGCACTTTAGTTTCCATTGTAAAATTCGAGTCAGAGAAAACAAAAGTGGAAGGGACCTTAAAAGGTCATCTAGTCTATCTCATTTCCTAAAGGCACATTCAGCTATGCCAACACCATCTGGACAGATGTTCTGCTCCTTAAATGGGCTTTTCACACATCCATAAAGAGTTGTTCAAAATTAAACCACATCAAACCCCAATTCTCTAAGAGACAGCATGTAACTATACTGTTCTAGGAGCACTTCTGAGAGGGAAATAATTTCAAGTTCCCCTCCTAATTTGCTGCTTTGGTGTCAGGAAAGAGGTGCTAATTCTCTGCCTGTAAGCAGGAGAGAGTGGCAGGGATGGGAAGAGCTGTGTGTTCCCCTGGCAGCAGCAACAGGCAGAGCAGCCATGGGGTTTTGGTGGGAGAACTGCAACTGCCTGAAACAACAGTGTGTGTTGGTGGCTGTGCAACCACAGCTCCCAAAATTACCATTATTGGCACAAGTCATGAACCCACCAGAAACCAGCTCTGAGAGCAAGAAGGGATTGCAGGGGGACATCACCAACTCAGAACTGAAACAGCAAATAGATGCTGCTGGGACACCTGGGGAGGAGACTTCCAAGATGTACTAAGACTAAGCAAAATATCAAGCAAATATACTGTCATGGTTGTTCACTCTGTGCAATTGCAATTTATCTGAGTGTAATTTCTGCTGACTTTAATTGAATTTTGGACCTTATGCAAATATATATTTTACATGTACAGTATTTGTCCTTGTCCTTTAAATACTTCACTTCCCATTGCTCTTCATGGGGTTTGTGAAACAATTGGTTGAAATCAGATGTGAGCAGAGAAGGCATTTTGTAGAATGAAAACAACTAGATACACAAGGGACAGAAAATGGATACAGTTATATGTTTCATCCAAATTAAATTTTCCTAAGTGCAATTCATTAATTTTGGTAACAAATATTCTTTCTATTTTGAGAGTTAGTCTGTTGCTTATTTTATTTATTTGGTCAACCAAAGCATTGAGAGGCTCTCATACACACCTTTTGCAACTCATTCAAACTCTTAAAGTTTGAAGAGAGGAAGACTTCCTTGTCCACTTATTTTACCACCATTTAAAATTAGTAATGACTGTCTATAAAACTTTAGAAAATATTCAGAAGGACACCTGAAGAAGTATCTTAAAAAGGTTTCTTGAAGTACAGCATTCAGGTCCTATATAATGAGATTTTAGTGTCAATTATGCAAAGGTGTAGCTGTGGCTCAGCTCATGCATGCACACAGTGCTGCAGTCATGGCTGACAGAAGAGTAGGGAAGCAGCAGAATGTAATTCATTGCAGTGTCTTGGACTGTGGTCTTTCCATTTCAGCAAATGATTTTCACTTAAATTGATGAGTTTTGTCACATGAGGGTTGGACCCCTTCAGAGCGTCTTGCCTTGGCTGTGAACATTGTGAGCTGTACAAGTACTGAGCAGACGTGTAATGTCAATTTTCAGCTGGTCACAGGTCAGTCACCATGCACTGGCTTTCACCAAATATTCATTTCTTCAGTGATGACTGACTTTCAGAACCAAATTTCAGCCCTCAGGCATTTTTTTCTCTATAAAGGCATTGTAACTTTCTACAACAAAGGAAATATTTTTTGCCTGTGTTTGGCCAGAAGGTCACAGCCATAGTGGAGAAAATTTCTCCTTGTGTACTATAAGCCCAAAATTTTATTCAGATCTTCTTTCAGCTCCAGCTTGTGTGTGTCTAATATCTGCTTTAATTAGAAAGTAGCTCACAGGATGGTATTTCTCATCTGTAACATAGATAAAGCTCTATCTTTATGACACATTTGTTGCTGCTATTGTTTTTGGTAGGACATAACCAAAGTCTTTTTAAGTCATTGTGAAGGCTTCAGATCCTCCCCAGAGGTTGGAATTCCCCATGAGGAAAAATGCCACAGGATAATTTTGTCGTGTTTCATTTTGATGCAGCTCATCCTTTCTACAATTGTCATCTTTGGGAGTATCTTCACACATCTTCCTCTTTTAATTTCAAGACCTGCCTGAATGATGATCATCCTAACACGTCTTTTCAGCAGAAAATCCCATTCTAAGTCAATTCCTCTAGCAATAAGTGGTGTTTCAAGGGCAAGTTTTGTTGTTGATTTGCACTTCTGGAATATTATGGTGCTTTTGTGTCACCACAATACTATGGCTCATGTTGTCAAAACCTGTGTTTAGTAAAGTATAAAAAAGAGTGTTTCCAGTACATATTCCAAAGGTGGGAAATTTGGATTTGATTCAGGAGATCATCACTTCACATTATTACTGTCAAGATGAGTTAACTGAAGCATGATGTATACAGAAATTACTTTTTCAGTTAATAGAAATAAGGAAAAATGGATATAAGTGCCATATCACCAGTGAAAGATTTATTGCACAGCTGTTTAGGATCCATGTAAATAACTGGAGTAGATTGAAGATGCGGTGCTCATGCACAGATCATAGATCTCAGAGCTGCACAGGCTCCCTTATTTCACCCACTGTACTCAAATTGAGGCTGTGTTATATCTCACTCTTCTGAGATTACAGTTTTTGTCAATACTGAGTATTAATGAATGATTTTAACATTTACTCCGTGGACTTTTCCAATACCTTGCACATTTTCTGGTGAGGAGAGAATCCCGAAAAATTTGAGTTTCATTTCTTTCAGTCAAAAGCTTATCAGTACCTTTTACATCTGTTGAGCTGCTTGGGAAAACCCAAAAAAATTTCGAAATAAAAAATGAGAAAAGCTGATGAACTAGCATTTGTTACTGTGTTTTATCTGGTTTCCTAGTGCTTCCTTCCAGAACATCTGGGTTCAGGAAAAACAACTTCAACCAACCTGATCTAAAACAAGTGTTCCTGGATTTCACACTCATTTTTCTGTCAGGTTTTAGTGACCATGCACCTCCACATATGCAGAGAGACTGCAGTTTCTGAATACATCTTACTGAAATTGCCAATAAACCCCTTGCTTCCTGCTAGTCCCCATAACCAGATACATACAGATACAACCAGAAATAACCATTCCTTCAGGACAACCCTACCTTCTTGGGTTACATGAAAATAGAATAATGTTTGCATTTAAACCTCTTTCCAAAATATTGTAACTTCACATAAAGTTTCATTAAAACAGTCTTTCAAAAAAGGAACTTTCTCTTTTATTTTTTTTCATGTTCTTCCTGAGATTTTGCATGGGATTTGAGTCTCCAGTGATCGTCTTTTCTACTGGTGCAAACAGAGTCCCATTACAGCTGAACTGATTTACTACAGCTAAGAGTCTGTCCATAAAGCCAAATCAACCTTTAAATTAGGCTCAAAAGAAATACTACCAATTAAATTTAGTCTGTGACCTCTAACATAGTTTAACAAGCTCAACATACTATGGATTTCAGGAGGGGGAAAAAAATCAATTAAACTTTAAGAAAAAATAAAATCCCCAAAGTCTAAACCTTGACAAAAGTAGTTCAAAAATCCTGTAGCATCCAGCTGTTTCCATGGTTTCACATCCTGTGTTCCAGTTTTTAGGGTGTTATATAGGATATGAAAGCAGCTTGGAAAAAAAACAAACCTCCATAAGAAAAACCTTTTTTTCAGTTGCCTTACTTGTTTTGTTTTTGCAAGAGCTGGGGGGTTTTGGTTTGATTTGGTTTGGGGTTGGTTTTTCTTTTTTCTTCCCATTCTCTGGGAAAAAAAAAAAACAAACTGTATTTTAATTTGATTTGAACACTTCAAAGCCCTGAGAGATCATGGGACTCTTCCTGCTTTAGGCAACAGCAAAAATCTCATTGCCTTTGGTGGGAGCTGGATTGGACCCTAAGAAAGGAACTGAGGGAAGAAGTATCATCTTTTCTCAAACTCCCTTTACCCCAGAAATAAGCTAACATAACCACCCTGATGCGACAAGTTTATTAAAAGCAAATAGTCATCTTGTGCTACAAATCCTTCTGAATACAGTGTTTTGACTAAATGACATTTAACAGTGTTGTAGCTTTAATGGTAAAGAAAACACTAGCAGCTCAGTACTTAAACCTCTGTCCCATGGTGAATATCATTTTCAATATCCTGTAAAAATTCTTTGAAGTGTTTGTATGCAGTCTGCCCCAATGGATTTACTCAGAATTAGTTAATAGTGAGAAAGCATTGAACTAAATTTATCGGTTAGTGTCTCTCATGATCGCATAAAAAATAAAATTAAAAGGAACCCTCTACAGAATACTTTATCAGGCTTGGTAATGGCATCATCTCTGACAGTGAGGCAATAAAAGCATATTAGTGACCCCCTGATGAAGCATGTTTACAGGCAAAGTCAAAGAGATTGATCATTCTCTCTGGAAAGTGGCATTTCCCTTCAATGCACTGTTACTGCTACTCACAGAAGCATACTGATGGGCTAATGCATGACAAGCAGGAAATGTATGAAAGGGAATGCAATTATCAAGTCCTGCTCAGCTTTTTGAGGAAAAGTCTCTTCTGCTCACAGCCTGAACTCCTTTGTTGTACCAGCAGTGTTGCCAGCACTATGTAAGAGAGCCAAAGGCCGTAGCCAAGACTGCAGGTGTTGTGCTGGGTTCCATACAGGTGTCATTTCTCCCAGAAGTGTTGGGAAGAGTGACAAGAACACTGAGAATAGAAGGGGGAACAGTTCTCCCAAGATCAAAGCAAGGCCCAGAAAGAATCCCTCTTCTAGTGCCATGGCACCTTGCTGGTCAGTCTTTCTGTGGAAGTCATTGAGGTTTTCAGGAGTGATCTTTGGGATATATTCTATGTGTTCATACTCTTCAAAATCCCATGCCCTGCTGACACACATTTTTTCCTGCAGTTGCATCATCTTGGGGAGTTCTGATTTGTTGCTGCTTTTCTCACTTATAAGTAACTTTTTAATCCATCACTCCAGTTTCTGTATTTCTACTTCATTTGTTATTTGGATGAAAATGGCCAATTTTGTTTTGCATACATGACCATTCAAATTGCATTCTTTCTATTTTAATGCTGTTCAAACGATGGACCAGTGTGCTACTTGTTCAGAAGCTGCCGTGCTTTCATTCACTCCCATTTACATTTTCTGTAAAAGGAAGGAAAACCAAATTTATTCATTTCTGAACCACTTTTAGCCCTCAGCTCATCTCCCATCTAAATACATAAGTCAGACATGATCTGGAGTGTTTCACAGTGCCTCTGAACACAACCCAAATCTTTTGTGCTTTCCCAGCCCCATTTCTGCCCTGGCCCCCATTAACAACCCAGCATGACTGACATGGCTGCAAGAGAGGGATCTTAATGTAAATGTATTTTCCCAATGTAATTTTCAAATAAAACGAAATGGTAATTGCTCAATGATTAGATAAGTAGAGTGGATTTGTTAGTGCCATAAAGCTCTCTTCTTTGATTTCCTTGAGTCTTCCTCTTCCCTCATGGAGAAACCTTCAGTCATTCCACGTGGACGTGTGGGGTGGGGTGAGCAGGGGAGGTGGGCAGCCCGAGCTGCGTGCAGGACAGGGAAATACGGGCTCAGAGGGGCTGTCCTTGGGGCATGATGGTGTGTGGGTGGGCACTGGGAGCCAGACAGGATGATGTGTCTGGCAGAGCTTGGAAGGACTGGGGAGGAGTCAGGGCTCAAGGGATACCTTTGGGATTTGGGGTGTATTTAAAGCCTTCTCTTTCTCCTAGCTTACTGATGGTATTAAATGTCAAAATGATCACAGTTCTCGGTTGCTCACTCACTTCTGTGTCATCATCCCTATTTCTGCATTAAGGTCCAGCTGAGTCATTGCTTGGCTGAAATAAATAGGACATTAAATATGAACCACATAGATGCAGGTGAGAAGAAGCAAAAACTTTAAAGGACTGATTAAGACATAAGTTTTCCTTGATGTAAAAGGCTAAGATTTTTCCATCTCAGCCAGGTTTCATGTACTTTGCTGCCTCTGAGTGCTCAAGACATGCTAAGGTAGAAATGCCTTGTTCTAGCTAATCCCTAGACTGATTATTTCCCTGCTAAGAGGCAGAAAGATTGGCCAATCTCCTGTTTGTCACCTTTGCTCTAAATTACTGAACATTACTGTAAGAGAGGTTGGTGGAGAACAAGATGAAGAGGATCCAGATGGTTCAACACATGGTGACCTGTCACATCAGCAACACAGATTTATAAGAGCTGATCACCCTTGTCTTCTTGTTCAGTACAGTGTTTTATTATTAAGATCTTTATTTTTGTGTCTTTCCACTGTCTGGATCTTGACTCTTTCCTTGACCCCATTTCTCACTGTGCTGATTACCTGTGGCAATAATCATCTATGGCAAGAAGTTCTGTGCAACAACAACTGACAGACACCAGAATAAGACTTCAACAAAGACAACAAGAAATTCTAAATGGACCTTGAACCCAAGTAAAGGCTAACATCAAATCAGCCATGTTCCCAACATCTAGAATAAGTTATAGAACTGTACAAACTATTTGTTTCAAGATGAGGCTTCCAAAACTCACAGTCTGGAAGGAAATGTGAGAAAAAAATTGATTATTGAAAAACAGGTACACAAAGTCAAAGTTCTTCCCAGGGGAAAAAAACAAAAGTTATTTAGAGGAACATAGGAGAATCTGCTGCCTTCTAGTATTAGCAGTCTTAAAGCTCAAGAGGTGAAACTCTGTGTAACAGTGTTAGTGGAGAATTTGGTTTGTATATCATAATAAAGAGGATTAGAAAATACAGAAAGCATAAGACATAAAAGCATTTAAAAATAGAGGTTTCCCAAAGATTGTCATGAAGCTTTTGCTTTAACACTTTATTACTGCAGCACAGTGTTGTGCTGTGAAAAACATTTCATCATTTGCATTTCAAGAGGTTGTTGGCTCAGACAAGTGTCATTACCAAAGACAATTTTCACAATGCATTCAAGAGCTTCATTAACTGCCTGTCTGACAATAATATTGGCCTTGCTGTGTTCAGGTAGTGGAACACAGATCCATAGCTTGCTACAGTTTCAGGCAAAGGAGATGAATATCCATCTTTGTCCTCCGAATTCATCAAACTGCCTGCAAGACAGAGGTCAATGTGCCTAGGTCTGTGTGTCAAGAACTTCTTGGTGCTGAATGCCTTTCTGGTTAAGAACAAAAACATACAAAAAATTGCATCAGAACTGGAAAGTAAATTGATCATTTTGAAAGGGCTTCTTCAATCAGCAGTAAGCAATGGGAGACAAGATAAGGACAAAGCTGTTTAAGGATTAATGTAACTCAATAAATCAGATCTTTAATTCTTTCCTCACCCCATGCCTCAGCAAAAAATGACCAGAATTACAGAAAGTTATTTCCTCTATTTTAAAAAGAGTGACTGAAAGTGACTATTACGTTTAGGGTTTATGAGAAATAAAAAATAAATAAATAAACAAATACTAAGAGGAGCATAAGGGAAAATATATCCAATTTAACAAATGGAGTGGTGTAGTAGGCTGGGCTTAGCAGGGAATTAAAACATCCAGACTCATCCTCTGGGAACTGTGAACAGCAAAAAAAAAAAAAAAAAAGGAAAAAAATAAATGAATACATAGGAATAGGGGACAGGTTTGGGTGAAAGGGAATGAGGGTTTCATTTGAAGGTTCACAAAAGTCTGGTTTAAATGTTAAAAATTCAGTCAATTAAGCCAAATTGGGGTCCTAATTCAAGTTCTATGAGGTAGAAATTAACTTTATCATCCTCAGGAAGACAGAGTGAACACCATGATTAATGAAGAATTGGTATTTTCTGCCATTAGGTTGAAGAGTACTGGTATGACAGTCCTGAGTGGCTGAACCAGAGTGACGAGAGCTTCTGAACCCTTTTGCAATCCACCTTTCCCAGCTTTTCAGCTCTCTGCTGGGCTTTCCTGGAAATAGTGGTTGCTGTTTGTTTAATTGGTCTGGAAGCCAAGAACTCCCACCCTCCTGGCCTCAAGACTGGGCTGTCAAAATGCAATCATGGAATCACAGAATTATTAAGATGGGAAAAGACCTTTAAGATGATCAAGTCCAACTGTCAACCCAGCAGCACGACCACGTTCACCATTAAATCATGTCTGAAAGTGCCATACCCACACAATTTTTTAATAATTCCAGGGATTATAGCCCCACCATGTCCTTGGACAATGTTTCAATGCTTGAAAAACACTCCTATGAAGAAATTTCTCCCCCGGCACAACCTGAGGCCATTTCTTAGCATCCTGTCAAAAAGTCTATCCCTTTTATCAGTTTGTCCTGAAACATAGTCAAGAAAGTTCCTGAGAAGTATAGGTTGTATCTAAATAAAATCTTCATCAGAATAAATGGCAGTACTCCAGCCTAGCTCTTGTTTCCATATCACAACAGTTTGCTTGAAAAATACTCATGTAGAAAGAGTTGTTATTTCAACAAGTTTCCGAGCCCTGTGTGAAATGAGATAGTCCCACCTCGGTTCTTCTCCCACCTCACCTAAAGACTTGTTCTGTTAACTATTCAGCTCTCTATTCCAGCTCACTGCACAGTTGAAAGACTTGCATTCAGTCTGCAATAGGAATTTTCCTTCTAGCCCAAAGAGAATTCCCACTCCATTTAGGTTACACAGTATATATTTTGCTCAAATGTGAAGTCCAAAATTTTTTTCCTATTTTAAGGTACCATAAATATGTGTAGGGATCATATCTTCTTATATATAATTGCTCTGAATTTTATCATGCTATAGAAATAATACTTCACACTCATTTATTCCCAGCACTCTGGGATCTTAAAAGATAGATAAGAAAGACTCTTTTTCTGATACTAGGAGAGTCAAAACACATTGGAGGAATTTCAGTTGGATAATTAGCCCTTCTGAGGACCTGAAACTCCCCCATGAGTCATTCACATTTTTGACAATTGACGCATAAAAAACATGCCCAAGGCTGTGCAACGAGTCCCCTGGTAGGATACAGGACACAGCTTAGAAGATATTAGTCATTTATGCCATAGAAAGTGCTTCATATTCTCCTACCTAGAAAGCATGAGACAGTTCATCACACTTGTCCTTATTGTGGTTTCAAGAAAGCTAAATTAGTCTCATGTTTAGAAGCCAGAGGATGCAGAATCCACTTTGTTTCAATGCACATAAATACATTTAGGAAAAATATTATAACACTAGTACTGATACCACCCAAAACCCATGAGTTTAGCAGATCAGCCCTCCTTTTTGTAGTTCTAATAGTAGCATTTCCCTCTTTATTTATCCAGTTCTATTTAGGACATGTCTTTCCTTTGACTCCATCTTATTTTACTGTGAAGTCTACTGTGATGGGGGCAGAGAATGGCAGCAGCACAGTTGATGACATAGGCAGAAAGCTGTGGCAGCTGATGTGACAGTACTAATCCACTAAAATGACACCAATTTAATGCCCTGCTTTTCACAGGGTATTACCAGAATAGCTTTTGCTACCATTTGTGAGCAAAAAAAACCCTGCTCAAAAAAACCTACAGGAACAGTATGTTCATGGCCTTTGCAAATCTTTATAAGCCCAGTTTTGTTTTCTGGGGCTCAGGAATAAACGTACCAGAGCTTTAGTCAGCTAAAGGTCATCTGTCAGCTAAAGGTGCTGGGCCTTAACTTTGCTGTCACACTGTCAGAAGTTAGCACTGGGGAGACTCATAGTTGCAGGAGAGTACAGTATTTCAGCATTTTATTGCTCAGACTGGCTGAGATACTGGAATATTTCTTTCTAGAGTAGATTTTCTCAGGGGATGCGTTAGCAAGTGTCACCTGTACTAAACCCAGCACTGTAAGTCCTGGGGGATATTTCAGAAGTGCTTGTTCTGGTCACAGTGAAGGTAGGTCCCAGTGGTCACTCCAGGCTGATTTGAGATAACATTGGGTAAAAATCACTCTGGGTAGCTAGGAGAAATCTGGACTGTTATCCATGTGCAGTTGGATAGCAATGAACACTGGATGTGTCACCTAACTTTAGATATTCACCCCAGGAATCTCAAGAGCTGAGATAGTGTCCCCTTAGTTTTGGGTGACAGCTCACCCACAGCTCCCTCAGTGGTCAGTGGAAAGGAATAGGCACTTTTCACACAAAGTTCATCCTGTCTACTTTAACTGACCCCTTTGAGAGGAGACAAATCATTCCCAGCTCTGGTTTGAGCATATTGACGAGTGAGCTGGGCCAGTTGAGCTCAATTCATCTGCATGGGATTATGCTGGGAATGAGGCAGGAAATACTTCCATGCCCACAGTGACACTGGACACCCAAAGTTAGGACACTGCATCTGCCTCTGGGAGCTAGAGCTATCCTCCTGGTCAAGCAGCTAATCACAGATCTGCTCTTACTCTCACAGTAATGAACAGGAGGGTGTGATGCTGTCTGGTGTTGCAGTGGCCTCTCTGATGATCATGGATTTCCAACACTGCTATCAAAGCCTAATAATTGTGGCTCCATTTGGTTTTGTGGGGACTTGAAATTGAGAACATCACCTGCAAAATTCTCCATACAGCTACACACATTACAGAATATACAAAGGATAGGAACAGATCTGTCTGTACACACTTTTGTGTTTTTCTATCTCTGATAAACAAAACTTCACTTTAAAGGAGAAGAAAAAGGAAACATGGAGAGGTTTGGGAGGCAGGCAATGAATCGTGGATGCCCAGCATGTGGTGTTAGAGTGCTAAATTCGGGGAAACCAGCTTGCATCTTCCAAGCATATGCTGCTGTAACAACAGCTACAGTACAGAGAGCTGTGCTCGGAGGCACTGTGGAGTGGCAACCCATAGGGCTCCATCTGTCCCATTTCAGGCAAGGAAAGCTTATCTTTCCACAGGAAAGGAAGCTGCAAACTGATCCAAGTCATCTGGAGCTGGGGTTTCCTTGCTGGTTTATATTTTAAGAATGAGTGGCTAGATAACCCACTGTTTTGGATCAAATTATAAATGTTCACAGTTTGACTACAATGTTCACATTTCAGCCATCAGCATCACGCAGGTTCCAAAGTGCTGTTATGATCTCTGTGGCATTATGAGAAAATCCTACACAGGCCATGTGCTCTGGCTTTTTGGATCAGTCTTTTAAAAATAATTTGTGAAAAATACAATTTACTCTGGAATAGTAGGTGGCAGAGAAATGCACTAGGTGACCTCTCATGGTCTATCCTTCCTGCTCTGTGATTATACAATAGCTAGAGCTCAGAGTTAAGGCTCCTCCAGTTGTTTTTTTCCAGAAAACTCTCATGAGGGTCTGAATAAAAAATTATAGTGAATCAGAAAAGCAGAAGTCATGCTCAGAATATAGCTGATATGTCTTATATTCCTGTACCAGTACTCAGGTCATCACTTACGATGAGCCTTCACCTGTTCTTCCTGATGCCTTTGCAGAGCCTTGGTGTATTCAGCAATCACCAGTGATTTCCCAGCACCCTTGTGGTTACAAATCCAGGGTGCTGGTATCAAAAATAAGAGAAAAATCAAAGATTCACTTCAATTTACTCCCAAAGTAATAGGAATATACTTAAAATAGGATTCATTTTCAGAGTTGCAGTATTGTTGCTTTAACTGAAAACACCGTCTCCCTAACCAGGTCATCTGAATGTATAGAAACATATTCTTCTTTATGGGATGCAATCTTCTTTATGGGTGAAATTAAGGCACAAAGATAATAGCATATACCAGAGAAAGAGAACTAAGCTTTTGCTTCAAAAAAATTCTTCACAGAAGGGTCTAGAGGGATTTGAAGTTTTCTCCTGAAAGTAGGCAAAAGTTAGAGCTTTCATTTGATTTTCACTTTATATTTCCTGTTCATTTCAACCCACAGCTCAAAGTGAAATTCTAGGAATTGGGAAAATGAGCAAAAACCTGAAGATGTGCATTAAAATGTCACATGCAGAAATATTCCAGTTGAGGCCTTAAGGCACCATCTGTTTTGAAGCTACAATGGAGTTTTGCAGTTTGACCTTCAAAGACTTCTTTGAAATTCCAGCCTTAAGCATCTTGTCCAGTACTGGCCTCCATGAGGCTGCAGGACTGACTCCTTCCTTTCCTACTGCAGATCTGTCTTATGTACATTGAAACTGGAGAAGGAAATGCTAAAATACCTGTCATCCCCTTATATTTTCCAGTAGCAATACAAATGATGTATAGGCATGGAGGATTGATTTTTTTTAATATATATATTTTTATTTTTTTTTCTGGATGTATCATGATACTGGTGACACTGAAAGAGTATTTGAGCATGACGTCCAGAGCCATGCTAAAATTCATATCACATTGAATATGGATGCAGAGATAAAAGGGAGAAAAAGTCTGTGGGGGAGTATCACAGTTCATCAGCAAGCAACGAATACAAAGAGATTTGAAGAATAATGTTTTATGTGTGTTCGGTTAAAGAACATAATGGCCTAGTTCTAAAAGCAAGATCCTGTTCAGCTCAGGATCCAGTGTAACCACCCCCAGGAATGACTTGGGGCTGAGGAGCTGCGAGGTGGGTTGCTGCTGATGAGGACAAAGTGTCTTAAAGGTTCTTATATCTTGCTCCCCTTCCCACATTTTGGTTTTCTCAAGGCAGCAGACTTTTGCCTGGAAGAACAGGAAAATTTCTCAGTCTTGGGTGCATTCTTGTTTCTTGAAATGTTCAGGTGTGTGAGAGGTCTCTGTGCCTTTAGCAAGCTGAAATTCAAATAGAGGAGTGTTCTCTCCTACAGCTTAAAATTTCATGTGCTCTTATTGTCCCTGCAGTGAGAGGTTGATGAAACTTCCTACTTCAAAAAGAGGAAAGGCTTTTCCTTCTTAATATGGAAGTCAGCTGATAATTTCCAATTTAAAAGAAACGTCCAAAATATGTCTATAAACACAAACACATCTTTTATTTCTAACTATTTAGAAAGTGGCAGAAACTGGGATAATATTTATTTATGTATTATCCCATCAGCTGAATTCAGAAATAGTTGGGATTTTATCTACAGGCTTGTTTTTATGCAAAAAGGTGTTACACAAGTTAAAGGTTACAGTTCCAACCAGGCTTTTTTTACACAAAGAGCTCAGCTCCAAGGGGGAGGGTCTGGTCAAAACCAAATATAATAAATGAGTACATAAAGCAGAATCCTGCTGTGACGTGCTTAACAGATGTGTCCCATGTCTGAATAGAGGCACAATCTACCCTGTGATGGCAGCTGCTTCCAGCAGAGCAGTGCCAGGCTGCTGGTTCCTTCACCCTTCTTCCCTCACTGGTACTAAAGCTCCTGTTTTACCCTAGACCTGTGCTTCCCTACCTTCCCTATTGTTTCCTACAAAAAAACAGTATTGGAAGCTCTTTGTCATTATTGGTTCCTTCAGTCCTTCTTATTTGGGTGGGGTTTTTCCCCTTTTCTCCTGTTCCTCTGTTCAGACAGGTAAAGTAGACACAAGTCATCAGAGGTTTGGAAAAAGCAGATTGGCACACTAAAGAAGGGCCTGGTCTACATCATTTCCACTGGTAATCCCCCTCAGACTCATAGCATTTGAAACTTCCTCAGAATTATTCAGTAAATAAATATGAATTATTTCCCTGCTAATCAGAATCTAGTGTTGTAAACGGGAGTTGGGAGTCAAAAAAGAGGGTTCAACACTTACCAGAAATGGAAAACCAACAATGTCCTCCTTTTTAGTTTAAAGTCACTAGACCAGATTCTTCCAGGTGGAAAATCACTAAAGCCTCTACCAGAAGCCTTAGTGTGTTTGATGGAGCACAGTCCTGTTCACCTGTGAGACCAGCTCCACTCTGTTTATAAACCTAAAACCTCTTGTTTGTGCAGTTACTTAATCACTGTGAAACAGCACATTACTGTTGTCACATGGTTATACTAAAAGGAATATTTAAAAGGAAACAGAGCTTAAGGGTAAGCTAGGGTTTGGTGATCTGCCAAGCTGAAAATAGCATTTAACAGGCTTTTAATCTATTTCATAGGTTATTGTCCCCATGAGTGCTGTTATAGTCTACAGATAAGAAAAATGAGAACAAAGGGTTATTTTCACTTACAATTCAGCAGCTGCTGGTATTATTACTGTGTCATTGATAATCAAACAGAGGTACACTAATAATTGGATCCTTTAGAATGCAGTATGCAGTAAATATTTGTTGATTTGAAAATAAGCAGGCTGTAGAAATTAGACTTCTCTTTCTGTCAAAGTTAGCAGATTAAATGCTCACAGGGCCAAGCACCACCACAAGAGAAATGCCTGGCATTTGTGGAAGATTTTGTTGATCTCTGCAAGATTGCTCAGGTCTGTTTGCACCAGGGAGAAAAATAGATGTTTGAAGTAAAAAGGCAATTAAAATCAAAATTAAACACATGTTTTTGCTTTTGAATCCTAATTTGTAGACGGTACATAATATACTGTTTTATACCTTAGAGATAGGCAATTACCAAAATAACCCTCTACTTGCATCCATTTGACTTGCTGTAATTACCAGAATACACAAAGTATGAGAAGAAAATCTCTTTTATCTTTCTGCTCATCCCTCTCCTTCAGGATGGGGAGCAGGGCTTTCTTCACACACTGCAGAGAACAGGCAGATGGCCCACCAAGATGCTTTTCCCCATATTCAGCAGCACAGAGGAAGTGCTGGAGACTGTTTTGCCTTGTAAGGACAGGAGAAAGGAAGAGATAATTTCCTTTGCTTGCAATTTTGCCTCTTCCACAGAAACAGTGATAGAGTGTAGGTTGGGATGGCAAAATGCCTTGTCCTTACTGTCTGACAGGACTTGTTCATGCTGGTTTTGAGTATTGCACCCTGGAGAACCTGAAACAAGAGCAGAGCACACATGGTGCAAATTTACAGGGCTGGACAGGCCTAAGCAGAGAAGAAAGGAAGCTGAGAAGATGAGAAGTGTTTTATCTTTGTTGCACAAAGTGCATGACTGGATTTAACTTAATATTAGATGTCTGCAGTGAAGGCTTCACCACTGGAGCTGTCTGGAGTCAATGAGAAGAATCTGAGACTTCTAGTGCCTATGATGATTCTTTCTCACTCAGGAGAGGACGCAAAGAACAGTCTCGGGGAAGACAGATGCATTGCATTTATACTTATGCCCTGCTTCTGTCCAGTAACAGTAAAGACAGAACAGCAAGCTCAGATTTCAGCTTTCATTTTTGAAATGTCACAATTTTTAGGAGACTTTGTCTCATTTTCAGGTACGCATTAAGCACAGATAAGCCTATTTGTTATTAGCAGTCAGTCGAATTTATGTTCTGAAAGGTACTACACACTTAAAAAAATATTACCTAAGGTGATTTGCACTGGGCAAATGGTAAAACAGGCATAGCTGTGAGCCACTGCACACTGCTTAAACAGTGGCTTTGTTCTCCAAGGGGAGCCACACTGACCCTGAGGCTAGCAAAATTGGTTAGAGCATGGTGCTAATAACACCGAGGTTGTGGGTTCAATCCTTCTATGGGCTATTCACTCCAGAGTTTGATTTGATGATCCTTGAGGGCCCCTTTCAACTCATAATATTCTGTGATCTGTGACTTCTGTGATCTGTGACTGTCCAAACAGTGTAATAGCAGAAAAGTCCAACTATCTTGATACATGGGGTTTCTTTTAAATAACTTGAAATATTTAGGCGGCTCTTTGAAATTTGATTATGATAATAACAATAATGATAATAATAATAACAATAAATTATTGATTATAATAATAACAACAGGCTCCATACAGTATTTCTGCTTTGCTCCAGGCTGCATGCAGTAGCCACTACAACTTTCCATAGACAGGGATTTTTCCCCTCTTAATCACCCTTTGGTTTTGTAAGTGAGGAAGGCTCAGACAGTAATAAACTGAATCTGAGCCACACATCTGCTTTTTCAAGTGGTGTTTGGTGCAGGGGCAACACTGACAGATTTCATTACAGCCGTGTTGATGTATTAACACTGTCATCTCGGATGCAGTCTGGATGAGAGAGCCCTTGAGTGAAGCTGAGAGCTTCTGATACCAACGTGGCAAATGATTCAGTGCAGATCATTATACACATTGGCCTGTTATCTCCTCGGCGACGTGTGAGGCTGCGAGTGAGCTGTCTCCTTGCTTCATTATTTATTTTTCCTTAGCTCTGGGCTCTGCCAGTCAAGCAGCCTGGAGCAGAGCCGAGGAGCTGTTTTCAGTAGGGCTAGACTCACAGAGAGAGCAGTGTGAGATCACGGCACTGCCAGGGTCTCCACTCATGCTGGAGCGCTCCCCTTCTGCCTCTGCAGTGGAAGAGGTCAGGGATGCCACAGGACACCCCACTGGGAAGGATGGATGGATTGCCATCTGTCTTTCTCTGCCAAGGCTTTTACTGGGGCCATTAGCGGGCTCTGTCTGGAGTCCAGTGTTTCAGAGAGAAGATTGGCTGTGATGATCCTGATCATCTATTGCATCTTGCATCTGAGCAAGTTTAAGCTCTTTGGCAAGGATTAGACCTTTCCCTGCTTCCTGCAGATAAGCACAATTATCTCTGCTTTGTAGATTGGGAAACTGTAACAGGGACATGAGGTTATTTCCTAAGGGTATGTTTGACCTGTTGGTACCAGATGTCATGTTGGTCACAGAACTGGGAATAAAAAGAGAAATCCCACCTAGTGTTAGTCCCACCTAACACAGCATCCCAGCCACCTCAGGAATGAACCCTCTGCCAGACTGTGCTCTGAGACCTCTACAGGTGAATATTTATTTATGGAAAAGTGTGGTGGTAAGAACTATGAGCACAGGATATTAGAAGCATTTCATGCAAATTTCTTGGACTGGAGCTGGTGCTCAGAGTGCCTCATGCAGCACATTGAGGGCCACCCATTGGTGGTGCCAGCAGTGTCACCACTGCCCAGCACATCCCCACGGGGACTGGAGCAGGGATCAGCCATTGGGCAGCTCAGGCTCCTCTGCATGTGCCATGCCCTCACCTCCTGGACCCTGGCATTCCCTGAAAACACAGAATCATCCTCAGTCCAGCCAGTCAGTCCCCTGGCTTGTGTAAACTGATAGTGCAGTCTTATTTAAGTGGAAATAGGCTGTGTGAGTCTAGCCAGGAGTCTAGTTTGTACCTCTCACAATAGGCTTTAGCTTTAGAAAGCCAGAGGTTTTCTGATTGTCAAAAAAAGCAGACAAAAGCTCCGTCTCTGACAAGAGCTCTCAATAAGCTTCAGCAGCTGTTTCATTTCAACTTTGCCCATGAAGAAAGCTGTATTGTAGAGCAGGGTGGGGATAACATGTGTCAAAAGCTTTTTAAAAGTTACTTTGAAAGCATATTTCATCTTCAAAATTTAAGTGGCTTGTCCAACCTGTGGTAACTGGAATCAGCTTTCCTTATATTGATGCAGGGTGTCCCTCAGCTAGTCAAAATTCAGCTGAGGCAGCAGTTTGGGGACAGCAGAAGAGCCAACACTGATGAGAATGTGTGTGTCATGACATGCCACAGCCCTCTGAAGGGTGTAGGGGTGCTGGCACTGCATGCCTTCTCCTGTTGTCCCTGGAGATCAAATCTGAGCCTGGACCTACAGCAGGAGGTGAGGTTGGTGGGCTTATCTCAGCCCTTGTGCTAACAGAGCACAAACTGCCAGGAGGTTTGGCAGCTTGGTTTGGGTGGGAGAAATAAGAAAACTCATGTCTGGCATCATAGGGGTGTTTCATCTGAGAATTCATAGTGAAACAGCCTGGAGACACTTGTACACATCCCACTGCGTCCTGCATGGCTGTGCCTACTGTTACAAGCCCTTTATTGTGAGTAGGGTTAGTTTGCTTCCTCAGTGCTGCTGACAATCCCTTCCTTTCCCAGCCAAACCCACCCAGATGCCAGTGTGTGCTGGGTACAGGGGATTATTGATGAAAGCTGAGCAAGACACCACATGTGGCAAGCTAATTAGAGGGATCCCAAAACAGTGAATATCCATGAGCATGGTAAAATATGGATGAATAGAGCCCAGGGGAGTGTCTTCTCAAATCAGACGTGCAGCTTGTGTTGGAACTGGAGGAGAAGCTGAGTAACTGAGCTCTGCATGGGAAGTGGAAATCTCCTTCTGTGCACATTAAGGCTGATTGTTTGCTGAAAACGCCTCACAACTCATTCGATAAAAGCAGCAAATAATCAATGTTTGTGTAGAGGAGATGGGGGAATGTACATTTAACACTTTTCAACAGCTCCCCTAATGCTGTTAGGGCATTTGTCTATTTTTACACCAATTTAAAAAATGCAGTCCCTGAAGGTCACTCTTTAGGAAAGGCCTTAATTAAGATTTCTGCCTGCAGCAAATGGTATGAAGTATAATACATCACACTGTAGCAACCCAGATACAGATCATTGGCTACCTTGATCCAGTCATGTGGTATGAGCAAATATTACCATTTTCTTATCATCAAGGATCGTTTTACAATGTGAATAAAAAAATTAGCAGCATTCAGGTTTTCTTGAAATGTTCATGAAAAGATAGAAAAATGTCTGTCATTCAGGCTAAATAAAGCATTCTGTTAGCAGTGAAGGTCAAATAGACACATATACTTTACTAAAAGAAAAATGCTAATCTTCTTTACATCATAAATATTAAAAACAATACTGTTTAAAAGGTCTAATTTATTTTTATTGAATTAATTTCCTTCCATCTGTTTTTCTGCTCTTTCCCTCTGGAGCTCCAAGGGCTATCCTTCCCAAACCAAGGACAAATCCTCTCTGCCTGCCAAGCCTGAAAGTTCATTGTGGATGCATTTCCAATTCAGAACTTTTAAGCCCTTTTTTTCCAAACCACCTAAATCTCTGGCTGTATTCATAGGCAAAAGCACCTACTCAGTACCACATTCCTGGGTCCATGTCTTTAACCTCTTCCTCTCCCACTGCAAACCTTCTCCCATACTTCTTTATGAGAGAGCCCCTATGCATTCACACAAAAGCTCCTCCTTCAGACATAGCTGCAAGATCATTTGCTCTCTACAACTACCTAAAAGCAAGGATATAGCAAGGTGGAGCTTGTTTGTTTTTTTCCAGGTAACAGAATGAGAGGAAATGGCCTCAAGTTTCATTAGGAGAGGTTTAGATTGGATATTAGAGAACAAAATCTTCATGGAAAGAGTTAGACATTAGAATGGGATACCCAAGGGAAGTGGTGCAATCACCACCCCTGCTAATGCTCAGAAAAAACATGGATGTGGCATCTGGGGCCATGGTTTAGTGGTGACATAAAGCAGTGCTAAATGAACATTTGGATTCTATGATCTTAGAGGTCTTTTTCAATCTCAACAATCCTCTGATTCTATAATCAGTACCATAATAGACACCCCTTTCAAAATTTCATATTTCCATTTCTCTTCAGCAAAAGCAAAACAATTTTCCATTTTTGCTTCTATCTATGCACCATTATCCAAATATTTTACTTCCTGCCCCAGATAAGCTAAATTCATAGTGAAAAGGAGCCTATTTTGGATGGCTCTTATTCCCAAGAATAAAGTCTTTTCTGTTCAGATATACTCAGGAATGCTCATAAGCTGGAAAAATCAAAGTAGGTACCTGTTGTTAATGATGGTGCCTGTGAAACCTCAATCCTATTGCCAGCAGTGAGGAAAACAGAGGTGCTTATTAGTGAAAAGGGTGTAATTAAACATGAACCAAAACCCAGACGTTGCTCTCAAGTGTCAAAGATTGATTTATTAGGGATGCTTGAATTGGGGGCAGGGGGCTAGAAAAATTCATAAAACTACTGATCCTCTTCCCCCACACAAACTACAAGGCAAACCAAGCCCCTGTGGCAGGTTGATCATGGAGTTTGTTTTCAGGTGGAATTAGCTGTCAACAAGACAGGAGGATCTCTGTCTCCCCTCTTTGAAACTGGCAGCTTTTGAGGGGGAGGAGGAGTGCAATTAAAGCCTTCGGTAGCTGTGATGTTTTCCTCCATTCTCTCATGTTTGTTCTCAACACTGCTGATGCCCTGCCCCATCTAAAAGCAGAAATTATTAAGAACTAAAGAAAAAAAATGTTCTTGCAAATTTTCTTTCATAGCCAGAAATATCCCTGAATACTATTTTTTTAAAAAATCTTCCCATGAGTAGTCCCACATTACCTCAGTAATATTTGGGCCCTAGGATTAGTAGTTCCCAACTTCCTCTTTCCTCTACTGCATGGCTGCAGTGTTTTGGACTTTGTTTTCACTATAACAGCTGCAATTACAAGGAGCTGGCTCTTGCAAGCACATTCCTGGGCCACATCCTCAGAATGCCTCTAGAAAATGCACGGCAGTTTTTGGGGATAGGCACCCATCTCTCACAGATCACACCCTTCCCTGGGAAGACCTGGGATCACAAGGTGCTAGAGTTAGCCTAGTATGCACCAGGACCACAATGCTCTGGAAGGTCAGCACAAGCTGAATTTGCTAGGAGCTCAGCAGCACTTCTTCCAAAACATCTGATATTCCCAAAATGACTGGGAGAGGCAAGCAGGAAAGTGCATTCGCAGGGACTGTCACCTGCATGGGGCTATATCCCAAGCATAAGCTTTATCACTTCTCTGAATTGCAGAGAGATTACTGCTTACTCTGCATAATGTAAGGACTTGAAAGGAAAAGGAAAAATGGAAAAATTTCTTCTTAGTCTTTAAAACTGGAACTTGTTCTAACATTTTCCTTTTTCATTTCTATTGGAGGAAAGCATTTCTCTTTACCAGCTGTCACTTCAGTGAAGAATAATTTAGTGTTTTAGCCTTGTGCATCATATGAGGCCAGTAATCAACCATCCCTAGAGTCCTGGTAGCATTTAATATTGCATCTTTTTAGGGCATGGCAGGATAGGTGGCCTTGAGAATGTGTGAAAAACAGCAGTGGGTATTTAAAAGAGGCCTGTCTTTAACAGAAACAGACAGTATTCTTCCTTTCCTGATATGCAAAATGCCCCTGTGCTACAAAGCAGTTAGAAACATGACAGGAGCATTTCAAAGCAGTCAGCCTAACTACCTTCTTGTCTTTCTTTCATTATTTAACTTCACTGTCATGTTGAGGAAGGGTTTTAGTAAATGTCGTGCCACCACAAAGATGAATAATAGATGGATGTGTGTAGATAGATAGAAGATAGGTAGATAGATAGGTAAATAGATAGATAGATAGATAGATAGATAGATAGATAGATAGATAGATAGATAGATAGATAGAAAAGTCTTCACATGAGAAAGAGGCAGTTTACCTGTGACTTTCTTGCATGTCACTTCTCAAGCAGCTTTTCAAGGATTTTTTCTCCCCTTTGCAGCCGAGTGAGAGAAATATAGCCTGCACATGAGAGATAATATTGTCCTGGGAAATATCGAGTGGATTAATGTATTTCTACTGAAGCTAGCAGGAAATTGTGTTTCAGTTTGTGCTTATGTGCTTATTGTGAATACGTCATATTGAGAACAATTTGTTAAACAAGAAACATAGGGTGTTAAAAAAATCAAAAGGGACAATAAACTAGAATGTCAGGTTCTACAATAGACTTGATGTGTATCTGTATTGTCAATAACCCTGATGCCAACGCTGACTCTCTTCATTCTTGTTTTGTAATGAAACAAAGAAGGCTGTGGTTTTGCAAGTTATTTATGGTCCATCTCTAAGATTTCCTGTACTTGTGGAACATACCATTGATGGGACCTCAGACTTACTCACTACTGCAGCTGGCTGAGATGTTTCCATAGCCACCACCTGCCTCTGTGCAGGAGCCTTCCTAGGATTCTGAAAGCTAATTCAACAGCAAGGCAGCTTGGCAGCATGCAATTAAAGCCTTTCCTACTTAAAGAAACAGACTTGTGATTTTGGTTGCATTTCTGTGTGTGCATGTGTGTGTATATATATATATATATTATATATTACATATATATGTGTGTATGTATATGTATATGTATATGTGTGTATGTATGTATGTATGTGTATATATTTTTATATATATATATATATATATATATAAAAAGCCAAGGAACTAAACGTAACTAAAGGGCAGAGGGTCTGGTTCTCCCCTTTTTCCTTTGAAAGCTGAATATTTTGCTTCAAACCACTGACAGCAGATCGGTATTGACACTTCGATCTCTCCGAGTGTTTATGCTGGGGTGTGTGTCAGTGTTGGGTAGTAGTTCCTCTCTGTAGGTGACACCTTTAAATGAGAGTTCTTCCTGCTACCGAAGTGTCTGATCCTGTTTCCATGGAAACCAAGGTCAGATTACGGGAGAAAGGTTTAGGGGATATTTTTTTCCTTAATTACTTTAAAATCTTACCTTCTTTTCATCTTTCTGCTGTCCATTTTTCACAGAAGAGAAAGTAAATTTGTTTTATTCCTACCTCTTATTTGTGTAGCACCAGCTCCATGTGGTTGTACACAGACACACGCCATAGTTTACATGTCATTTAACAGAGGGAACCTTAACTGAACTTCAGGTTCAGTTTTCCCCTGCTTACATATCTGTCTTCAGCTTTAGAAGCATAAGAAATACAATTCAATGCAACATGAGCAGCACCAAGTTATAAAAATGCTGAGTTTTGACTGCTCAGCAGTAGAGACAAATTACTCTGACATTGGAAGTAAAATAATTACTCCCGACCAGGGTCGTTGCACCATGCAGGGCAGTTGTTAGGACCACTTCCCAGCTGCATCATCAGTTAAGTTCAACCTTTGGTCATTCTTCCTTCCTTCATTCCTTCCATAGAAAAAATGGCATATTTCTAAAGGGCCAGAGAAAAATAAATTCTACCTGCTACTCAACAGTTTGAGGATATGGCATTGAGAAAGTGGCCCATGTCACCGCTGGAAAATAGACTGGAAAACTTGTCACCACGAGAAATAAATTACTAGTGCTGATAGTGTATGAAATTTAATGTGTTTGTGATGGGCTCTGTCTCAGCTAATGCCAGGCATGGGGTCTGAAGAACTTCTTTCTGCAGTGAAATGATAAGGGAAACAGACACTTCCAGAGGGAGTCTGCCCTGTCCTGAGCCAGAGGTATTCAAGGCAATTAGCTTAAACATTGACCTTTCAGGTGGATAAGGCTAGATAAAACAGTAGGGTAGGATTTCAAAAATAGACACTGAAGAGTACAGAAAAGAAATGGATAGAGATGGCATGTACACTGTAAGGAGGAAAAATCCTCCTTACAAATATATCTGTATTGGAACCAGTGCTAAATATGAGAGCTGGCCTTCATAAATGTAATGTCTTACATTAGCTGCATCTCATATTTATCCTTCTCATGTCCTTTTATGACAAATTAGAAGTATTTTTACAGATTTTTCCATACAAAATATTTCTCTTTCTTGAATGGCACAGCAAAATGCCTTTTTCATTTAAAAAGAATCAGCTGATTTTTTTTGGGGGGTGGGGGGGAGAGAGGGAAAAAAAGCTTTGTCTCTGCTTTCATGCTGGCTGGCATTTTTATACCTTGGCTTTTTATTTTATGCTGAAACTCATATTGCTATCAAGGGCAGACTCTACACTGCAGTCAGTGTATAAAAAAGCAATTAAATCCCTCCTGGGTGTCAAAAAGTAACCTGTCTGTCAGCACTGTATGTGCAGACAATCCCACATCAGTCAGTGATATCAGAGATGTGACCAAGGGAACAAGGTAAGAGACATGAATGTAAGAGGCTGACAGTTGAACCCCTGTAGGTTCCTTAAATTTGTACCCAGACAAGGGAATGGACATTTGGATAAAATATTTGAGGGGGAGGATAGAGGCTCTGGGTGTTTTCACATGCCTGGGATCTAGCTGGTGTGAGGCAAGAAGAGAGACGAGTAGTGCTGGGCTCGTCTGTTCCGCCAGGTAAATGGTTCACGTCTGCAGAGCTGAGTGTGTAAGCACACAAGAGGCTTCCTCTGTGCCTCTGTCCTTTATAGATCCGGGGATAAATGGAGACAGTCACAGAAAACAGGTATGGGTCAGAGTCTGTAAGTGTCCATTAGCTGGCTGCGGACGAGGATAAACCGTCCTCAGTGTTTCTGGGTAAGTGTGATGGACTGCTGGGACGTCTTGTCAGTCTGCCCTGGAGACCCTTCCCTGTGTTTCAGCTTCCTCCCTGAAAATGCTCAGCTGAGTCAATCTTTGATACAAGAAACTAGTTAAGGTGAGTGTCGTCAGATCACTGAGCTGGAAAAGCACAGCAAACCCTCTTGCCTGCTGAATGAGCAGAGCCAGACCACGGGAGCAGCGCAGAGAGCTTTTGCTGAAAACTGCATCACTGGATTGTTGAGCTACTGTATTAATTAATTGGGTATGCAACTCAGGGTTTTCCAGGCACTAAATCAACTTCATAACAGGTTATTCATGAATAATTTCAACCTGGTTTTCCATTATTAATAATTATTTGTACAATAATATGACATCAAAAGCCCTAATAAATGTAAGGTTTTATTGTGCTGGACACTCTACAAACAACATAATAAGGGACAAGCTGATAAGTCTGTTTGGTGGGCTGGGGCTGAATGAATTGATCAGCATTACCTGGAAGGACTCTAACCAAAATAGGATTTCACTGTAGAACTGCCTGAGAGTGAAGGGTCCCAAGCCCATTTCCAGAGGAACCATAGGCCTTTCCAAGCTGCCCAGAAATACCAAAATGAGGGTCAGGACAACATGACATTGCCATGAGGGCGAAGGGCAGTTTTTGGTAAAACAGGAGACGTGGGATCCCTAAGCTGTCAGCTGTGGGTGCAAGGCTTAATACAGACTAAAAGGTTGGCATGCAGCACACGGCAGATGTTTTGCAATGGAAACATTACAGTTACTAGTGATATCTTCCTCTTCTTCCTTTTTTTTTTCTCTGTTTTTTTGTAAACTGCACCAAACCCAAGAAAACTTCCCTGAAGGAAGGTTTAGTGTTGCCTAATTTGATTTATCCCCACAGAAAGCTTTGATTTTACCCAGGTGACGGTTTTATGCACATGATGCTGTTTTACAGCCAAACTTTAAAAAATCAGAAATAAACATGGTTTGCTCTGGAGCCTAGAGCTAACTGCCTAACAAATGTCATCTGTAACACATATTTCATGTAGAGAGAGGAAAGGCCAGTGATCTGCGTAGCTGATGAGTGATCAGATCAGAAAAAACAACAAACCTATCCCTGAGACTCAGATTATTGCTGTAGAAGTGTAGCCAAAGTATTATAATTGAAGAAGAGAGTTTAAAAAGAGATTTTCAGTGAGGTGGCTGGACTCATGGAGTGGTGTGAAGTGTCTTGGCTTGGTAGACTGACCTTGAACCCAAACCTACTTTCTTAGTTTCATTATATGTCATGGTGATTTGATTTTTGTGGTTTGGTTTGGGGTTTTTTACATAAATAACTTATTCTGATGTTCCTGTACCTTATTACAGAAGAAGGACCAAAACTAATCCTTTCTAATCCTGGTAAATTTCACACTATCTTTTCTTTAAAAATACTATAATACTGTAAGCTTTAAAAATAATTTGCATTTTTCAGCCATTTTAGGGAATCTGTGCTTTAAAAAAAAATAAAAAAGGAAAGAAAAAGGATTGTTTTTGACAGCCATACCATCCTAACATATTAAAAACATATTGCCTGAGAAGTGATGGTTATAAATAGCTGGCATTGTAGCTCAATACATTAGTGTGCTATTCTTTGATTCCTCTATAATTATAGAATGAAAGCTTCAATCCCTGCATTGGGTGAGCACTTAAAATTACAGCTGAGGTTGTAAATTGCTGGTCCTCAATGTCCTAGTCAGACAGATTGCTTTCAGTTCATAAAGAGAAATTCAGTGTTGTGTCAGAGGCAGATTTCCCAGTGAGCTTATTGTCTTCTGTTTAAAACTAGTAAGTGAACTAAAGGAAATGCTGGAACATTTTACAATGTACCAACATAAGCAACAACTCTTATTTTCAAAAACAAGCAGCACCTGTGTTGCCTCAAAATGTTCACATTGTTGGTATTGATTTTCGTTTTACACATCCCCAGGAACAAAACATACCAGATAATAGATTGTTTTTATTAGTTTCACTGGATGCTATATCAGTAATGGGTTTAACTCTTTTGTGAAGGTAACATGTTGGGCCTTTTGAACCTGTTGATGGACATTTGATTCGAAGTGCCATTCTGTCAGTAGGAATCCTAATAAGCACAGCCCCCCTCTCCCCTTCCTGCAAAACACTGTGGTGAATTCTCATTCTCACAAGTCTAGTCTTCTAATAAAATACTATCTTCTTACGATTGTTTCTGAAAAAAAGTAAAGCTAGTTATTAGGCCCAGAGGTTAATTTCACCTTTTTAAAGCATTGCAAAGTTGTCTGAATGAAATTCTTTTGCCATTGTCTAAGGCAATGTCTGACAATAATGTAACTACAGACTGAGAAAAGTCATGTGTGTACCGTGTCCACTCAAGATTCGTGCATTGATACAAAAGTGTACTGTCTTCAATCAATATGTAGGTAGCTACCTAATACAGAACAGTAAATCCAATGGGCAACTTCCCATTGAGCATCCTGGATTTTCACATTAGCAGCTTGCAAATGTGGGTAAGGTGACCCTGTCAGAACTGGATGCTCTGTCTGTAGCTCTGGGAAAGGAGATCACCAACCTAAGCCTGTGCTCTTCTGCCTGCAGGGTACACAGGCTTGGAATGATCATGGGAGGCAAATTTGCTCTGGATGTATTTGCTGGGAAAAAAAGTATTTCCATTTTGTTTTAATCATTTTTTTGTCTCAGCAGAAAGGTAAAGAATTAACTGGCTATGAGATGAGCTGATTCAGGAACAACTAAATTGGTGCTGACATGGCATTTGTGCAGCACTATAAGGAAACATACTCAAAAATTCTTAAAAGACACAGGAAAAGCTAAGTGCCTGTGGAGTGTGCCTGTGAAAATAGAAAGTTCTTTGGGAATTTCTGGCCCATGTACCAGGATTTAAGTAGTCAGACATCTGTTTTATGAAAAAATCTACCAGATCAGGTGAGATGGAAGCTCAACTAAGGATGCATATTTTTCAGCGTGCCTGCTATTTTTCACTGCCTTGTAGTAATATGAAGCTTATGTGCAAGAAGTAGTAATTACTAAGGTCAGTCAATATCTTGAATCTTTCACCAGAATTATTAAAAAAATTATATATGACTGTAGGGTTAATGCAAAACAATCTAAAAAGATGAAAAAACTCATGAAGAGGTTTTAGATAGAATTTTAAATTTGTGGGATGATGCTTTTTAACAGGAAACAGAGGGAGAACTTATTTGAGCAAGAAAACTGGAAGATGAAGAGGGCCAATCTGTTGTGAGATCATTTCAGCCATGAAGAAGCTAAGCATCAGTTCAGATCCTGTGAAGAATAACCTTGTAGTGTATGCTGTGCACTCTCCTCTCCACAGCTGAGACCAGATGGGCAGCTGTTTCAAAAACATCCATGCCAATAAACATAGAAATTTGCTTCCTTAGTCTTCACATTCAGATGCTCGTGGACAAATGCCACACCATGAGAGATAATAATCAGGAGGTGTATGGCCAAGGTGCCTGTTTTCATGCAGCTGCAGTGGTGAAAACAGGGCTTGGTGAGTTAATTTTCAATTGCTTTGATGGAGAAGGTTGGCTCTTTCCTTTTTATGCGAGCATTTTCTGTGGCATGAGGAAATGAAACAATATTGTTCATCTGGCTAACCTTTCACATGAAAGGTCTTTTGATATTTCGATATTTGTCTGTCAAAGTCAGAGGATCACAGCGTTATTCTAGATGTAGGTGGCTGCTTGCAGTTTGAAACAATTTTTTACCTATAAAAAGTTAAGTCGGGAATAAACCCTAATCCTTTTAAAATAAATACATATTGGCTTTAAGCATATTAAAATAGGCTTGGGAGCTTATTTCTTTTGCTCTTAGATTGAATTGGTTTTTTGCAGTGTGCTCCTAACCTCATTGTTCTATTAATCTGGCTTTGTTGGAAGAAGCAGAGCAAAAGCTGCTGCCTTTCTATACAGAAAAACTACATTTGCGGGGGGAAAAAAGCCTATTTTCTCTAGATCAGGATGTATGTAAAAAGGGAAGGAAGATGGGAAACCTATAGTTATTCTACAACATTCTGAAAGTGCAAACAATTATTTTATTAAAATCCAGGCTGTTGGGATTTCAGTATACACATGTTTTCAAGCTGGGCAGAAGAATTCTTACTGTTAAGGTAAAAGGACTAATACTGTTTCTGGGGTCAGTGATTTTGAATTTGCTTTGAATTTATAGGGAAGAGCTTGCTAGGGAAAGGAAGGAAACATCTGAGTATTTAATTTTGCTGTTAATACAAAGAAAATTTCCACTTTATTGCAGCATGTCTTATGGAGTAGGTGAGATGAAAATAATGACATCTACCCACAAGATGAATTGCATTTTATGTATTAAAAATACCTACCTTTGATGATAAAGAGCATGAGTTAATCACTCCATATGGCTAAGCTTGAGTTTGTATTTAAAACACACACCCCAAATTAATGGAATCATAGCAGAGAATAATTTAGATTCTAGGGGACTTCTGGAGGTCATCTTGTGCAAGCTCCTGCTCATGTTGCTTAGAGCCTTGTCCTGTCAAGTTCTGAAAATCTCCAGTGACAATGTTTCCACGGTGGTTCTGTTTTGTTTTTCTCTTTGGATGGGGTCAGAAATGCTGTAACTTACAACCTTTGCTGTCCATAATTCTGTGTTCTCTTGACTAAATACTTTTTATCCCTTAAATAAGGTGTAATACAGTATTCTTTCCAGTCTTGCAATCATTTTTCATTATTGTTCTCTGAACCTGCTCAAGATATCATCCATGTTACACCAGACTTTACTGAAGACCCCTGGCACTGGTTGTACCATATCAAATACCATACACTGCAACCCTCCTATTCAGTGTTTGTGAATTATCCCTGGTAATTCTTTAGCCTTTACTGGTCAGAAACATCAGCATATCAATGGCTTACACCAAATGTTTTCTTGACTCACAGTTTCTTAGGACAGAATCCCCTCTCCTGTTAGCAGAGTTCTGTTGCTCCTTATTACATTTGAGAAACTTCATCAGAACAACTGTAGCTATCAACAACTGACCTAAATTCCATTTGCAGTTGGTAGAGAGAAATTAATAATTTCAGGATGTGGCTTGTCTCTTTCTAAACCATTTGTCTTAATTGGCTGAATGAATTACACACTCCAAATTCCTGTATCTCCCTGTTGTCTCTTCACATGGCTAATGTGTTCCTTTCCCTGAGGAGAACAAGAACCTGTTCCATTAATTCCTGTAGAATCTTTATATCTCTTAAATGTAAATGTGCACATGTGTGCAGATACATAGGTGTGCAGACAGACAGCTTTCTAAGCATGTATGGCTTTAAAAGTGTTGCTGTGTCACATTGCTGAATGCAAAGATAAATAGTTGTGCTGGAAAGCTCCTGCACAGCTCCTCTGGATGCACCAGCAGCACAATCTGATGAGATATTATCTGTTTCATACCCACTCTTACAGTCCTATGAGCAGCTCGGGCTGATAAGATGCTGAAACAACTGATCCAAAAATATACCATAATCTTTCTCTGCTCTTTTTTTTTTTTTTTTCCTCTTTTTTTTAATGACCTTTAGCTAAGCATTTATTAGTTCATTTTTCAACTTTAGGTAAAAAAATAGTAGGGGAGAAATAACATTATTTTTAATCCATATCGTCTAATTTTTTAGAAATTAACTTAATCTTCCATTATCACTCTTCAGTTCTGCACATCTCTTTCAGTTTGGTTAATTAGATCTCTGTAATTAAGCAGCATGCAGAATGAGCATTGGAATATTTGAATGAATATACAGAAAGAAAATGCCTTTAATTTTGTCAGAAAACACCAAAGTTTTTCTTGCACTGTTCCAGTTCCAAATATTGGAAAGAAATACCCACTAATTCACTATACAGTTGATTTCATCCATTAGTCTCTATGAGAACCAGTCCTGCTTTTCCTACTGATTTGTTCTTACTAATGACTGTGGTGGTAACAGAAACAAACCCTTTAAATGCACAGAAGTCACGATTCTAAAAGGACATTCGGAATAAATATAAATGTGGGGGGAAAAAAATCTAAATTTAAATAAAATTAAGTGTAACTACATTATCAGATTGTATGAGAATGATAGTCATTCATTCCTTAACCATTTATGTTTATCAATCAAAAATGTAATGGTGCAGTTTGCAGAAAATACCTGAAAACTTAAAAAAAACCCAGCTATTTCTCTTGAAAAAAAGTGAAATTAGGGAAAAGGAAACATGATACTGTGTGAAGCTGTAATCTTGAGTGGAATTTTCACTTACATCCTTAACATTTTATTGCTGTTAGCTGGTTTATGCCTAACAGCGGGTGGGTACAAACTGCTTGATTTGCCCATGGGATTTATTTACATGAAATCTTGAGTATAGATTCACTCTGCTGTTGTTATCAGAGTTGTAAAGAGTCACAGATATCCACTAAGGACATAACAGTGAATCTCAAAAGGCACTGATAGCTTACTATGTCTTCCAACCTAAGGCTGTCTAGTGTTTTGTAATGGTAGCATGTGAAGGAAAGAAAATGAAAAAGACCTTAAAAATCCTTGTTAATCTAAACAGGTTCCTGGCTGCTGCTTTAGAAATGCTCTGTGTTCTGCTTTGCCATTGCAAGCACCTGTGTCAGCAGTGCCCAAATGTGCCACCTCACAGACCATGGTTTTGAGAATATCGAGCCATTCAGCCCCACAAGGTTTGGTGCTTCCCATAATCCTCAGTTTTAAATTCTTAATTTCTTGTGTCAACAACAAGCTTTAGACAGGCTCACAGACAGTATCCTCTTGGTGTGGGAGCTGGGAATCACCAGCTCTTCTGTTTTCTGCTTTAGCAAGTGCTGACAGGCTGCAGAGCACTGGAGGCCAAGCAGCTCCTCTCCTCCATCCCTGTCAGCATTGACCAGCTCTCATACAGCCACACATTGCACAGCTTCCTGCCCAGACTGCACCTGGACCCACTGTCATACTGGGCTTTACAGTCTCAGATTTCCACAAGCAAAAGGCCTGAGTGTCACCAGAAACCTTAGACTGACTTCATTTTTCCTGTGGACATTAGATTACTTTTTTTAATTATTTTTATTTTTATCATTTTTTTTATTATTACATTTTTCAGGATACATCAGGACTATGAGAATTTTGAAGAGAAAATCCAGTTGGTGAGACAAGCTTTCCAGGAAAATGTCACACTAGAAGTCCTACACCATGCCTTTTATTGTGGCATGTGCTCATGAAACCTGCAAGAGGTGCTGCCTTACCCTCTTTGTGGCAAAGCTGAGAAGATTGTATTTTCTCTCATATAAGGAAAGATTTAACAGGGGAAGGTTCAGTGTCTGTTGAAAACCTCAGGCAAACCTTTTCTTTTCACTCTCCCTCAAGTTTTTTCCCTTGACTTTACGTCTTACCCAGCTGCCTGCTTGCACTGCCATGATGCAAGAGCACTTCTAAAGCCACATCTCTCTAACTTACAGGAGGTGTTGTTTCACCTTCAGGGGTCAGAATAAAGAGAAAGGAGAAAGGATCGATATATTTAAAACTTCTCATGGATTGAAGCCCTGCAGCTACACTGCTACTGTAAATAAGTGATAACAGAAAGTCTATGTGACTTTACCCACTTTCCCAGAGCACATATGACATTGTTAGAAAATAAATGGACATGAAGGTTTCTGTGCAGTATCAATTAAATAAAGAGAAGGTCAAACCAAAAAATACTTCCTCCTTTTCATAATGAACTTCCATTTCATCAAATACTAAGTCAATAAATTAGATTTAAACTCTTTGGACTTCTTGTAATTATGTATTACAGATTATCCCATCTATTAATTATCCAGGAAGAGATCCAGTAATATAATAATCAGAACTGAATTATGTTCTTTGGGAGCTGAGTCCCAGTCTTATAAATGAACTCTTTTCCTGAAATCCTATTTTTTCACTGTTACTGATGTATGGATTCAGATCAGCCCTCTGGGAGAGAGGATTGTTATATTTTTAAGAGGCAAAGGAAAGGAAAACCTAAACCATTAATTAAGTGTATTCCTTTATTCTAGTTTGAGTACCTTATATGTGAAATGCTTCACTTAAACCCAGATATTCTATTTGGAATAATTCTCCATGATTGGGTTTTATAACTTGGATGAAATTTCCTTATGGTTATGCTACAATACCTTATTTTTACTTACAATAAACTGAGGAAGGACAAGTAGCCTCATTAAAAAATACAACTCCAGGAAGGTAAAATGAAGGCATTGTGAACAATTCCCTTAAGAGATCTTCAGATTGTCCCATTATGGTGAGATAAAATATTAATACAATGAATATAGGGGTTTTCTCCAGCTATCAATTAACTTTTTGTCAAAAGCCTGAGTTTAGCTGGATCTCTGTGACCTAGAATCCACCATGTCTTTTATTTACTAATAAATATGGGAAAGGATTGTTGCTGTTCCATTCTTTCAGAATGACAATGACTTTTTCATTTGCAAACCTAGAAAAGTAATCAAATATTATAGCCACTAGCAATACCAGTCACATCAAATTAGCGCTGTATTCCCTCATCAATGACCTAGTCCTTAAAACATTCCAAATTAACATTTTAAATGCATTTCATTGCTGTTTTTTAAAGTAATATCTAATGAATAAATTTCTGCCAGGTGGTGTCTGATATGCAGCTGGCAAAAAAATATGGAAGCAGCTGCACTTTAACAAGTAGCCTTCTTTTCACCTGCTAACAAGCATCTGTCAGCTGGCTGTATGGATAAGCAGGACGTGGATTTGCTTGTAAATAAATTGTACCTGTGGAAATCATGTGGTGCAGCTCTTCCCTCTACAGGATAAAAAAGAAGGGGAAGGACCCTTTCAGGAAATTATTTCAAGAAGTGTTTCAACTTGGATATAAACTAAAGTCATGCTAACCTAGAACTTCTACAGCCTCTCTAATAAGTCAACACCATTAATGTCAAAGCCTTTAAAAGACAGAGGCCATTGGAGAATTTAGAAAAAAAGGGGGAAAGGAAAACACAGATAACACAGGTTTTTTTTAAGGGGAACTGAGTGCTGTGGTTTAGACAGAAGTTTTAGTGTTCAAATGGGAATGCTTTTGATCACTGTAAAAGAAAAAAAAAACTTAGGTAGAGGAAAATGGATTTGGTCCTTCTGGGGGACCATCTCAAAGCTTATTCCAGATTGCAGATTTTAAGATCTAAAAATCTGACTTCTAAATAGATTAGAAATTTTCAAGAAATTATTCAAGGTTCCATGTTTAAACACTTGTTCCTGTTATAAGGTTATTGTGGCCCAAACTCAGATCATCTGCTGCCAGCGTCAGTGTAGTCACCAACCTTCACCTCTCCCTCTCCTGACAGCCTCTGATGAGAGACAGCCCTGAGTGTGACTTGCCTTCTGCTGCTGGCTGCTGGATTAGTCAGGGAATCAAATGTACTGCTAGAAACTGGTTCAGATGCTGCCCCAAGTCCTCAGACTTTTGTACTTCTTGAGTGGATGGAGGAAATGACTGGAGCAAGGACTGTGCTCACTGTCTCCAAAGGCATTATTTGTGGTTTAGGAAGGCCTGAATGCTGAAGAGAACCCAGAAAGTTAATGTCCACAGGAGGAGAGATTCAAGTCCTTCCTGCTTTTCTTTACCTAACCAAAATCTGAGGATCATCAACTGCAAATGTGTACATCTGGGAAATCACCATGTGAGATAAAAAGTGGGTGCTGCTGATACAGATTGTCTGCAACAGCACTAACATCATGTAAACTCTGTTCTCCCTCACCCCAAACCCCAACATGCAGTCAGTCACCAGTGGCCTCAGCCTGCTTGGGGGAGTCATCTCCTCAACCCCCACAGGGAGCAGGCCCAGCCTTGGCTCCTGAGTGCCCCAGGAACAAATGTCACATTTTTTCAGCAATTCCAGCTGTCTCCTCGGGGCTGCCAGACCTCTCACAGCACGATCTCGGGCAGGGGAGATAGTATCAGGCTGTTGAAATAACAAAACCTGTGCCATGGAGAACATGTATAAAACAAGAACAAAACAGAAGAGAAAAAGTAGCTGGACCACAGAAAGATTCCCTAGTAATTTTCAAGTGTGATAAAGGATGGGGAAAATCTGGCTATGCTCTCCCTATGGTTGGTGCCCCTGTTTCCATGGTGGCACCCCTCTCTGCCTCCTGCAGCCCATCTCCTTTTTGTACCCTCACTCCAGACACCCCATTAATGAAGTTATGAAGCAAGACAACGGGTTTCCAGCACCTGGTGGTGCTCCAGTGGGAAGCTTTCTGCTCAGGTATAGAAAGAATACTTCCATTGCAATTTAGGAATATACAGTCCCATCACAAATACCAAAGCAATACCCATCATTATTAATTGGAAGGAATGCTGCAAAAGCTCATGGCTAGCTGAGGGAAAAATAGTTGTATTCAGTTTTTATTATATTTAAGGAGCTTTTCTTTTGGTGGGTAATGATCAGCTCTGCAAAGATAAAATGCTGTCTGGGTTATTGACAAAAGACAAATTTGAAGTCAGAAATCCAGTGTAAGCTTTTTTGTCTTTGCATAATAAAATACTCTGTGGCTTCTTCCTTCATGGCAAGCTGCTAGTCAACAAAACAGATGATAATAAAAATATTTACATTAATAAATAGGAAAAATAGCTAAATGTCCATGTATTCTCACTAACCATGCAACTTTCTTTCTCATGATAAATTATATTCAAGCAAAAGTAAATATCAGGTCTTGAAGGTTACTTTAAATAAATAGGTAATTTAAATGCAACAGTAACTTCCTCATTGCTCAAAGTGTTTATTTTTAAAAAGACCGCTTATCAGGAGATGAACTCTCTCTCCACATTCAGAACGTCTGAGGGCACAGATCAAGGTCGTTAACTTCTAACAATCTGATTCAAAGTCTGTCCAGCCTTTGCTAAATCTAACCTAAACCAGAGTCCCTAAAAGTTATTTCCCTTTTAGGGGGAAAATCAACTAAATTTGAGAAGCTAGAAAGTGTAAATTTTTGCTTCCAGAATAAAAACTTTTCTAGTCTGCATCCATAGATGCATGGTTGAATATTCAAAATTCAGGTAGATAATGATGGAGATTTAGAAGAGGTTTTAATAGACTGATGATCCTTACACAAGTTACACCATCCATAGTTTCAAGCTATTTTCTACCAAAAGTGGGAAGGGCAGCCTTCAACAGGACATATAATTTTTCTCAGGGTTACATGGGCTATAATTACTGTGGGTTTAATCCTACCTGCTTACCCAGGGCATGACAGGACTTTGTTATCTTGTATTAAGCAATGTTTTATATAGACATGGATCAACAGGCAAACACAGAGCATCATGTATCTTTTTACATGGGAACCAAGGTAGTTTTGCCGTTGGTTGAGCAGGCTGACATATTCATCCACCATCTTTTGAAACACCTTGTTAAAACCGTTGTGGAAATTAAGTAGCAAAAGTCTTTGTAGAAATGAGGTTTTCTGTCTTGTGGAGGTACCAGTCTGAACTAAGTCTCCATTCTCCAGCCAGGGGAAGCTTTTTTCTTTTATCTCAGAGCCCTCCTTTTTCTTTTTTGTTTCTTTTTCTTTTTTTTTTTTTTTGTTAGCAGCAGACCTGTGTTCAGTAGTACAGTATATTTGCTATTCAGATACTCATTTGCACTTATCAGCTCAAGCAGCTCAGCAAGCTATAGGCATAGTTTATCTCAGGCTTATTAGCAAAACACGGTGCTGATGCCCTGATAAGGCTTTGCAGGATTTTTTTAGCTCTCCCAGGTATATTTTTTAGCTTTCCCAGTCTCAGAGTCATCAGATCTGAGCTGAGCAGGAGGCAGGAGAGGAGAGCCATCCTTTGGTGGCACGTGGGAGTGGAGCAGGGAAGACTTCATCCTTTGCTGTGGCACTTTGCAGTGTCCCTCGAGACAGATGGAAACAAACCTCAGGTAAAGCCTCAAAGTTAAAGGTGGCCTTACCAGCCACGGGCAGGGTTCTCCCCCTGGTGTTCCAGCATTAGAGAACAAGGAAGGTGATGGATCATCCTCTCAGGTGGAGCAGGATCCTGCAGGGACCAGCTGGTGTTTGCAGCACATGTTCTTTTGACTCAGCAACGTCATCTTACAGGAGTACAACACTTGGGTCATGCTTGACCTTTTCTCATGGTTAGGAGTTAAGAGGTAACATTAAATTTTCATCAGACACTTCAAGGAGGTGTCATTTGTACCTTAGAGAGTGTGAATTACCACATCCATGGCAGGTCTGATTCTTTGGGGTCATTTGCAAAGGGAAATGGGAACTTGTTTTCCAATGCAAGTTCCTTTGGTTTTTGTTTTACTAGATATTCCAGAATCCAGAGGCTTCCTGGGTTGATTTGTTTAGAGATGATATTATCAATGGCTCAGTGTATGCACCACTTGCTTGTTATTATTTTAATTGTTATTTCAATTGTGGGGGACTCTGCCATTCCCTCCACAGCCTGTGGATGATAACAACTGCTTTATCTGAGTCTATGCCCTCTCTACATTGCCCTTCCTCTTTTTGAACTTTTTAAGCTTTTTAACCTCAGTAAAAACAGTGTTTAAATCCTACAGTTTAAACATTACTTATGTTACCAACAGAAGCTTCATTATTATTTATGAACTTATAACTCTACAACTTCACCTCAGACAATAATTCAACATCTTAGATAGGTTTACTAATGCTTTTTTATATAATTTATTGCAGTCTTGATATTATTTTACTATTAAAATATAATACTACTCCCTACTTTGATTATAATGATTTATATTTCTGTTTTTAAAGGTGCCTGTCTGAGTAAGACTTGGAAAGACATAAGCAGAGGAACAAAGTGTTTTATAGTTTCATATTACTATCAGGAGTTTACCCCATGGAAAATCAGTAGACTTTCCTTTAAGGAGATTTTCTGGTTAATGATTTGCAAGACTGCTGTTGATGTAGCCAATTTCTATTCCCCCAGTGCTCCAGAGGATGAAATAAGAATCAGCACACATTATTTCAGCTCTTGTGAAGGAATTCACAACTCCTTCAAGCTCTTGTCTGCTACAGATTACTCCTGTGCCCAGGTGGGAGATTATCAACTACTCAGTTCCGTGTCAGAATAAGTCTCTCTCTCTTTGCTGGGTTCAGAACTGGCTGGATGGCCAGGCCCAGGGAGTGGTGATGAACAGTGCTGCATCCAGCTGGGGGCCAGTGACCAGCGCTGTCCCTCAGGGGTCTGTGCTGGGGCCAGTCTGTTCAGTATTTTATTGATGACATGGATGAGGGAATTGAGTCTTTCAGTAGTAAATTTGCAGATGACACTAAGTTGGGACCTTGTGTCCATTGGAAGGGAGGAGGGCTCTGCAGAGAGACCTGGAACGATTGGATGGATGGGCAGAGTCCAATGGGATGAAGTTTAACAAGTCCAAGGGCTGAGTCCTGCATTTTGGCCACAACAACCCCTGCAGTGCCACAGGCTGGGGATGGTGTGGCTGGACAGTGGCCAGGCAGAAAGGGACCTGGGGGTGCTGGTGACAGCAGCTGGACATGAGCCAGCCCTGTGCCCTGGGGGCCAGGAAGGCAAATGGCCCCTGGCCTGGATGAGGAATAGTGTGGTCAGCAGGAGCAGGGAGCTCATTCTTCCCCTGTGCTCAGCACTGGTGAGGCCACACCTGAGTGCTGTGTCCAGTTCTGGGCCCTCAGTTTGGGAAGGACGTTCAGACACTTGAGCACGTCCAGAGGAGGCAACGAGCCTGATGAGGGGCTGGGAACACAAATCCCGTGAGGAATGGCTGAGGGAGCTGGGGTGGTTTAGCCTGGAGAAAAGGACACTCAGACGTGTTCTTATCACTCTCTACAGCTCCCTGAGAGGTGGCTGTGGGCAGGTGGGGTCAGTCTGTTTCTAAGAGCAGCCACTTACAGAACCAGAGGACACAGTCTTAAGCTGCACCAAGGGAAATATAGGTTGGATATTAGGAAAAAGTTTTTTACAGAAAGGGTGATAAAGTACTGGAATTGTCTGACTGGGGAGGTGGTGGAGCCACCATCCCTGGATGTGTTAAAAAAAGACTGGATGTGGCACTCGGTGCCAGGGTTTAGTTGTGGTGTTAGGGCATGGGTTGGACTCAATGATCTTGAAGGTCTCTTCCTACCTTGGAATTCTGTGATTCTGTAGGTAGCATAAAGAACTCCTGTCCTTCATCTCCAGGCCTGGCTCAGAATTTGGGCCCAGCATGTTAGGATGAGTCCCACATAGCAGTCTGGCTGGCCTTGGCAGGGAGCACTGCTTCAGCTAATGGCCTCAGCTTTACAAAATCTGCACACAGGGGTTGGTGAGTTCATGCTACCTGCATTTTACAGTTTGTCAAAAGCTGAACGGTGGTACATCATTTTACCCCAGTTTTTTAGTCTGAGCATTTAGACTGCTACCAAGCCTCCTTTGTGCCTCGTGTGATTGTATTCGGCAGTACGTTCTTTCTGCTGTCTGCAGTTAAGGATTTGTGGCAGCTGCTGGAGAGGTAGTGCTTCAGCATGAGCATTTTTTCACACCCTGTCCAGCAAGGCACCCTTAGTCTGTCAGGAAATGTGTGTTTGTGTTCATAAAAGTGCATCCATCATTTCTGGCTCTTTTCAACATGAGAGGTTCTGCTAAAACATTTCCGGAGGATCTTCTCATCTGCTGTGTCAGTGGAGCTGCTTGTCTCTCTGTCAAGGTTCTGGCAATGATACAATAAGTATCCAGGCCCAGATGGGACAGAAAGCTGTGGATGGGAGATGTCTGTGAAATCAGCAAGACCATCTCTTTGGGCACAGCTCGTGTCCAGTGCCATGTCTGGAGGAGTTGCTGCTCCTTGTGAGGAGGACATGGTCCAGTATTTCCTCTGAAGGCAAACAGAGAGAGTGATGTCCTGCATAAAAAGAACTGCTCTGATATTAAGTCAGACCACTAATCCATTTCAAGATTTCTTGTGTTTTTCTCTCATGGAAGGAAACACTCACAGAATTCAAATGAAAAAGAATGAACTTACAGGACATAACATGCAGGGTTCTAAGTGATTTCTGTCACTCCATATGATACCACCATGTAAGATCTGGTTAGAGATATATCCAGTCAATTAATAACCCCTTCAGCTTCTTAATCATACAAATAACAATTCTCTCTGCTGCACGTGAAAGGCAAATTAAATTTTCACTCTCCAGGTCTCTGAGATCCAAGTCCTCCACAATTTGTAATGCACATTTCTTTTCTTAATTATGTAGTGGTCCTTGAAAATGAGCCCATTCACTTTTTGCAATCTAGGGCACCTGGAAGCCTTCCTACTGGAGTTTCTGCTCTGTAGAGTTTGCCAGAGTGCCTCAAAATGTCCTGCTAGTGACCCAGATGACTTCTGACCTGTAACATGATGAGCTCCTCCTGCCACTTGCCCTACTTAGCAATGGAAGAGAAGGGAAGGCACTTTCCTCAATGATGGGAGGGAAGTAAAGACACTTTCCCCAGCTGTGGAAAAATTACACTGATCAGAACTTGAGGATAAGTGAGACAGAAGACAGACACTCATCATCATCTTAACTGCTGTTTAGGTTAACATGCTTCTTCAAATTCAGAGACAGTGGATATCAATGTAAATTAGTATTTATTATCTGACATGTCTTACAAAATTAAGAATTGTATAACAACAGTAAATTACAAGCAGCAGCCTCTCCTAAAATTACCCATCTCATTTTACAGAAGTACTAACTTGCTTTACATGTGCCCTTTTAAGTAACTAGGAAAAAAAACCCCACCCATTAAAGCAGTTTATTGTAAGGGATATAATAGGATCCATACTATGAAAAGCAAATAATACAATCTGTGCACAAAAAGGGAGGGATGTCACTTTACATCCTTCTGAATTTCTAAAAACACAGGGAGTCCCTCCCCTACACTTTTGGAAAAAGTGATGTATGGGATTGATATTATTAACTGGTCTATAACAAATGGAACCAGGTACTAAGGATACAGACTCACACTTGTCTGCTAGACCTGACAGTTTGTGTGTAGCAGTGATTCAACTGACACCACCAAGTAATCTTAAAAACCAGGCTGTCACACCACATAGAGAGAAGTTTTATTCTTTAAAGCTCTGTATAGATGGAGCATTTGTAATGTCTGCCCTATTCAGAATTTTGCAGTATTTAGCCTGTGTTCACAGCAATAAAAAAACCTTTTTTATTTCAGTGAATCATATTTTGTTAACACTATGCATAAAGTATGTCAAATATTGACCCTAAAATACCATGGTTGAATATATACTGTGCTAGAATACATCTTGTTACAGAAATATCCGATTAGAGACACATTTTGTTTGGAATTTGTATCTCATTTATCTTTCTTAATTTTATTTTTTTCTTGTTCAGGCAGTAAAAGGAGAAAATTGCATCTTAGCACACTGGTATAGCAACATTTTATCTTAGAAATAGCCTGGACTTATTCCAACAACTAGCTTTTACAGGGAGATATTATGATTATAAATTCGGGTCTCCAGGTGAAAGTGAAAAGAGTGATTTAGTTAAAATTAGATTGTTAATTTAAAATGGCAGCTAGGAATCTAAGGTTTGTTTAAGTTATGTTTCTCTCCCACCATTCAGCCGCTTTTAAGCCAAAATAGACTTTGCTGTGAGCAGGGAAGGAGTTCTTTTATAATATTGATCCTGCAGTAACAATTGATACATCCCAGACCATTATGTTGTACAGACATATTCAAAACCCAGCAGCTTGATAATACTGAAAAAGTCTTGCTATTTATTTAAAGCAGGGCTGTTCTCTGAGGTTGCTGTTGGAAGCAGACCACACTGTGCTCATGTGCAGCAGCAAGGATGGCTCCCTGATTTCACTCAGCTGATGATGCTATTAACGCCCTGTATCCCATTTTAGCTTTTCTTGTTATATATGAGCATGAATTTCAAGAATTTCAAACTGCCCTGCTGCAGAAAGACCTCAGTTCATTTGTTTAGCTGCATGAATTCTCCTCCCAGGGGAAAACTGGGATCCAGCAATGAATCCTGTGCCTGCCTGGTGTGAGAAGTCACACTCAGCTGTCAGCCACCCCTGCTCACTTATTTTGCACAAAGTGTTTCCTTTGAAACAAGAAAGGAGAGAAGTGGTGTCCAAGCAGAACTAGTGGATTTTCCTTTTCTAATTCAGTCTCTGTCTCCTGGTCCTGAGCAGTACTAGGAGACACAATGGCACCCTCCTGCTCAATCAGATGGTTAGTACCCCAACCTGTACCTTGATTTTTGGTAGTGCATTCTGTTGCAGAACAATTTTAGGCATTAGGGAGTATTAACATAGTTCAGGTTCAGGTATTTAGTTAGATGTTTATTGGTACCAATAGGCCATATCTAACTTAAATTCAAGATCCTGTGGCTCATGGTCCTTCCCTGATGGCCAAACCATGTAAAAGTTCATGAGTCTGTGCAACCTTTGCTTCAGCATAGCTGGATCTTTTTGAGCAAAATATATTTTTTTACTATTTGAGGTAAAAAAAGCATCTGCCTTGTATCCATCACAGCAACATTGATTTTGTAAGTCTGTAGCCTTAGAAAACTTTCTCCTTTCTTCTCTTCAGAGAGCCATACTACACCAGCAGTATCCGTCTCTGGTTTACTGTTGGAGCTCAGTTCAATAAGATTTTGACTGCACATTAGCAACAGTGGAACTGTTAAGACAGAGACTTGCTTAAAAATTGATGTGAGCTCCAGGTATGGGATTTGCACTCATTCCATACAAAGACAGATTTTGCTCTGTGTGTGTGCTTGTTGGAATTTACAAAGTGCGGTTTGTGTGTGGAGTCACCACAAACAGAGTTCAGCAGTCTTGGTGAAAAGCTATGTGAGCCACCCTTGGGAGAATTCATCCACTTTTCCTGCATAATAACCCTTTGGGAGCCATGATCATCCAAAGGTATATAAAATTATGGCTTTCAAGTTTTAATTTAACAGAAAAAGTGCAGCTGGGAGTGTTTTTTTCATAAAAATAGCAAATATGAAAAAAGCATATGTAAATAAATACTCTCAGCAAGAATAAATGGTTTTCCCTTCAGAATGTGTTGGGGGTTTTTAAGGCACATCCTAAGCCTAGTTTTACTGACACCTGGATACAGTTTCATAAAAGTGGAAGTGGAGACTTTTCATTTCTCCGTTTATGCAGAAAAGATCCTTTTCAGATACATAACTTTACTTTTAACATCTCTAATAGCAGAAAGCTGAGTAGTTTATTCATGTGAATACAGAGCATTAAATCCTGCAAATGTATTTATCCAAATATGTAATTACCTTATTTTCCATTTTTATCTCAAATTTCATGGATGCAGATATGGTGAGATTAATATAAAGTGTTATGTAGCAAGAAATATGAAGCTGGATGTGGAATGTCTTCTCAAGGAATCTTCTCCTTGAAGGAGTATATAGTCAGTAATAAATCAACATGCTGCAGGGCTACTTGAAGCAACTGCATTTCCATCCCAGAATATAGAACCTTTTTATTTAAATGAAATAGCTGATTTAAAGGAAGAATATAAAACTTGAAATGATGGTTAAGTCATCGCATCCCCAGGGGAAATTTAGATGTACTTGGATGCATTAAGAGTTCCAGCACTGATTTTTTACCCCCTCAAAACCATTGCAATTGAAGATATACAGTCTTGGAAGTTGCAAATGAAGTGTTAATTCCCACCAGCATACATGTCTTGAGAGATGGTAAAAGCCTGTCCACACTGTTGTCAATAACAAATTTCATGTCATCTCTGATATGGACAATGTTCCCTTGTGGCTGCTCTCATAAGAACCTTAAACCTTAACAATTTAACCCATTTCCATAAAGATCATAGCAAAATTGCCTGGGCAGGGATGTGGCAGTCACAAAGAAGCACATGGAAGTCATAGGAACAGAATACATTTAAGTGCCTGTGTGTTACATTTCATATTAGAAATCACAATGTCAGCCCCCAGACATACAACTTAGGAAATGTGATGTCCTCTGAAGACTATCATCCATGTTTCAGCCATTAAGAGAAGAGGCTGAGTGTTACCTACTGTGGCTTATTTTTCACCTGCCTTTATCAATTGGTAAATGGGATTTCAAATACCAGCCCTAGGTAACTCGTAGGTGATCTCTGAAGCAGGAAGAAAAATCTTAAACTATAGGAACACATAAAGCTTCTTCCAAAATAGGTCTCATGTTTGTCTCAAAAATAGAGATCATTATTATGAAAGTTGCTGGTGGCTTGTTGTTGTGTCCTGGTGCTGCCAACCTTTAGGAAATTTATGGGTGTTTCATAAAGGTAAGTGATTTCAGCAGAACAGCTCATATTTCCATAAAAGTATTCATTCCATTCCTAAAAGATACTAAGAGGTTTTCAGGATTTATATCTGAAATAAACTGATGTTAGGTCAAAAGAGATTCTGATTGGTGCAGTGAACTTAACATTTCTTCCTGTCTTTGCATGGTTAATAAATCATTGCAGCCAATTCAGCTGGAATTGATTTAGTCAACAGGACAGATGCACCCAGTCAAGGAAGGAGACCCATGAGCAGGGTGAAAACACTAGAAACTCTGCCTAGAGCCTTCCTGGATGGCCATGGCAGTACAGGCAGGCAGAGCCAGCCTCTGCACCCCTTCTTGTTGATGTGTACAGCTGCCTCTTGCAACATGCATTCAAACATCACTTCAGGGTAAAGCTGGGAGTGGCATTCAGGATATAATCCCCTCAGAGGTCAGGCTCAAGAGCTGTGGATCAATTCTTGTTATTGTATGCTCTCCACTTATCTCCCAGGTCTCCCATCTCTTGCTTTGCCTAAAAGAATGAAGGTGGTGGTGAATCAGGAAACTGCAGAAATGTGGTGGTTTTGAAAAGAAAATAAAAATCTGACATTGAGTTCTCCCTGTTTCAGTCTGTGGTACTTTTGACTTTGTGTATTGACTGAAAACTGACAGAAGCAAAGGGCACGGTCATTTCCATAGGTGTTATAGTCGTTTTTCACAGGCAGCAGAGATTATAAAAAACCCTTACACACACAGTACCACCAGAATTAATCCCTGCAGGAAGAAAGGGTTTTCAGAAATCTCTGTCACATCAATTTTACACTAAGGCAAACAGAAGAAGACAAGTAAGGAATTTTCAAATAAAGTTTTATTTGTTTGACCCTGATGGAGTCAGTGTATGACACAGGGGGGAAAAAAAATCTGCCCAGACTTGCAATGTCCTATGAAGTTTAAATCAAATGATGCTAAAATTGAGTTCCATTTCAGGTGCCTGGCTTGTGCTGTCTAGCTTTGGCTTTGATTGTAAGCAGAATCAGTCAAATTCTCTCTAAATTTACTCTGATATTCTCTTTCACTGAATGTAAAACATACAGGAAGTCTCCTGGTAAAAGCTCTTCTCATCAGATTTTCTCCAAGTCTTTGCAGTTCTACAAAAGTGGGATTTGTAATAGAAGACCTTCAGAGTAAAGAGTGAAGGAGAAAACTGAAGTTTCTGAGTTTCTGGGGTTCCAGCTGCTCCACTGGGGTTCTCAGATGAGATAAGAATTTATTTCTGGTATATGTCCCTGCTGAAAACCTGGGGAAATATAATCTTCCTATGTGAAGATCTCTTTTAAATTAGTGAATAGAAATCACAGAGACAAGGCAAAACACTTCTGCACATCTGCCTTGTTCAGTTCTTCCGTTAGCTGTCTGCTAAAACCTCTGCCTCAGACCCACGGTGCTTTTTCTGGGCACCTTCTGCTGCTGCTGCTTGAGCCAGCTTTAGTTTTGGAGTCTCTACATATGGACAAACCCAAAACCCAGCTGGTCATGGTCCTGGTCAGCCTACTGTGCCTGCTCCTGCTTGAGCAGGGCAGCTGGACTAGACAGTCACCAGAGATCCCTATCGACCTCATCCAATCTCTAGTGAATCCTGCCACTACAGAGCTGATTTTCAAGCCAAGACCAAAAAGCAAGACACTCAGTTTTAATGTCAGTGTGGAAGAGGAAATAGTCAAAGCTGTTGGTTTGTTTTGAGTGTTACAAGAAATTAATTTTTATATGAATGCAAGGTGCACCACCATAGTGCTGCTCTCCACAGCAGCTACACACTCATTGCAACCATTTTTTAGAACATAATCTCATTTAGTGCACGCCACACCTCTCTGTTTAAGCAGCCATCTGAAAAGCCTAAATTGTGTGAGAACACTTCATTATCAAATTATACTTTATGTGAAACCAGCTACATTATGGGCTGTTTAGTCCTCAAATTATTCAGCTCAAAATGTGCTTTGCAGTCAGCGAAAGGCTGTCTTAATTTTTAAGGATTCCCTCAGCATATCTATTCTGGTTTACAAGCCTGCTTGATTTATGGGGCTTTTTCTGTAGCAGGCTGAATGTCTGGCATACCCAACTTTAGCAAGGTTTATCCCACTAGAGACATGAAATGGATTTAAGAACCCAAGATGCGCTGGCAGTATTCTCATACGCCGTAATCTAGGTGTTGGCAGGAGTGAGGAACATCCTCTTCCATCACATCCAAATGGCAGTTCTGTGCCCAATGTGTTCAGTGTTCAGCCACAGTGGGTGGACCTTCTTGCAAATAGGCATAGTCAGGATCATGATGCATCTTTAGTTTTGTTAGCTGTCACTCAAAACCCTCCTGATTTTGGTTTAAATCTTTAATATGTAATTCAGTAATTAGCAGAGAGAAAGAATAAGGACATTTTTAGAGTATTCTGGATCACAACAAAGTATTAATTTTAGGCAGAACTCATGTGGGGCTTGTGTTCAAAGCTTAGGAGCTCAATTTAGGCACTCAGAGCATTGTGAAGAGCTGGAAAACAAACATGATGTTATTATTGTTCCCCTACAAATAAGGTGCTGGTTGTTCCTTTATTAGTACTGGAGAAACAAGGTATGGCTTGTTACTCAGATCAGCAGTTTCAAAGGATTATATGTTATTAAGTAGAAAAATATTTTCATTATTTTGAAATGGCTGGCATTAAGTGTAAGTTATGCTGGTATATTGCAGATCATTCAGATTAATTATAAGAATGCATGAATACTTCATTAACTACAAGCAGTTCAATCCAGTATTTCTGGAAGTTATATGCCCATTGAATGGTCATGAGAATCATTCCACTGTGTTTCATAGGCTTTCTTATATTTCTGAAAGTTCTTTATGTATATCACTCAACCATTAATAGAATCTGAAATTCACAGCTTCAATCAGATCTGCACACTCATGCCAGAACAGCTCTTGACTGATGAAAAATGGTTTAAATTAGCTGCACAATCAGAATTTAATGCAATAAAGCATTTACAATAAGAAAGTACAACAATAAGACTGGAAAAGGAATGACATCCAACATTTTGATTCATTGGCAAGGATATGAGGTAAAATAAACATAACAAATCATAAATCACAGGGCTGTCTTTCAAGAAGATGATCAGCATGAAGAACTATGGGAAAAAACATTCTCAACCTTTATTGATTAACCCATATAAACACCAAGGTTCCTTTAGGAACTTTACTTTTCCCTGACAAACCAATCTATTTATGGTCAAGTTCCTGACATAAAAGATGTGGCATCCAAAGGCGATTGTTATCACCCCATGAACACCAGCAGCAAGTGCTTTTTCTGCCCCCTGCATCACTCCTGTCCAGTCAAAGAAAACTCAGCCAGCTGTAGAAACAGATTGGGAATGTGCACACGGACAGCGAGGACAAACAAACTGTCGGTTGCTCAAGTGATTTGGTTCCTTCTTGCAAACACAGAATGTCTGAGGAGAGATTGCACTGAAATTTCCACTAATAAAATGAAAAAAAAAAAAAAAAAAGAGAAAAAAAAAAGAAAAAGAAAAAAATCCACCACGGATGATCCTTGGAACAGCTGGTGGTTTCTGCCAGTTATTCCCCAGTGGCCAGCAGTCGCAATTTATGACTAGTCTTGTCTTCAGCCATCTCAGGGCAACCAAAATGCGACAGGATGACAGATAGTCCTTTCAATAGATACTGACAAACAAATTAGTGCAAAGATGCTTTTCATAGCATACCAGATGTGTTGAGTTCTATCATATGGAACAAGGAATGAAAAACTGTCTACGTCCCATCTGTGCTTTTTCAGTAATCAGTGATGCACTTGTTCTGGAGTACAAGGTACAGTAAACATTTGGACGGGGTTTTACGTGTGAAATAAATAGAAAACGCCAGGTCTTGGCCTCATCATCGTTGTCTAAAGCTTTTATATTAGCAAGAATACCTTAAATGCCTGGGAGAGGGATGTTCAGGAGTTAGAGTATTGTCCTGGTGATTAATTGAAAAATTATGCAAATTCCAAGAGAAAGGTTTATGCAAATGAGAATAGACTGCAAAAATGCACTTTGCTTCCCATCGCACACAGGGCTTCTAGCCTGTCATAATAAGCAATAGGTTAAAGAATTGCTGTTTGGATTTACATCATTTCCTCTCTTGGGGCTTATCTGTCCTCAGACTGTTAACCCAGATTTAATTCAAAGTGGCTGCAATTGCAGCTGCAAGAGCAGTGTTAAAATGGAAACAATGAAAAGTGAGTGCTCTTGGCGGGTGATTGAAAGGCCCAGGGCATGGCAGCACATGCATTTCTAGCTCACTGTAAATGAAACCAATATCTCTCAGGAAAAAGGCCCTTTGTGAGGGTTGTCCTTCCATTCAGAACAAAAAGCCTCTGGCCCAGAGTAGGAGCAGGGCGGCGGGGGAAGTGCAATAGCATGCGCCAAATATCTATGAGAGAGCATAAATAAAAGGAGCAGGAGGTCTGGTCCAGATCCTTAGTGTAGAGCTGAGCTTTACCAGCTTTTAGCTCCTTTACCTTAGATTGAAAGGCTGTGTGTTTTCCCTACGGTTTCCTACCAGAAAATTATTTCCTAACAGCTTGTTACTCAGGGACCCACTTTTGACTCCTTGTGTCGTCAGCCTGTGTCCTGACCAGCCCTGGAGATGTGAGAGAATGCAGCACCCTGGCCCACATCCCATCCCAGATGAGGGCCTGGCTTCAGGATCCCCTGTCAGCACCGAGGGATGTACTGCAGCACCCCTTGTCCTGCCTCTCCCCTGCCCATGTCCAGGCACCCCAGGAAGCAGCTATGCTTAGGGGACATGCAGCCAAGTCGTGTGGCTCTCTGTCATCCTCTCTGCAGAAGTCCAGGACACCAGAGGACCTCTTCTCTCTCTGGTTCTGTTGCCTGTGGCTGCTCACCCTTCTCTCTGCAGCCATTCTCAGCTCTGCAGACACCCAGGCTCTCACCTCTCTCTTACCATGAGGCTCAGCCTCCCTTTCTTGTCACTGCCCTCCCTTCCTCCTCCTGCTCTGTTGCACTGCTTATTATTGCATGAGAAATATTCTCTGAAAAATCCATTTTGCTTACTCCTTCCTTTTTGGTTGGTTAGACAATTATTAATCCACCTCCTTTTCATAAAATAACCACAGCCATAGTAATAAAGTCAAAATATGATTTCCCCATAATACAGAATAATCTCTCCCTTTTTTTTTATTCCTTGCAGATGGCACACCTCTTAAACAGCATAAACACCATGTTAGCATACTGATTCCAGATGCATAAAATACGTACAAATCTTCACATTTTCTCTCCTCCCCGAACGAGTGTGTGTATATATATTATCCTTGCCATTTAATTTTCCCAGCTTTTCATTTTGATTTCTCTTTTAGGACAACACAGACTTGTCATAAGCCATCTGGGATTTTATTCTTCATCACACAAAAATGTTGCTTGAAGGCCAGTTTTTACTTGGCATTAAGAGACTGAAGATCAGTCTAAATCAGAGTATTATAAACCTCTTATAACAAAATCCCTTCAGTTGTAAATGTGTTGTCTCAATAATTAGATAAATATACCAGACCACTTGTTACCAGACTAGCACAGGAACTAATGACATTATTTCCTGTGACTGCATTTGATGCACCAATTCACCAGCAAAGAAGAGGCTCCAGAGTCTGTCTATCTTCTTCTGAGGTTGTTGTAAATAACTCTAGTTCTAAAAAGGGGTTACAATAAAGGCTCTCTTAAAATTAAAAGGCATTTAAACAAAGGAATCTAGGAGTGTGCTGTGAGGACTAAAGGATAAACGGGATGTATTTTGCATTGGTAGGTGAGGGGGTATAAAATTCTCATTTGATCATTTACAAAAACCTTCTGACTTGATTGTGAAATGTTTTCTCTTGTGCTTAAATTTCATGCCACAGATTATTAAAAATTGACTTTGTGGTATTTATTTTACTTATCTATCCCAGCCAGGCTGTGCTTAACCATAGATTTTGTGAATTATTAAATTTTAAAAGCAATTTGTGTTGGATTTTACACTCCAGTTCTGTCTGGAGGGATGTACACCTCCAGTTTTATCCCTGAAGCCAAAGTGCTTTGATTCATCTTTAATCTGAGCAGTCTTAAAAGTGCATGTTCCAAGTTGTAGGACATGATGATAGTCTCCAGTGTAATGCTTAACTAACAGCTTGTTAGTTTTAACATTTAGGATACCATGAAAAATAACTAGTTTCCATAGGTTATCTGAGCCATAACAATGCTCAGCATAATTCATTCAGTCAGATAACAAGAACTATTTTCAAACATAATGAGGAGCTAATAAAGGTCACTGTGCCCACAAACACATATATCATTGCTAATTTAACAGTACCGATGCTGAACAGATGCATTTCAAGTACAAATCTCTTTAGCTGAAACTGCTCAATACTAGAAGAAGGAAGGCAACTGAATAAATCCTCTGTATTTAAATTAAAGCTAGGTCCAAGTGGTAAGACTTAAATTTAAGTGAGAATCAGACTGTTACTTGAACTAGACTACATTTTGACTAAGAAGCCTGAATTATGGAAGTGTAAGGTCTAAAGTTTAAAATAAGGCCAGCATTTTCCTAAAGTTTGAAGTTGAGATCCATTTCTCAGGTTAAAGTCAAGGGCAAAGATGAGAGGTGTGCATGTAAGTTTTGGTGCTTCCCTTTTAGTTTATGTAAATTGATTTCTAGAAAAATATCAACAGTTTTTCAGGGAGTTGTCAGACACCTGTAAGCTGAGCCCCTGTATGAAGGTGGGAAATCTGAAATGTTAGTGTTGAGGTTGAGAACTGTTTCTAAGATTTTGTTCTATCACTGCTTAGAGGTCAACAGCAGCAAATCTCTTCAGTGCTGTGTTCATTGAATGCAAACACAAATTACTAGGGATTTTACTTGGGTTTTGTTAGTATGTTGATATCAGTGACTTTGTGGTGAATTTTGCTGACAGATGAGATGCATTGAGGTGTTTCCTAAGTCATACAGGTGCAGCCACAGAAACAAGAGACACCTGATATGTAACAAATAGATGGCATAAAATAATTGCTAAATGGATCAGAAGCAAAAAGACTAGAATATATTTAATGTACAAACCTCTGTTCTAGTTAGGTCCATAAAAACAAACTAAAATGCTAAAGCCTGGAGGTGCTCCATATTATAATGAATGCCAGATTTCAAGGTGAAATTATTTTAATTAAACAGAGCATTGGCAAGATTAGTACATTCCGTTTTGGCCTCACTGGATTTTGTTTGTTTGTTTTCTGGTTGATTGCAAAATTGATGCAATTATTTACATGAGGATTTTTTATTTTAATGCTTTTTTGTGTGCCACAGAGCAAACAGTAAATCCCCCTTGTCCTCCTGAGCAGCCTGTCAGAACAGGGCAGCAGTAAGAAATAGGGAAGAATGGAAGGAAACCTTCCTATTCCTAGCTCTAAATTGTTTTGGGAGAAGCTATGATATTTTTTGCTCTTTCAATAATAGTGTAGAACAGACCTGCAGAAAGAAAATCATCCTCATGAGCCAGGAAATCGTATTCTTCAGATGAGCTTTAGGCAATATCTGGGGTAGCTGTGCATTTTAAATCATAATGGGATTTCTTTCTAAACATATATTCCATGCTACTCCTTATAAAGCTAGTATTCATCTAGATCTACCTCCCTCCAGATCTCTGTCCTCGATTTCTTTTCTACAAGCCTCCCCACAATGGTTTTAAAAACCTGTGAGTCTTCTAAGTATTGTATGAAGATTTTCTCTTGGACATAGGGAACCCTGTTTCAATCATGAGTGTCTTAGATTCCAAGAACCCTGAGGTGTAGGTGGCTCCTGTGTGTATTATAGGTGCTTGGAGGCTCTGACTGACAAACTTGGTGCCTGCATTTGGAAAATCACAAAGGTTCCTGTAAGCGTACATCTGTATGTATGCAAACTTGATGTGTATGTACATTCTCTCATAGACAGCAGCCATAACAGAGATGCAAGGCTGTCCTCAAAGGATGGGAATCATTGTTGTCATGTGCTGGAACCTTTTTGGATGACATTGACTCTGTTTTGAAGGTGTGAGGCAGTTTATGGATGAGATTTGCCAAACTGTAGAGGATTGCATGCATATCCATTCAAACTGAAGATATGCACAACATGGCTTTGAAAATTTCAGTGTCTTTTTGCCAGCTTCTTTTGAGTCACACCTTGAAACCAGTTTAAAGTATCTTTCCATTGACAACAGTGCACATTGAAAGGACAAATCTACACAAAGAGCTATAGATAGAAGCATTGAAATTAGAATGGTACAGAAAAGTCTCTGTCAGCAGAGTACTCAAAATAACAGCAACAAATGCCCTTCCTCTACAGAAATACATGCTACCTATTTTAGGTCAGATATCTTTATTTTATTTTAGTTTTGCCACATGTAATGGTGTTCCCACAAGGAGTGATGACAAGGTGTTTTGGGTTATGTCCAGTCTGAGTCAGATTTTGACATTTGCAAGAGGGTGGATGCCTTTGCATGTGACCCCAGTCTGGCCATTAAAGAATGCAAAATACTCTGATCCATAACATATGTTTCTAGTCACATTGTCAGAAATAAACATGGCCCTAAGAGGTGCCTGGGACTTCACTGAGCTGATGAGGCTGTCGCAAGTGACGCACATTTGGGAACTGTTCTGTTGCACTCTGAAGGCTGTGGCATCTTTGCCCGCAGATGTGTCATTAGCAGTCATATTTCCTCTGCAGTTCATTCCTTACATCCGTGCTAACTAACCATAAAAACAACAGCTTGTTCCATAGGGGTGTCTGCACAGAAACGCGGTGTCACCTCTGAACTAACGCACGGGGCTGTTATCAGCCTGGCACTGGGAGTTGTTACAAGTCAAAACAGTCAGAGCAGGGTTCATCTCATCTAACCTCAGCCATTACTGCACTAAACATCAGGCTGGCTGGATGAAAGGCTTGGGGGCAGTCAAGAGATCTGATTTAGTCTTGTGAGGCTCTCCGGTTTTATCCTGTAGGAAAGTATGTCCACTGCCCTTCATCAGGAACAACAATCACATCTCATTTTCCAGGGGAAAAAAAAATGGGATGTTGCTATAACTTACCCAATGGATCCAAACTGTGGGTGTAGTTGTGCAGTCCAGACCTCCAAATCTCTTCAGCAGTAGCCTGGTAAGTGATATACCAAGCAAAGATGCATCCATGTTAGAAGTTTTATTGTGCTTATTTTCAATGAAGAATTCTGAAAGCAAGCATTTACATTTTTATTAGTTTATTAAGAGATTTTGAAGTAAGTTTTACATTTTAAATATGCCTGCATTAAAAAGAATCATGAAAATGTTCATTTTCCCACTCATTTTGTGTGTGTGCAAATCACTGTTTCATTTCTGTCAGGACATTAAGCATATCTGCTATGAGACAAGAGATAGTGCCACTTGTTATGTGACTGAAAAATAGCTTTTGGTAACCTTATTGAGTGACTGGAGACAGATTAGAACAGAGATTTGCAAAAGAAGTTCAGAGCACTTCAGGGATCAGTCATCTGCAAAAGCAGTGCAGTTTGCCTTAGGTGGCTGGTTACACAGCATGGGTGGTGAACAGTCAAAACAAATAGTTTGCATAGGCTAAAATATGTTTGCAAAGTGCATTTGAGCAAATTCTACTGACAAGTATATTTGGAAAAATCAAAGTCTGATACAAACAGAAAAACTACTGAACAAATTAGATACAAATCACTCTCTCAGCAGTAGACATGAGCTAGACAGATCTTCAAGTCTACACATATCAATGACACAGACCTCAATTTACTGCCTGAACCACCTGACAGTGTCAGGGCCATAATGAAGCATGACTTTATGATCTTCTTGTCCCTTTGCGGGGGGAAGATATGGATTTGGTTTTCTCCATTTCTTTTTGAATGGAAGAAGTTCATCTCTTGCTAGTAAGTCATTTGTGGAAGTGGCAGAGGTCACATTGCACTCTGAGGCTTTGTGACTCAGGGCCAAGGAAATGAATGATTGTGTTGTTTGTATTTAAATCACCAGCATTAGATAATTACCTTTGTCCTGATAACCATCTGTAAGGTCTGGAAGCAGAATAGTGGAAATCGACCTTTCCCCATAAAACTCTTCACTGGAGATTTGTGTGGCTACTTCTGGAGACAAATTATCACCTTTTCTTTCTCCCTCTGTACTATGGTCACTTTTGTTAACAAATATGAAGCAAATCTATCTGTTGAAGCTCAGCCAAGGCCAAAGTGCTTCAATTTTCTTAGCACAAATGCTTCTGGACATTCTGAATAGTCTTGGACAATCAAGTGCCTTGGAAAAGTTAATATATATGGTTATAATATCTTGGTCTTTGGCCATGGCACCACAGATGTGACCCCCTAATATATCCCTCTGTCCTGGATTCCACGTTTGAACAATACTACAAAACTGAACAAATCAGAGCACAGCCTGTTTCTAATAGTGAAGACTGAGGTTAGAAGTATTGTTTTGCTACACCGGCCTAGCATTTTCAGCAGCACAAAATCCACCTGCAGGGCATGAGGCTGCAGACTGGCCCCTCAGGGCTCTTCAGATGAGCCCCAAGGCAGCATGAGCCCTTCTCTGTTCTGGCACTTGCTGCCAGCAGAAACGTGCCAGCTCCTTGGGGGCTGCCACCCATCCACCAGGGCTCAGGACAGGGACCTCGTGCCCGTGGGGGCAGCCGTGTTCCTGTGCCTGCAGCTCCTCAGGTCAGGAGCTGACAAGGTGCTGACAGGCTGGTCACCAGGAAGCCACGTGGTTATTTCTGACAATGTGGCTAGAAACTTATGCTATGGATCAGAGTATTCTGCATTCTTTAATGGCCAGGCTAGGGTCACATATGTGTAGACTTCAGAGTCTCTGCTGTGGATCAGAGCCAGCATATTTTAACCAAAAGGCTTGGAGGCCTAGCGAGGCCTCATTGAGCATGGTCCTTAAGTGTGTGTTTGATGCAAGGACTGGTATTTTGGGTGGATTAGTGCCTTCCAGTGGCAATGGGGAAGAGCAGGATTACTGGTAAATATCTGTTACTGTATTTTCCTATATTGAGAACCTACTAGTCAAATTTAAAAGTTAAAATGTGTGTAGAACACCATTAAGATACACACAGAAGTGGAACTGCATGTGCAGGTAGCCAGACTGTGCTAACAGGGTGCTGACTGTGTGGTCTCTGAGGACACTGATGGGTTCCCCCACCCTGCCCACAGCCTTTCCAGGGCTGTTAGTCCAGACAAAGTCCTGCTCTGGATAAATGCAGTGACTGTGTCACCTGGGTACAAGGGTCTATCCTCACTATCACCCACAGCTACCTCATTTTAAAAGACTGTGATTTTTGCTCCCATTTCCCACCAGTCTGACAGGGCTTGGACATCCGTCTTCAGGAAAGATTCCCAAACTGAAGAGGTCCCTCCCAGTAACCAGAAGTAAGTTCCCCAAGCCCTGAATGGGGATAGATTTTGGATACACTTCTAATCTTCAGTGTTTATTACTGAACACTTTCATGGAAACCACACTAAGAAGGCTGTCATCTGTGTGTCCCTTTTTGAGGCATCTGATGCTAGATGCTCTCCAAACCTAAGTAATTAATTCAGGCTCAGGGTTACAGGATCCACTTCAGAGGCCACAACTTGTGCCTCTATCTATATTTCTATGTCATCCAGCTGTAGGTATGACCCCCAGCCACCTTCTGATGCCATGTTCTGCCTGCACTCTGGTGCCATTATTTCCGCTTCTTCTATCACCTTCTGTCTGAGTTTTCATAGGAAAAAAACACAGAATACAGCCAAGGAGGACATTTCACAGATGTAAGAGACATGAGGATGACCAGATGTATGACACTAGTTGTATCTGACCAAATGTTTACTTCTATAACTGAGCCAGGCACACATCCCTTTTCAATCAATGTAGTTTAAGGCATGAGTCATTTTATCCTAAAATTCTACTCATGATTATTAAAGTTTGCCACTAGTGGCAAAACAAATGGTATAGAGCACCAAGAGAGTAAGGTTTTTCTGACAGTGAGTACACCCACACCTGCAGTGCTTTAAGTCCTGCAGAGAGGTAGCTTTTATTTTCTGGTAGTTTAGGAGAGCACTGTGGTCATGTTTCCCTGTCAGCACACCCTTGGTTTGCCAGGAGTTCATTAGCTATGGCAGATACTGCAGTCTTTTGAATCAGTGAAGTTCAAATAACTCCTGCTTTACCAGAAAAGAGGATTTTCTTTGTTGTTGTGGAAGGAGGAAAGATGGTTCATGTGAGGGAATAAAAGAGACTGAATTCACATGACTAATGGAGTTAGATACATTTGAAAAGTGTGAGCTATACATTTTCTAGTAAAGGGCCCCTCTCCTCACCAGGATTTCCTGTGCCAGAGGGAAGAAAGTTACAGATTGCTTTGCATTTTAAAATGAAAGAACAGAATATGGGAGCTGTTTTATAATCTCTTGCGGAGATCAAAGGAGAAGGGAGGTAAATGCGTATATACTTCTTTCTCTGGTGCTGCACCAGCTATTTAGAAGAACTAATGGAGCCTCCAGTGTAGAAGAGACAGAGATTAGCTTCTTCATCTCTACTAACTGTAAGGAGTCCAAAAGGATTAATATTATTGAGTGAATTTTAGCTAGAAAGTAGGAAGGACGTTTTCTCTCCCCTCTTCATCTTTTAATCTTTGTTTCCAGAAATAACTCTGAACCAGGTTTTCAGCCTCCCACACTTCCCTTTTGGGTTTTTTTTCCTTATTATTTCTTAGTAGAAACAGACTTGGAAATATCTCATATCCCCAAGAAGATTTGGCATCATTGAATTTTTGACAAGTTTGAAAGAGAACTGAAAAGTACTAATGAGACTGAATAGTCATGACAAGTTTATGGGATCAGAACCTTAACCGGTTTGAAATGGTGTCATTCCACTGACCTCAGCTGGCATGATTCCGTGTATGTTCATGGAGTTCAATAAAGCCACAGACACTCACCCCAGCTGAGGATCTGACCCCTGAAATGATGGAGTCTTAGCCAAAGCAAACTGAACTTTTGCCATGAATTGGTCTTCAAGGGAAAATAATTGCTAATTCAATGACTCCCACTGTTTTATTGCAGCTGCTGGTCATTCTGCACTGCAGAAAATCTTTACTTTTAACTGGTGAATCAAGAGTTTCCCCAGCAGCTTCAATACATGGAAGATCAGAGGTGCAGAAGTGTGTACACAGTCCTTCAAATGTTATGTATTACAAGACAAGCCCTACAGTCAGTTCATGAAGCAAAAGTGAGATACTCAAGAGACATATCCCAGCTAGACATTTTGCCTTGCTGTCCTATTAGCTTTACCAGTAAATGGTGAAAAAACATCTAAAATCCTGGTTTAGATGGCACTTTTGGGCACATAAGGGACTCTCATAGTCAGGGTTGATTTTGTGTAGAAAGAGCCTGGAAGAGAGCTCAGTGGGACCTGTTTTCAGTACACCAAAACGTAACCCTGGTATCTGTATTGATGCTACAGCAGTATCCAAACAAATTAGTCCTCAGAATTGCAGAATTTGGAGCTGAAGAAAGTAAGCAACCTGCTCAGGAGGTTACAGCTCTTCTGTTCCCCTTGGCAGCCGCTGAAGGGAGATGAGAAGGAAAGAAACACGATAAAAAGTAAATGGCACTTTCCTGCTAAGCTAATCAGTTCTGTTTGAGAACAGAGGGCCGTGCCAACTGCAAATCAATGCACTAAATCACTTTCATTCTTGTGCGAGTCCTGCTGCCATGGCAGCTGCTAACAAGGGAATAAAGAAAACTGTTACTTGATATTTAGTAGACTTTTTAAGTGCTTGTGTAAAATAACATATTTAATTTAATGCAAAGTTATAAATGTAATTGGAGTTTATGGACGTTATAGCAGAGAAGAGAAGAAACAGATTCCTCTTGTTTCTGCACAAAGACTATCCTTGGCAAACTCTGTCTGTAGTGTTAAAGAGCAGCCTGTCTGTTGGATTTTAAGACTTCATAATTTTGTTAAGGGGTAAACAATGAGATAATAATATGTCTGATATTTCATGTGGTTTTTAATATGTTTGAGTTACAGAGCAGAACTAACACATACTTACCTTAGGAGGAAATTAATGCTCTTTAATGCCATAGGCTATATTGACTACTTCTTCACTGATGACTAAAGAAAGCCTACAGTGCCTGCTCCAGATGTTTATATGCACTAAAGCATGTGTAGATTTAATCAGATAATCCCACTTAAGACAACAACCACACTGGGGATTTATTTAATGATGTAATATTGTATTTTCTTTTTCCTATTATTTTCCATATTATTCCCAAATAATGATCTCACTTGTCCCTAGATGTGCCTGGGACTATCCCTTCCTGTGGTAAGTTTCTGCAAGTTTTCAGTGGTGTTACTCATATAATGGTTTGGGTTAGGAAGGGACCTTAAAGGTCACCTTGTTCGAAACTCCTTGCCATGGGCAGGAACACTTTCCTTTGCTAAATGCCTCTTGAGGAGGTTGCAGTTTTCCTAGAAAGCTCTGTTTCTGCATCACTCTTAGAATTTTGACCATAAAATAGAGGATGCACATCCCTGAATTCATGGTTTGAATCACTGTTGCCCATACAGAGCAGCCCAACTTTGTCATCATTTAAATCATCAATCGTAGCTGTGCAGTAAAATGCTTAATATAAAATACCCATGGGCAAGCAGTAGACTGCCTTCTCTTTAATTACATCAATCCTCAATCACCCCAAAGCAATGCCATCCTTGGAAGTACTAACTCTGACAGGTAGTACTTCTGGGAATGCCATAAAAATGCCAGCAAAGCAGCAATGGCAGAGAAAATAAGCTGCCTCATCTTTGGAGAATTATTGAACTGTACTAACATTCAAGGGTACAATGTCAGCACAATGCAGAAAGAGTTAGATGCATAACCTCCATTATTATTGTTGATGGGAGTCAGGTGTCAAGTTCCCTTTGCATCACTCTGAAAACTTGGCCTTCTTTGTAAAGCCTGAGCAAACTTTTCCTTTGTCACTGCTCTTAATTGAGGAAAAGATTGAAAGCCATTTGTCCTAGGATTGAATAAAGACTGAAAAAGTAAAAATAAAATACTAAAAAAGTAACAGTGATGAACCTGAGACTTTAAGACTCTCTTCAAGCTGTGATGGAAAGTTTAATAAATATTGAAGGCTCATTCCTTAACAGGTGAAATTGGAGGAGCTGCTTTTTAGTCAAAAGCACTGTAATACCAGCAACATGCAGGACACACCCAGACAGCCCCTAACTCCTTCTAGCTGTCTCAGCTCCCAAGGGGTCAAAGGAGAATTTAAACACCTAAATACTTAACTGGTGCAGTTATCAGACCTGACTTCTCTCAGTAGCACCCTGTCTGGGAAAGCCCTGCAAGTCTCAGCCCTCTTCATCACCCTAAATTGTAACAGTAATGCCTTTAACTTTCTGCCCACAGACATATTAGTTAACACAAGACTGCCTCATGTTACCAAGGATAAATCAAGCCAGGAATCAGGTTAAATATGCATTATTATTATGGAAGTACAAGAGAGAGAGGTCATACTTGGTTGCTTACAGCAGATGAACAGAGAAGCGATTTTTAAAAGCCTTTCAGCACTAATTGCCAACTGGAGCTTTCTGATGCAGGCCATTCACTTCCTAATGTTTAAGCAGGTATTCAGTTTGGGAGGGAGGGGGTTACAGCTCACAGAGGAGTGTTCACAGGCAGTGTTTGCATTCAGCTGGAGCTGTTCCACATCAGTCCCATAGTCAGTTTTGGAAAGGAGATGGACAGCTCTACCTGCATCTGCATTTGTGGGCTTAACTGCAGATCAGCAGGTGAAACCTTAAAATATCTAAAAGAGCTTTTTGTGTTGAGGTGAAGCACATTGCTATGCCCATGTTGGGTGACCCACTTTAGAGTGAAACTATCATTTTACAGAGTATAAAATAAATAGTTAGCTGTTCATCCATATTGCACCTACACAAATATCTTTACAGTTTCTCCATGTAGTAACTCATGGTGTTTGCAGGTCTTTGAGTGCCTTAAGTGGGAGCTCTAAAGGAGCAAAAAGGAGTTTTGATCCCCCTTTCAGTAACATACCATTCGGTTCATTACCCAAACCTATGGTAGATCAAGGACTGAAATTATCAAGAAAACATGTCAAAGGAAGGTCCTTCTTGCAGAGGCTGCATTGTTCAGGGAAGCAGGACATCCCCATCTGTACCTTGTAATCCAGCCACAGGCAGTGGTAACACCCACCAGAACACAGGTCAGGATTTCCCAGAAAGGTAGAGTAGAAATCATGTCTCCTAACTTTGGACATCTACAAGTCTTTTAGCCTAAATCAATAGTCCAGGTCCCAGGTAAAATCAATAGGCAACTGCTGGGAGGGCTTTATTGCATTTCTTTCGTTGGCATTTATTTGTAGGTGTCCATGCCAATGAGATCAATCCCTCCTAGGGTTGTTTAGCCTTTTTACAGCAGATAATGGCTCAGCTTGGAGACAGAGTTTGGAAAATTGAAACTTGGTGTTAACAGCTCAGCCCCACCTTAGAATTTATCTACCTGAGTGGACTGGTGGTTTCAGAATGTGACAAAACCCTTCAAAATCAGATAGTGCAGCACAAAGCTTTGTACCCTCCCTGTCATTCTGCATGCACAGTGCTGAGCCTTAGTCTGTACTACCTGCAAAGGCAGCTGCTTTGCTCCCCAGCCCTCAGCTCCACTGGCTCCAGGCATCCTTTTAATGCCTTTACTAACTGTGCTACTCTTACTTCAGGTTAGACCACTCATGTTTCACATAATCATAATTTAGTTGACAGGTTTAAATTAGTGATAGGCAAACCTCTCTTGACCCAAATCAAGATTTTTCATATAGTTTTCTGTTCTAATTTAGCAAAGTCTCCTTAAGTAGTGCAGATTTGTACATAGACACAGAATGATGAGAAACTAACCCATTCACCCTAGGCCAAATTAGTTACCCATATGACTGAAGACTTTTCTCTTTGACAATACTGTTTGGCATACAATCAAGTAGTCATAGTTAATCACACTGATTTATTGTATGCTTAATAAATCCACTGGCTATTTTTGTGGTCTTCTTGCATCTCAATTCAGCACACGTTGGGAGCTGGTGGGTTTCATGCTATTACTTTCTCTCTGTTTCTCCTGTTTTCTAAAGGGATGACATCCCAAAAAGTAAGGATAAAAAAAAAGAGGAAATAAAAACCTGTCATAGGCTTTTTATAGAATGCAAAATAAAAAATGTTTCCAAAATAAATGTTCAAATAGATTAAGAAGCTTGCTAAGATTTTAAACTTCCATCTCCAAGCCACAGCCAGATCACTTAGAAATACATAATATAGTACACTCCACAGGCAGACAGATGCACATAAACTGATAATAACTCAAGAGTTTTTATCTTGTCCTCAAGCAAGGCATCAAGAGAGAGAAACACACTTGCAACAAAATTAAATAGTTTTAGATCTAATTTTACTAGGCTGAACTAGATTTCAAATTGATTTCCAAGGAATCTAACAGAGAACAAAACACAGATACATTGCTTTTCTTATAAAAAATCCATCAACCACCGTGTGTTATTACTTACTTTTCTCTTTACTGGAATTTATAAGAAACTAATATTTCACAACACGTTTCATTCTGTAGAGATCTTTCATGGTGAAGGTTCTTGGAGTGGGCTGGTACAGAACACTGAAGTACAGTCCCTGATATTTTTCTATGCAAGTGCCTATTTGAATTCATGTGATAAATCTGCAGCTAAACCCCACTGTCTCCTTTCCAGAAATGCAGGAGAGCTGCAGGATATGCCATTGTAGAAAGAAATTATATCCTAATGCATGATGTGATCAATTAAGCATATCTCGGTGTCCCTCAGACCATATTGAAGGAATCCATACAAATCACATGCACAGGGTTTTTCTGTTTGCTAAGTGATAAGCCAGAAGTCAGTTTGGCTTCAGAGTAAATGAGTGCAGCTGTGTGTAGAGGGACTGGTGGGATGCAGGGCTGCAGAGGGGCCAGAGCACAGGGCATGGACCTGCCACTGCCTGTTAGGTGTTGGATTGGCCCTGGTAAAACATTTCACACAGCTTCCCCAAAAGCTTTCCAAGGGTAGCAGTTCTGGGTCAGCAGACAGCTGGGACAGGATACACAGAGGATTAGTCCAGCTGCCAGGGCCCTGAGCTAACCCATGTTTCACATTCAATGTTCTCTGCAGTATCATAATAACATAAACTGTTATTGCTACTTACTATAATTGCATTTCAGAGCTCTTGTCTTGGACACAGATCCTATTTTGCTAAGCACTGAACAAGAATAGGGCAAAAAGATATACTCTGCTCCAAGAACTACATTAAAAAAATTATACAGGCAGCAAGCAGATCTATTTAGAGAAGACCCCTGCACTTGGCAGCAGGTGCTTCTGCGCCTGGGCACTGCATCGTACCGAACAGCTTGTTGCTCTGCTTCAGTGGAAGATTTCATGGCTCTGGGTTCGCACCTCTGACTTCTAACTCAAGGCACAACCTGCTTTGAGCAGCTGGAAACCTTTGCCTGAAATGCTGACTACCAAAATGTTCCTTGGTTTTGTCTTCTCTTTAGTTATCAGACAAAAAACAATGTGCTCTGATATTTTACACCTTCATTACAGGTCCTTGCTGAAGCAGAGAACATAAACAGAAATGCTGAATGCATTTTTTTTTTCTTTTAAAAATCTACATTCCTTAATCTCAATTTGTCCCTGTTTTTAAGAAAATTGTTCCAGTCAAAAATCATATTCAACCAGAAGGTTTTTCTCTCTGTATATTTCTCTGCTACCTCCAAGGAAGGCTTTCCTTAACAAGGGCCATGGTGGGATATCACAGCAAATGCTCTGGATTGAAAACCAATTATAAAAAGCAGGCCTTTAGTAACTGTCCACCTCAAAGGGCAAGCTCTCAGGTGTGCCAAGCATCACAGCTGCAGACAGGAACAGTCCCACATATTTTAACCCTTTCATATTCTCCAGTTCAAAGGCTCTTTTTTCCCCCTTGGACTGCTCAGCCAGGTGTGCTGTTCCAGTTGCATTGGCTGCTGGCTCTCAAGGGTCCATAATGTCAGCAGATGACAATTTAAGAGTGTAGGAGCCCTCACAGTGTAGGACTGAGAGAAGAAAACACAAACCAAGCAGGAATGGGCATGTGCCAATATGCAGGATTGAACTTGCCCCACGCAAGGCACCGAACTGGAGCTCCTGCAGCAGCCAAAGCTGCTGCTGTGTCTGCAGAAACATCAGCCCCCTGAAGGGGTTTAGGACAGCCACACTTCCAATTTAAACATGGCTGGAGGGGATGGGCAGAGACCCTCCCAGCCCCAGTGGAACTGTGGTGGTAATTCATGGGGACCCCAGCACAGCTTTGTCAGTGTGGATATAAAAGCATCACACAGAGCCTGCCCACTTGCTTGTGAAGCAAAAAGCACTTGGGCGATGCTGCTAAGCCATGCACACTCAGAAACTTTTGATTCAACAGCTGGTTCTCAAACTCAGCTGTAAGGGCTGATTCTGACGCTGTGCAAGTAAATCCCTACCTAGAGACTGGCTGCTTAGCTTAAATTATGCAGCATGGTGGCCATACAAGCCATAATTTAGAAGGCTGTGAGCCTTCCCAGTAAGCACTGTGGTTTAAAAACATTATTATTTTTCCCATGAATCTGACATATTTTTCTTTTGCATTAAGAATATCTTCATCCTGCCAGTCAGTGTCAGCTCAAGACTGAACTAACAAAGATGCAGGAAGGAAGATAAAGAGTCGTCTCCTGATGTGCAGGCTCTCTTTTCCCTGTATCCCCCCCTCCCTTTTAAAGTAAATCAATGCTAAACACAACTGTAAAAATGTAACTATTCAAATAGCTGCAAATACTGCTATAGAGAAATAAAAAATAAGGGGTTTTTAAGATGTTTTGCAGCTGAGTTTACACGATTGCATCATATTTGTCTCTTGCAGAGTAATTTCATATTCCACACAAACCAAATTAATTACTTAGGACCGGTTTATAATGTCCACATTGTGTTTTTAAAAGAGTACTATTGAAGAAACCTCTGACAAGTAAAGTAACTTATGGTAATCAATTTGAATATGAGAATGAACCTAATTCAGTAAATCATTGTTAACGCTGATCTGGCAAACCACTGGTATCCATCTGTCTAATCCTTCTTGTGTTTGAAAGTTGCATTTTCAAAAAACAATTATTAATCGTGCTCATTAGCCGCCAAGCAAAAGAGCATGCCACAAACTTCTGCTCAGAGATAGCAAATACCAGCAAATACTACTCACTTTTCCAAGTCTGAGCTAGAACCTGCTGTAGAATCTCAGGGTCAGGTCTCAAGTTTTTCTGCTGGAGTCTGTAGAGATGGGAGGGTATAAAGGATGGGCCCTTTCTATATATATAAAGTGCAACCCCCTGCAGATTCCAGCTCTCTACAGCCCTTCAGCACCTTCCCACCAGACAAGCTATTCCAGCACTGCACTATCCCTACTGTTAGGAAGGTTTTTTTAATGTCTAAAGTGAATTTTCCTTGGTGCAATTTAAGTCCATTTCTTCTAGTTGTGTTAATGCACATGGAACACAGTTTGCTCCTTTCTTCCATGCAGCAGCTTTTTATGTGCTTTCAGGCTGCTGTTATGACCCCACTCAGTCTGCTCTTCTCAAAGCTAAACAATTTGTCCAGCATGTATAAGGGCTGATTTTTAAAAGTGTTGAGCTCCTGCTGTTCCCGTTGCTTTTATTCGGGTGATTGAGAGTGAAAGATCTTCCACAGAGTTGATGATCAAGCAGTATTGTCTGGTGCCCTTCAAATACTGATAGGTATGAAGGGCACGAATGTGTTTATAGCTGTATATGTGCATTCTTGTCTTCACAATAAAAGTGTATTTACAGGACCTGTGACCAGTCTTCTGCCTGCATCCCCAGGGCAAGAGCAACTTCACAAAAAAAAACAAAACAACAGGTTTAAGTGTAAACTTGCCTGCCTTATGTGCCAGGCTTTGCTGAATTATTTGTTCTTAAGCATTTTCTGTATTTCATGCAACACATATCTTGTTCCATGGGGTTTTTTATCTAAATTATTTGTATGGCTACTGTAAAAACACTGTTAATGATTCTATGTTAACTATTTTCTGTTGCTGGAAAATACATTCTTGGAAGAGTGAACTGAAATCTTTTTCCATCCCAAAAGAGAAGAGTGAGGTTTCCTTCCTATTATAGGCTTCTCTTCAGAAGAAATTATGATTTTTGTGCTCAGAGTACTGGAGCAGATTTCCACTTGGAAGACTGTTTTTATAGTGAATGCACTACAAAATATGATGCTATCATCTTGTGATAGTGTTCCAGGGCAGCTAGAGATAAATTCCACTATACCTGCTCTTTGTCACTCAATTTCCAATGTAAATAAAGCTTTCTTTGTGCCCATGTAGGCCCTTATGAAATCTCTTCTTCATGGCACCAGAGGCTTTGGGTACAACTGTAATGACAGCAATAATACCTTCATGTATTACTTCTCATAAACATAGGCTTATATATTCTGCATTTCTGCAGAAAAGGATTTTTAAAATGTCTTTTTTTTTTTTCCACTTAAACCCTCTCTCCTAACCTTGAAAAATAACTTCCTCAGACAAATACAGAGCAAAGTCATGGAAGGAAAAGAGAGTGAAAGAAGGAGGCTTTAGTGGTATTTCTCTCTATGATTTTTTGAAATCCAACCTTGTCCTTTATTCGTATTAATAAGATTTCATCAAACTGCTGGAAACAAGGCTAATTATGATGGGCATTAACCTACACAGGGACCATAAAATGTGAATACACAACTGTCCTAATCTTGACAATTAACACTGAATTTCACCATTAGTAATAAAGCTGAAGTGCCTCATGGTCTTTACAGCAACAGGCAATAACATGCAAAAGATGGAAGTGCACAATAATACCAATAATTTTAAACCTAACCTGACTATTTCCCTCTGAAGGTAAGCACCTTCATTTAATAATTGTCATTTATCTTTTCCTCCTTCACTGGGTCAATAATTCATCTGTACAGTGTGTATACTACAGCTTTTCTCTTTTCACAGAGCTTACCCAAAACCTTGCCCTTCTCCTCCTCCCAGACAGGCACTTAATGTTCCCTTGCTTAGCCAATGGATTGACATATTCAATTATAATCTTTATCATTGGTATTGATAGAACTATATCCTGTTATTAGGACCTGCCTGTGTTTGTTTTACACAAACCCATACATTGCTTCTCTAAGCATGCAGCAAATGTTACATCCTGTTTCTCTGCCACACAAAGTGAAGTCACCAGCAAAGGCTTTGGGGACAGGTGGAAAACTGTACCAACAAAAGCTTAAGATGGTAAAAGTGTCCCTTAAGACAACATAAAAATAAAATTGATTAATATTAAATCCACATTGTAAATTTCACCTATCAATTATACCAAATTAAATCATAAAATATCCCTTTACCTAACAATAGTATAGTATAAAACTAAATGGATTTGCATTTTGATTTGTGGCAGGAGCAAGCATTAGCCACTGCAGCAAGAAAGCACTTCCATATTGCTTGGTTAATGGGTTAACTCCCTACAAGAAGCAAGAATATTTTCTCAGCAAAGAAGGTTTAGGTTTGTGTGTGGCATCAGTGTCTTGAGGGTTAATCCTGAAGGTCTGCAGCTGTCAGCAGTCAGGCACAGGTGGAGTACACACACTTTAGGATCTCAGTACCCAGACACAACAGTCACTGCTGGTACTACAGCCGAGGGCTGCCCTGATCCTATGTCTATCATCTGAAGCGTTTCCCTTACCAAGTGCAGCCTTTGGATTAGGTCCCAAAAGCCTACGCTCTTTTCACTTCAATCAAAGAAACCAGTTGAGAAAGTCAGGAGTGAATACCAGCCTTTATCATGATCACAACCCCACAGTCTCACACACTGTGAGATGTCATACAGAGACACCACGTTCCTCAGTGAGCAATGCCTTAGCAAAAAAGTGTCAAAGGATTCACGTAGGAAAATCTTCTGGCTATAGCGTTCATAAATAGCTTCATTCTTTTGGCTCCTGATATCACTGCAATCCCGTAATGAAATTGCAATTGAAGGAGGCTAATTTGTGCTCTAATTATATATTAGTCTGGGCTGAAAGGTTTCTGGACGGAAAAAGGTTTTCTTCAGGCAATCTTTTATTCTGGTTATTGTATTTACTTAACAAAGAGCAGTCGGCTTTACAGTGAATTCGCGTAATAGAGTTGAGCTGTAATGTTACCCAGCCAAGGGCAAACATATGCACTCATTTTTGATGGGTTCTGATAACAATCTTTAACAAGAGCAAGGATTCTTTGCAAATGCAGAAAGAACCAGGCCAAAAAGCTAACAGATGTGCTGCTGAAAACGTTTAAGAGCTCTACAGCTGGAATACCTTCTAGACCAGATACTTTAGTAGACAGGTAGTTTGAGGAAATTCAGAGAAATATTTTTTCAATGACAAAGAAATTTCCCATGAAAATATTTTTTTGTGTGTCACTTCAAAGAATAAATTCTTGGTCTGATTTTGATGCTTCTGCCACAGGATGAGAGGCCAACATTGTTCACAATGTGCAGGATGCAGAGTGTTTTCACTGAGGAAACAGGTGAGCCTCAGTAACTTATTTCCTTAGACACAGCTGAGGCTTTCTAAGCAAAGTACTTCAGGAAAGCAACAAAGTTCTTCAAAGCTGCGGATCACCTTTGTCAGTTGTGTTTCTGTTTCTTGTCAGGTAGACACTCTGCTATTGTTGGTCCTCAATAAAGTCAGAAGTGTATCAGAAGGAATTCAGCCAAAACAAAATAAATGTTCAGCTAAAAAAACTAGTTATCAAAGGAAATAAAGCACTTAAATATATATTTGTTTCTAGTGTTTGCATTAACTTCAGCTTTTCTCTATAGATAAATCCTGAGCAAAGTATTGACCTAGCGTAAGTCAGTTCTCATTTTGCTGAATTTTCCCTTGTCTCTAATGCAGAGTCTGATCGTGGCACTGAAGTAGATGTCTCTGCCATACACTATCTGCAGGATAAACAGAAACCAACATTAAAAGCACTTAATATGAATGCACAAGAGGGATTTCAAATAGAGTTCTCATTGTGTGAACAATAGCTTTCTGGGCACACCGTAAGAGTTTTCCAAAAATCGTATCAAAAACTTGTAGAATTACAAGCCAAGGTGTTTTTTTGTGCCATCCACCACTGAGTTTCCTCTAAGAATTCTGGTTCAGTCTCCATTAGGGAGAGGAAAGAAGCAAAGTCAATGGTCTCATCCATTAGAGCAATCTCATGTCCCCTCTCCCAGGGCTGACTGCCTACCCCATTCCCAGCTGGACCAGCTCAAGCATCCCCTTCTCTGCAGTGCTTGGGCACCATTGCTGGGAAGCACAGTCAAGAAACACTACATGGGGGCAGAGACCAGGAGGAATGTGTATTTGGTGTTTGCATGTGCCAGCTGTAATAAATGCATCAAGATTCAGTAAACAGTGGTGGTACTGTAGAGTCACAGAATCACAGAATGTGCTGAGCTGGAAGGGATCCACAAGGATCATTGAGTCCAGCTCCCAGCCCTGCACAGCACCATCCCCAAGAGTCACACCATGTGCCTGAGAGCACCATCCAAACACTTCTTTAACTCCATCAGGCTGGTGCTGTGACCACAGTCCTGGGTCAGTGCCCAAACACCCTCTGGGGAAAGAATATTTTTCTAATATCCAACCTAAATCTTCACTGACACAACTTCAAACCATTCCTTTGGTTCTAAAACCGAACAGAATTAACAAGATGTTTTGACCTGAGAAAAGGTGTGAAGTAGATGTAAATGCATTCATATAGTACTGATTTTTTATGTATCTTTTCTTCTGTTTTCTTCTAGAAAAACTAAGCATACTGTCAACCTTCATAGCACCCTTCAAGTACCTGAGTCCTGGCCCAACCACCATGGAGGATGAAGACAACTTAAGTAAGCAGTCTCTTTTTTCTATAGATGAACAATAAAGTTAAAAAATTAAATCTCTATAGTGGATGAGCAGTTGTGGAAAGGAGGTGTTTTTGCAACTATTGGCAAGTCCTTATGTAAAATCACAGAAGGGACCCTCAAGGATCATCAAGTCCAGTTCCTGGCCCTGCACAGAGCCATCAAATTGAGAATTGATTAACCAGGCTTAAATAAACCAGGTATAACCTAAAAATTGAGCACTCTTGGCTAATTAGCATTTTCTTGAGCCCTTACACCTCAACCAACTCTCTGCACCCATGACTGTAGAGCTGGAGGGAAGTCCTGCTGGATTTGAAGGAGTTGAGAAGTCTTCCAAACACCAAGAAGTCTGAGAGTGGCATATAGGAATAACTCTCAGTAAACCCATTTGTCACCTAGAAGAAATTATTGTGTGTTATACTGCCTGATTACTGTAACCAACTTGAATCTTTAAAAAAAATAAATATGGATGGTGTTGAGTTGTTCATGCTCTGAACCAAATGAACAGTTTTGGTATCACCTACCAGACTGGTTTCTTTTCCAGCCACACACATGCTGCCATGTTGCCCTATTAGAGCCACTTACTGGGAGGAATTTGGTGTTTTTCCCTTGTTGTTGCTGATCTGCCTTAGTTTGGTCATGGTGCATCACCAAGGGGAAGAGCTGCTGAAGTGAAGATTTTCTGTCCTGCTATTTTCTGCTGCTGAGCATCACATGGACATCACACTGTTCTGCTGCACAGCAAAGACAGGCAATTACAGATCTTAGCAAAGGCCAAAAAAATCCTGAAAATCCTTCAGAATTGCTCCCAGGAAAGCTGTATTTTCAGGAAGACATGTGAGAAGTATACACACACACAGAGGAAACATATTATGCACACGATGAGCTTGTGCAGGCACCTCCTGCGTAATAGTTCCCAAATGTGCTACTTAGTTATTTTTAGGTAATGTAGGAAGTTTGTACAAGCCAAACACTGTAACACCATTTTCTTATTGCTGCTGTAACACCAAGACAGCTTCCTGCCTGCCTGCCTGGGCTGTAAAACAGCTCACATGGGCAGGGTGAGCTATGTTTTCTGAAAGAGAAACAGCAAATGTCACTGTTTTCAGGGTCATCCTACCCAGTCCTCCCTTTGGTCAAACATATGCTCCAGTGAAAAGGCAGCTATTTATTTCGTGGTACAGAGAAAACATTTTAGGTGTTACTATTAGAATCTTTCAATTTTTTATTTTTTTTTTTAAATATGAATTAATTTAAAATCATCCATCATTCTGTGTTCACTTGCAGTATAGTGGCCTAAATCCCACTAAAGCCTATAGCACACATGTACCTCTGGAGTAATTCCACATTTTAAAGAGCTTCAGAGATCTGCTCTGAACAAGTGGAAAAACCTTCTCCTGTGCTAACAATTTAACAGGAGCCCAGGAGAATACTGGCAAGGTAGAGAAGTAGGTTGCTTTTCCCTGTAGTTTTCTGCTCGCTGAGCATCCTGTGAGAGCACTGCTTCCCCGACTGTGCTGTATCAATGGGCAGAGTTCCACCAGCTGAAATGGATACAAATCCTGTTTCACATTCCCTTAGGCCTTCTTTACAAAGGGAGACATGCAATTTAACTGCACCTGCATTTTCAACGGGTGATTATTAGCATACAGATGTGATTTTTGGGGTATATGAGCAATGAATTTGTACTAGAAAAAACTATCCAAGACACTTTGCACCTCTGGAATGGAATTGTGTGTAAAGTAATCATCTGTCTCTGGTGAAGGTCTAATCTTGAACATGCAAGGAAAGGACCACCCTATTCATACTCAGAAGACAGTTATACCTAAGAATGTTAGGAATATCACAGAGGATTAGAAATAGAATCCTAGCTCTGTACATGGTCTTCAGCATTTGTTAGTGATGCTTTGAGAAAAAGGACATTTAAATGGGGATCCTCCCCTTGGAATATCCTTCTAGCACCTAGCAAAAATTTACTCTGCTAGGGCTTGCTCCTGATTCATCATATTTCTTAGACATCAACAGGACTGTCTAGTCTACTGGAGCCCACTGATACTTCTGATCTCAGTAGCAGCCAGGAACAAGGAGTGATTTAGAGTGTTGTCAAAAAGTGCACCCTTTTACAGCTTCAAGCCTGCTGTCTCTAGTGCTGGGATTGCATGAAACAGTGAATAATCATTCCCTGTTTACTGCTTAAACCTGTCTGCCTTTCATGATGTTACAAGCTTGTGCTTGTCCCTGATCTTTAAATGTGCCATCCCCACTTTGCCATGGGATCAAGGCAGATTGTCACCAGCCACAGGTACTTTTGAATCCAGATTGTACCTCTAGCAGGAGCACATGATTCCTGGGGATCTCATTAGGGACACAGGCACAGACTCAGGGCAGCACACTCCCAGAGTCTGCAGAGAGAGCTGATGGTCCCCAATACACTGATTGCAACCACTGCAGCAGTCTGGAAGGACACATTCCCAACTCAGATTCAATGTACTGAAGCATGTTCAGTTACGAGCATGTTGGTCAAATTCCTCTTCAGACAGCATGAGGCCCCAGAGCTTTTGTTTCCACAGTGTGAGACAGACAACCTTGTCTTTAAGAAAAAAGTGAATATCCCATTTCAGGAGGCAGAGCTCCAAGCAATCCAAGCTCACCAAAACTATTCCCTTGCTTTTGTTTTGAAAAGTTTGTCCATTGCTACTATTTGGATTTCTCCAGGCCTAAAATGTTCTGGCTCTGATTCAGAACGGCATGTCCTTAGGTCTGTCTCTGCCATGGGCTGCCCACATTTTCTGCTACATGCATCTAACTTGGGCAGAGAGCATCAGAATTTGAGTATCAACCTAAGTCAGGTCATGAGATCATTTGAATAATTTCCCTCATTGGTAAGATCTGCACTAGACATGGGTTTTACCGTTACTTCAGATAGTTAGGTAGGAAAAGTAGAGTATGTTCATTCTGGAACAGCTAGAGACAGTGGCAGTTACCTTTCACAAACTTTTTATCTTCACTTTAAGCAAAGTCCTGTACTTTTTTCACTGGTAATGCTTCTCTCTGCAGTGTGGTGTTACTCTCCAACAAAATCTAATGACACAGGTTTTAAGCACCTGAATGCTGTGCACCACCAGGGAGTGTTCAACAGCAACAGAGAAATCATGGCTTACCTGGACTTCTACATGAAAATTTGAAAATACCTAAGTGTGTTTTCATGTAAGAGAAAAAAGACTGATTTCCATTGTTAGCTTTGAGTTTATCATTACAAAGCCTATCATATCAAATACCTTATCAACCTAAAAATCCCAGCAAAAGCATTCCCAATTCTTGATTGTGGAATCAATAAGTGTATGAAAATCCCATCTTGCTTGCAAGAGGAGAGTGCCCTACACTGTATTTGATGTTGGAGATGGCCTTGTACCATGGCTCTGGCTCTTGGGTTCATACCTGTTGCTCCTGATTCAAGATTATTTGCTTTCAAGTATTCCAGGAATTATGAAATTCAATCCTTCTAACATCTGCAGTTGATGTGATATAGATGAGCAGCAGAAATGTACTCTATGTAAACAATCCAGTGTTTACTAAACATTTCTAAAGACAGTAACTGCCTGTCTCAGAGCTATCAGTTGAATCAGGAGTTGGCTATAATACAGATATTGAAAATCCTTTCTTTTAATATCACTGCTTTTCAATAATGTAGGGTCCATTGTAATTCAATAGTAAAGATGCCAGCGAAAATGAAGAAGCCACCTACCACCTCTCATTTCCCATCCTCCCTACAAGTTGACTTGGCAGCAGAATAACCTTCAACAGGAACAATATTATCTCTTCAAATGTAGCGTGGAGTATCGGATGGTTAGTTCTGCAGAGCCCTTTAGACCCAGAGACATAGTCAGTGTCATTATTAGTGATGCATTATAGTTCTGAAATGTTCTTGATGATGCAAACTCTCTAGGTTAACTCTACTGTGCATAATGACCAAAAGGAGAAAAACATGAAAGAGCAGTCAGAATATTGAGGAATAGTGCATAAATAAATATATTTTACTAACTGCTTTCTTTTCTCTCCTTCAATTACTGAAGCAAATACAAGATCACAATGTCTCCTGTTGCCTGTGAAACTGCAAAAAACAATTAATAAAGTTAACTGAGGAGATATTACAGTGCAAAGCTGTGGGACTTTCTTAGAAATCTTAAGCAATAAATTAGAAACTACTGCCAAAAAATTAGGATCTTATTCTTCCTCCTTTTTTTTTTAACTGCATCCCCTTTCAATGTTATATTCTCCAACCTTTCATCATGGAAGAACCATAATTTATTATCTTTTTTTCCCCAAATGTAAAGAATGTATTTGGGAAAGTCAAGAACAAAGACATTATGAGAAATAACAAGACTGAAAATGATCCTCAGCTTTGCATTTTCCCTGTGTGTATCCTCTGACTTACCCCTTTCCTTTTAGTGCTCTTCATTTCTGAAATTGCTTGTGATTGTTCTATTACAGCTGCTTACAGTATTTATCTTGTGTAGTTTGGTGTCATTTGCCTGCTTTGTCTGATTTTCACAATAGAAGTACATGTGCCACCATTAGAGAGGTAATCTTATGTCTGCTACACAGAGGTCTCATAAAAGACACATTTCAAAGACTTCCTATTTCAAAGATATCTGAAAGTATAAAGTAATTTCACATTTCCTGGTAGCTGCCAGGAATCACACAAATCCATCAGGCTCACAAGACTTTCTGAGGAACTCACTGAGTTTAGGCTGCCTCTGATTTACAGGCCATGGTGACTTTTGGCTGCTGCAGCTCCTACTGAGATCTGGGCAGAACTGAGCTGTTTCCTGGTGTTTCAGGACCAGGTGCTCTAAAGTCTGGTTGGCTGTGAGGATACTTGCACAGATTTTCTTCACTGTGACAAAGCCAAAACACACCATAAATGCAGGCATGTCATCACCATGCATGCCCAGCTTTGTCCACACGTCCTTTGTGCTTGATCTTGCATCATCATCACTTTTTTTTCACTTCATCTAGGCAAACTCTCTGCTGGCCAAAACATGGACTAGACAATTTTATAGACACAATTTAAGACAAATAAGTAATGTTTGGCTTATGGTTTTAGTTAACCATTGTTTTATTGAGGATGGTTAAGGTAAGACATTAAGGTCACACATTCATGTTCAGAAATACGCAGTTCTCTGACCAAGAAAAACCAGATGGAATAAGACAATATGAATTATAAACACAAATAGCCTCTTGAGTTTTCCTATTCAGTGGTGCATAATCAATACAAATTCTTTTCAAAGCTGAATATTGTGTGAAGCAGGAGCTATCTTTCTTGTCATGCTTCTTGACTACAGTATCATTATGTACCATAATTGGCTCTGTAAAAACCTATTAGGTTAAGATGAGAGAGGGGGTGTGAAATACAGAATCAAACCTGTTTCCTGCTAAAAAATATGTTTGTATCAAAATCCTTTGCCTTTACATTACAAAATGCACATAACTAAAGAGATATCTTCTGAGTGGGATGAAAACATGAGAAAAGGTCATGACAGAAAATGGCCAGAGACTGCCAAGCTGGATATAGGAAGCTAAAGCCGATATTCCCTTTTCCTTCAGAGCAGAATCTCTGTAAATAGAGCTGTGAACTCAATGAGAAAACAGCACATTCTCCTTGTGCCTTAGCTATGATGATATTTTTAATGTCTTATTTCCAGAGAGGTTGATTTAAAGATGTCATATTTTATACAGATGAATACCATATGATGAAACTTTTCTTCTTCTATTATGTGCCTTTTGCTTTTCTTTGCTTCCTCACATGTCTTCATTCTGTCTTCTTAGCTTCAGAAAGTAAGAATTAACTAGTCACTAAAACCTTGATCTGTCAGTTCATGTTCTGCCTCAGCAAAGCACTGCAGAAGAGAGCTCTTTGGTGATAACTTTGGTGAGACAAAGACCCAGGCTGGAAGCTCAGTGTGTGCTGCAGGCTTTCAAGACTCAGTTCTGCAAGTGGGCCCCCATTTGTGCCATGATTTTTACTCCTGTCTAAGCAGTGACCCTCTTTCTGTGGAACAACTTGCATGAGTGCAAACTTCGTGCTCTGATGGGAAAAAGTCTTTTGACATTAAATACAAGTGTAATGTTTCAGGATATAAAGGAAGTTTTTAATCATGGTTGTTGGTTCCACATAATCTCCCCAGGCTCCTGTGCATCTGTTGGCCCAGATTAATACTGGGGTGCAGCACAGACACAGCACTCCAGCAGAAGTTTCTCAAAGCTTAGCCAGCAGCTCACCCCTTACAACCTTGCAGCCAACTTACCAGAGTAGAGAGAAAACCAAACATGGCCATGGCCCCACCAGACATGGCCTGTCCCCTAAGGACCACAGGGATCTTCTGTGTGCATGGCACTCACACAGCCTGTGCAGGTGGCATGATCATGTCTGACTTATTGGACCAATTATTATCAAATGATTATCAATTATTATTGGACCAAAACCTGGGACAGGCTCCATGCCCAGAGCTGTATGGAGTAAAGCTGGCTCCACACAGTGTTCTGCTTGGAAAGGGATCAGGTGCATCACTCCTGAGATGGATTGGCTTGTAGATTAGTTACATCCATATTTACTTCCTCCATTTGTCTCTGTCCCAAGGAATGCACAGGAGGACTGGAGGATGTGTCAGAGGTGTAAGACATTTAAACAAACTCACCAGAAATTACAGAAATTTTATAGGATGGTTATTTAGCCAGCAGTATGTCTTGTATCTTACTCAGAACATCAGTGAGCTGACTCTCCATCCTCAGCCACGCCTCTGCTGTGGCACAGAGCACTGCCTTGCAGCACATGGCACAGGCATGGCCCAGAGCAGTGGGGGATTGGTTCAACAATATAGTGCTCCCTCCATGGCTCCCCACTGTCATTTCATTCCTTTCCTGGCACACCTGGCAGTCCCTCTCTCCTGTTGCTTTTCTTTGACAAGGATCATCCTTTACATCAGTAATTGCTCCCACCGTGATGCTCTGGCTTCTCCTGGTCTCATCTGGATTTATCTACAACTTTTGCAATATTAGTTGTTGCTGATGCAGAAACTAAGAGCATCTGCTATTGAATTTGACAGAAAGGCACTCACTTACTAAACTGGCATCTGAGTCTAGACCAAATTATTGTTTCAAATGCTATGAAGGGCTGTCATATAATTTCTTAGTCTGGATTCATGATGTTGATAACAAAAGAGGCTGTGGTATCAGCAGAGACGGTCAATGTATTAACTGCAAATAGATTATTCAATGTGTTGGCTCATTTTTCTATTTGTGAATCATTTCTGATTTCTAATAATGTGTTCATAAACATTCCCCCATATGGATTATAGAACAATTGTCATCCTAAGGGAATTTTGCAAACTATTTACATTTTACTAGTAATTATCAAGCAGTTCATTTAAGTCACATGGCATCCATTATGCTCCATCTTTGAATGATGTAATCTTTTCTTAAAACAGAAGGCTAATGACTAATAGAAGCAGACCTTTTGGGGACAAGTAAACATTCAGAACATGCAAAAAAACTGTGCTAGAAATAATAAACCAACCATTATACAGATATTTAAGGAAAACTCCTAAAAAGGGCTTAGCAACGATTTCTGGTTTTTTTCTTTTTTGGCTATTCTGACAGCCCTAGGCATAATGTCAGCTACGATGATGACAACTGTAATGCAAGTTGTTTCCTTTCTTTACTGACAGGTACCAGCAGTGCAGAAGTAAAGGAAAATCGAAACATTGGCAATCTGGAGGATCATCCAATAGCATCTACTGATAGGTCAAGAGGGGGAACAACTAGCAGTAAGAGGAAAAGACCCTTAGAGGAAGGCAATAATGGCCATTTCTGCAAACTTCAGCTTATCTGGAAGAAAGTTTCATGGTCAGTGACGCCAAAGAACGCCCTGGTTCAGCTACACGAACTCAAACCAGGATTACAATATAAAATGGTTTCCCAGACAGGTCCAGTGCATGCTCCAGTCTTTGCTGTTGCAGTAGAAGTTAATGGACTTACATTTGAAGGCACGGGCCCCACAAAAAAGAAAGCAAAAATGCGTGCCGCAGAATTAGCTCTGAAGTCATTCGTTCAGTTCCCCAACGCCTGCCAAGCCCACTTCGCCATGGGAAACTGCATCAGCCCATCCACGGACTTCACTTCGGATCAGGCAGACTTCCCAGACACTCTGTTCAAGGAGTTCGAACCATCCACGCACAACGAGGACTTCTCTGTCTACAACCCCGTCAATAACGAGCTGCTTTCCACCGCCTACCGACACGGGCGCCTGCTCTGCCACACGCTGGACCTGATGGGCCACGCCAAGCCAGGCAAGCACAGGGTGGCCAAGGCGGAGAGCGAGAAGAACCCGGTGGTGCTGCTCAATGAGCTGCGCTCCGGCCTGCGCTACGTCTGCCTCTCAGAGACAGTGGAGAAGCAGCACATCAAGAGCTTTGTGATGGCCGTGCGAGTGGACGGGAGAACGTTTGAAGGCTCAGGACGTAGCAAGAAGTTGGCCAAGGGTCAAGCGGCGCAGGCGGCCCTGCAGGCCCTCTTTAACATTCGTCTGCCCAGCCACATTCCCAGCAGGAGTAAATGTCACCATTTGCCACAGGTGAGAGCTCCTGGGTAGCTGCCACCACGTTGGAGGAACTCTTTTGATGAGTGGGATCGGTGTTGCTGTAGCTGTTGTTGGTCTACCCAGTGGTTCCTCTGATGTTACAGCAAGTGTCATGCCACAAAACAATTCTGTTCCCATAGAAAGAGACACAGGCAAAAGCTTGGAAATAGTATCCTGAAATCATTGGGTACAATTTGAAGCTCATTCAATGGGAAAAATAGACAAGCAGGCAAAATATAGGAGGAAATACCAATATTTCACTTTGCTAGAGACAGTGATAAAATTGACGCAGGCAGAAAACTCAGGTAATTCGATGGTACTGCATCTTTCTTAACAGAGAGGAGCCCATATATAAAGGGATCCTCCATCTCCTTTTAGAGTTAATTTTTGATGAGGACCGTGCTATTCAGAGGAGACATCAGTCATAAGGAATGTGCCTGTGTCAGAGCAATTTTGCCACTGAAAAAGTTAAGGAATTTTGTTTTAGTCCTACTATGGGGGGTTATTTTTTTGTTTAGTTGGTTTGATATCAGGGCTTGTGTGGTTTTGGGTTGTTTTTTTTTTTTGTTTTCCATAGTCCTCCAACAGCACAAGGTGTACTGAAAGCTTTGAAGCTTTCCTGGAACAAATGTAGAGATAACTTCTGTATTCATATAGAAAATAGAGATTTGAGGTGCGTACTTAGCACATGAAAATTTCGTAGCTGGTCATAGGTCAAAGACTATCTAAGCATTACTCAGACTTGTGTCAATTTTTTAAGTTCACAGGAAGTCAGGATTTTCAGACACTGGAAAGCATTACATGGGTTCAAGTAATTTATGGATTTGTTTGCACTATCAGAAAATGTCTGATTCATCAGCACCAGGAGGTGATCTACAGCTACAAAGCTCCCTTTATAAAGGGAACTGTTAATGTCCAGGATTTAATATGAAGCACATGGAGCACTACGAGTCATTCTGCTGCTGGCTTGCTATGAGACCCTAGGCAAGTCATTTAAATTCAATATGCCTGTAATAAAAATGAGAATATTATATGAAAGAACACTTCAAGATCCTTAAGTAGTGTGTAAATGCAAATTATGAGTAGCAATTCTCATTAACTTTAGTAAAGACGGTCATTATATGTTCAAGGAGTTTGATAGGAGATTAATCCTCTAGGTAACATGACTGCCTGCAGGACCCAGGAATTATATTTGGTGACCCAGAAGTTTCCTTTCTATGTTTCCAAAAAGGAAACATGACAAATGTGAGAAATTCTAAAATACACCATAATCCTCCACTTTTCTTTTAATTCCAGGTTGCAAACTCCATGAAGCAGAGAGATAATAACATAGTTCAATAATAACAGTGATCTTCACAGAGTGCTTTGCAGGCATTTTGGAAACTTCAGCCAACATGGCAGTTTCACCTTTCCGGTGCTCCTTCAAAGTACACATGGTTTTAAATGAGGTACCTCTAGTGTCTCCTACCCAAATGAATTCTGGCTATAAGTAATCCCATTCTGGTGGTTGCTTTGCAGCCCCCAGTGAACTTTGCTGGGTATGTCAGCAGGTAAATACCATCTATTTACTGACCTCTGGTTTGTCATGTTCTAAAACTGCACCACAAGGATCATTGCCTCAGTTCCTGAGCTCTCTGAAATATTCCCTGGTTTCTTGGCTTCACGCTCACCTTCTGCCTGAATATCTCATTTTACTTCAGTCTCCAGCTGTTCATTAAGTGACATATTCTCCAGTGTATGTTCCCTTTTTTATGGCCTTTTCTCCTTTCTGTAGACTGCTGCCCTCCTTATCGTCTTTTCTTCACTGTTCTGGAAGTATAAATGTCAGTGAAAAGGTGTCACTGAACTTTCTCCGTCAGTATTTCTTGAGTGGTTATGTATTGTCCAAGTAAAAGATTACTTTTAATGCCAGCATTCAGCACATTAATTGAGAGATAAGCCTTAACACTGATTTCTGCTGACCTCCTTACAAGCTGCTCTCATCAACAGATATAGCAGCTGTGACACAAAACCTGAGTTTGTGTTATTCGCTAAATCATAATTCAACTTCCACAGAAACCAACAGACGTATTTCCACTGGCTTAAGCTTAAGCTTTAAATCCAGAAGCATCTTTTCTTGTTCTCACTGTGTTATGCAGTACCTCATCAAGTGACTGCCTTTGTTCACTCAGTCAGCCCCTCTGGTGTTTGGTCACTTAAAGCAGTGCAAATGAGAATGGAAATTACAACTCTTCACTGTATCTTGTATAAGTCACTAAATATTACTCCTTTTTTCCTGGCATACTTGGTCTGAACTCATATTCTCCATCAAATAAAATGCAATTTTTTCAGCTTTCATGGAAGTCTGACAATTGTTTCTTCTGTTTGGAAGCTCATGTTCTTACATTCCAATACAGGAGGCAACATCAGAGGATGCTGACCTAACCAGCCCCGATGAGTCTGCACTGGTAGATTCATCCACACACTCCCAGGTTTTCCAAGTGTCAGGAGATCAAGGTGGCCCCCAGCTCCATCTGACCAACTTGCAATTCTTTTTCTAATCTTGTGGTCCTTCTAACCTGTCTTAGTCTAAATGGCATTCTTATTGCTGTAGGGAAATACCATTAATTAATACTGCCATAACAAATTAGTAAAAGAGGGGTGCCTGGATTTCAAAAGAACCTAAATAAGAAAAGAATAGGTGTGAAAATTGCATTCACTCTGCTTTGAAATGCCTTAACGCTGCTGTTGCTCGTTCACATCCAGAGCCTCCAGAGCAGTGGTTGTCTATTTATTTTAACAAAACCTCATTGTGTTTTTTGTGTGTATCATCAAAAAAAGCAGGGTTTCTCTCTTTGGCAAATACAGCTAACCTTTTGGATCCAGTAAAATCCCCTATTTGCCAAAAGATTCATCTGCAGGCTAAAGCAACCTCTATCACACATTGCAGGGATTCTTTAGTTTGAGCAAGGATTCCTGCCAGTTAACTTCAGTGTCAGTTTGGTGAGAAGGTGACATGGGTGACATGGGACATCACGGGAAGAACAACCACCATGTCAGGGGAAGCCACATACTCCATACTTCTCACCCACTCCCCTTCAGAAACCTGTTTCCCTGTGTTGCAAAGCTGGTTCATTTTCATGCAGTGTCAGTTGTTTCTGCTTCCTTTATTTCTCTCACTTTTCTCCCTCGCCAGCTTCCTGGCAGCTATGGCCTCTCACCCCATCACAGTTAAGCCAGGGCTAAGGTTGGCAGTGATATATTTAACTCCAGTGTGAAGAGCAGCAGCACATGGAGCAGGCATTGAGCTTTGTTCCAACAGGTTTCTGTGAAGGGCTTTGTCTGGTCAACTGAGCAGGTACATAGTTTTATAAACTGTGTTTTCTCTTGCACAAAGAGAAACAGCTGGTAGGTGTGTGTCTAGCTCCTGACAGGAGAATGCTAGAAAGAGAAATGGTGGGGACCAGAGAGATGCCTCTGCAATGCAAATATCATTTGATTTTTAGCCATCTATTTCTTACTCTGTAGGTGGGGAAAGTTGTTTTTATAATCAGAGCTACAGGCAATCAAGAAATTTATAGGATTACAGTTTCTTAAGCAAAACAATGGCAAAAGAACCAATTTAGAGGCACAGCATTAGTTTACTGGATACTGTTATTATTATCTTGTCTGCTAATTGGATTCTAGTCACTTCTAGGCTCACAGTTGAGGAACCAGGACCACCTCCTCACCCTTCATACAAGTGCAATATAAAAGATAGTTACTGCCCCAGAGAGATTACAGCTTGAGTCTCAGACGAAGAAATGACTTTGATTTCATGTAAGTAATCCAAGCAAGATCAAACGGAGATGCAGAATGGCTACCTACATGGAATTACAGGAAATAAATTAACAGGGTAGCTTGCTCTCACAGCATCAGCACATATATGTAGACACATTAAGGGGTTTGCATATGAAAACCAGTCATCACTGCAAAACAACACATAACTTTGCATCAGCTGGGCTCCAATAATCCTGCAGTTCTCTGCTACAGAAAGAACTTTTCTATTTTAAGTTGGTGTATCCATCTCCACACGCCCTACCCCTCTCTTTTGCTCCTCAGTTGCTGTACTGTATAACTCCCAGCCACAGATAACTTCAATCCCCAAAAGATTCCCCTGCACTCTTCTTTAAGTCCTATGTGATATATGGCATGCTCAGGGCTTTCAGAGCATTAGGTATGCTAAACAAAACTCTCTTAACTGAGATGTTAAATTCTAAATGTACCACTCACCTAATTAATAATATTTAAAAGAACTGCAATAACCGTGGTAATTAGTTAATGAAAACCAATCTTAATTTACAGAAGTGAAAAAATAATTGTAATAACTTCAAGGAAAAAATCTATAAGGCTGAAAGGTATTTTTTTTAATGTAATTTAAGTTCATAAGCAATCCAAACCTCTTGGTTCAAAAGTATCTAATTTTCCCTTAAAAAGACTGTAAGGGTCCACAGTGATTACAGTGCATTCAGACTAGGGTAAAAAAAAGGAGCTGGGTGCTCCTTTAGGTTTTTAGTAGTTGAAAATAATTCATAGCAGCCCTGCATCCACAGAAACAGCATTTGATTTTTTCCCTTCAGATTCTAGATTGCATATTAAACATGGCTAGTGAGACACAGTGTGGGTTCTGCTGACTTGTGCTATTTACCTCAATAAACCAGCCTTGTCTATCCATGAAGCTGATGGTGTGGATCTGATTTGTGAAGAATTATTATTTGTGCAACTCATTAGGGTGAGACAGTTTGTGCAGAATGATTAGGGCTCCAGAAACCAGCAGACCTAGTTAGTACATTAAAGCTGAATCCCAGTCTGGTGTCATCCAGACATAAAACCTTCTTCTAAACCAGACACTCTCGCAGCTGTCGGCGTTGCTTCTGTTGTTTTCTGGCTTTGTAAGTGAGCTAGGGACACTTCAAAAAGCTCCCGGCAAGCTGGACCTCGTTAAAACTGACGCTTAATCTTGGACTTGCATCCTGACTTTGTTTATGATGCTTCATTATTACCTACTAAATATGAGCCATGATGGTTCTGCTCCGCTAAATGGAGCTGTAATACAAGCGCCCGGAGTGAATTTTTCTTTGGTTGACTTCCATGGAAAGCCTCTTCTGTTTGAGCTGGAGTGTTAAAGTTATGCCAAAACCACGTTCTTTATCTATCTTTTATCTGTATTCACATCTAGGAAGCCTTAATTATTCAAGCAGATTTTTCCTTCTATGTAGAGTACCAGAAGCAAGCTCCTAGCATTTATTTTACGATGACTACCTCCCTCTTGTGGTCCATGTGCCAGCCCTGTGGCAGGCAGATCCATCGTTGTGTGAGGGGGAAATTAACAACACAGAATGCCTCTGCACCTTGGCAGGGCAGTGGTCCAGAGCCTCCCAGTGATGCTGCTGAGAATCCCAGTGCCACATGTAGCAGAGGGACCCCTCCCTCCTGCTGAAAAGGGAACATCTTTCTCCATTTTATTTTTCTTACAAGTGTTAGCCTTTAAATAGTGAATTTGTATAGTAGTCATGGAGAAAACCAAAATTTCTCCTGCCTCTTTATCTCAGCTAAAACGTCCACACATAGTGCAGCATGAAGGGTTACATACATACACACACACAAAAAAAAAATAGTATGCAGGTCATAAAATTCAGTAGGGGGAAAGTATTTAGGGCTTAATCTTAGGACTGCTGAGAAGTAATGAACAGAAGAGACTTTGGACTTGTTATACTGGATGTAAAATGTGATTCATGTGTTTAGACATTTATACAACCAGAGAAGTGGCTGAGGTTCCTTGAGAGTGTAAAATCTTCGTTGTTCACATAGCGCTCTTTTCATGCGAACATCTTACAAGTGAGTTTGGATTTTTAATGGGAGAGAAATTTTAGAGCAAGGATGTTGGGTTTTTTCTCTTTGCACTTACATGATGCATGATGTGAATTTTTCTTAAGATAAAACATTTTTTAAAGTTTCTGAGAAATAGAAAGGGGAGATAAATACATGTAATCACTGGAAAAGCGGGTAAATTATCCATCTTCATTCATCACATTTTATTCAGTGAAAGCAATCACCATTGTCTGTGTCTCATGATATCCATCAACTTCTTAGACTGTATTCTAAGACACATAAAATATTAATGCAGACATTAAAATTTTCTCCTCTACCTTTGATACTGCAATACTATTGTGTTTAGACAAACTCATGTTCCTTTTTCATCCTTCCTAGTTTTGTAATTGACAAGTCAGAGTCTGCTTCCAAACGAGCTGTTATTTCCTATTTGTCTTCTGAACCAGGGTAGACATTTGATATGAAAATACCTAGGCATGATTGCTCTTAACCTACTTGTCATCATATCTGCTGCTGACACCAGCCCCATAATCAGACCTGAATTCACACAATGGTACCTTAAAATCAGTGCTACAATGAGATGTCACCCACATGAGCCCATGCTACTGAAGCCATGATAATTTGCAATTCCTTTTGTGCAGTCTTTTCTTGCTCTCTTTATCCAGTTCATCTTTAAAAACTAAAGGTGGAAAGAGTACATTCGCTGAGCAAACATAGTCAATTAAGAAAATGAATTGTTCAGAAAAATAATCTAACCACCCCATGATTTCTAAGTTTTCTGTTCTTGTTGAGTTCTCTTCTTATTGAGCTCCTATTTTTAGGCCATCTTCTATGAACTGGGCACTAATGCTCACAGAAATAATTAAAATCAACTCCTTTCCCTCTAATGTGGGTCATTGCTTTAATAGGTTAAACACAAGGAATAATGTGTGTCCCCAAGGTCTGGTGGGGAGGGTGGAGACAGCTACACTGCCTTCATTTCTTGTTTGATAATTAGTTCTTATCCAAATCAACTTTGCCCTGTACTTTTAAGGAACAATCCTCACAGGGATATTGGAGAACAAACTCATTACTCCTGAATGAGACCCCTATTTTCTTCTTCTCTCCTTGAAATGCACACAAGTCATTCTTACCCCCAGTGCCTAATGATCCTTGTACACCCATCTATGAGAACTGCTCAGAACAGCAGCATGAAGATGCTCTTAGGCCTTGGTTGTCCTGGTCTTTCTCAGAGAAACAGAGTCCAAGAGAGGAGTAGAAGTGCTTGTTTAATCCTGACCCAGCTACACAGAAACCCTCTGCAAACCGAGCCAGTGGCCATCAACATGGAGCAGACAAAAAAAGGCAAGCTAGAAAAGAGGTTGGTAAGATGCAGTCATATTTCTTGAAGGCTCCTGGTTAGGGCAGCAATGAGGGCAGATGTGCTGATTGAGGCATGCTGCAGGATGCAAAACAGACACACTGAAGTTTTTGTGCCTGAGTATCAGCAATTTGCACAACAGAAGAAACATATCCCGTAGATGGTAAAACTGTTGTCTGGGCCAAAAGTTAGCAGACACCACGTGGAAAGCAGCATGAAAGTAGTGTCCTGTAATAACGTTTATAGCAGCTCATAACACAATCTCATGGAGAGAAGAGGAATTGCCCATGAGGGCCACCAGTCTGGGAAACACATTCAGAGATGCTAAACTGGAAAACACTTTCAGAGGTGCTAAAGGCAGTTATGAGCTCTTACCAAAAAAAGCCATGGCACAGTGATTCCTATGGATCCTGTGGATTCCTGAGCTTCCAACTCAGCCCAAGGGTTTTGCTATTCCCAGCAAGGATTGACAACACGTTAAAACACTGTCGTGTTTTGCTGCCTTTTGTGGCATTGCCACATGTTCTCCCTTTGGTGCTCAATTAAATCCAGTCAGGACTTTTTCCTTTATGGATTTATGTGGACATTACCAGAACAGGGAGCATGGGTTGTTGACACAAAGATGTTTCTATCCATCCAGTGCCTGACTTCAAAAATGCACCTTCAGTGCTGCAGCAAACTCCTGCTGATCATAATTCATGGCACTCTGATGGTTTGGGCATAGCCTGAACTATCAACATTTATTCTGGCAGGTATCTCAGTGTGTTTGGAGGAGTCTGTGGACTCTATTTCCCTTCCACCAAAGCCACAAAGTACTGCCATATGAACTGTCAAGTAGAATTTTTTTTTCTCTTCCATTTTATTTTTTTGTTTATTTAAATGCATTATATTTCTGGTCACAATCATAATACTACTGATAGGAGATGCCCTCTGCTTTTGCAGGGCAAAAACCTTCCACTGCATATTTTATATTTTGACTTTGAGAAAGATCAAAGTACAGGAGGGGTAGGCTACTGCTGTCACCATGCTCTAGAAAACACTGATGGGAAGAAATTAATAGCATTCCCCAAAACACTGACAAGCTACAGTGCATAGATTTTCTTTTGAAATCCCAGGTTCATGGGGGAAAAAAAAGTAACATGACTTTCAAATTTACTAGTCTTTGATATATAGATATTTTGAAATTTTTCCCCTTATGAATAGGCAGGAGCCTAAATTCATATCTTTGCCTGCATCTCTTCTTGGACATTTGTGAACTTAGTGACATCTTAAGCCCTCCCCTCTACAAAAGAAACAAAGTTTAAAAAATAGCATTCTCCCTTATATAACAAAAATCAATCAAGCAAGCCAAACTAGGTAGTCCTTACAGGAAAACTAACATCCTTGGCAAGTATCAGAGCTAAAATCTGGGAGACATCTGAGCAAAGCCTCCTCGTGGCAGACCAGGAGCAACTTGTGCAAATCCAAGGGATCTGTTGGGGAGCCCTTGATAACAACAGGTCACCAGATAAATGCCAGTGGGGCTGAACTGAGCAGGGGGAGGGAAAGAAACTTTACAAAGACAAGCTGGAGGGGAAAAAAAACGGTTCCAGGCTGCCTTTGACAGAAATTGATCCAAACAAATGAAACAGTCCTACTGTAGTGGTTAGCAGCAGTTGGGTTTTTCTTCTCCCTTTCAAAACATGAGATGCCAACAGGGGCATCAGCACGGGGCACTTGCCTCTCCTCGGCTGTGGCATCCACTGTGCAGGAGCAGGGCTGCTCCCAGCTGCAGATACAAGGTCGCTTGCTGGAGTCAGGAATAGAAGCTTATAATACATAAATCACTCCCTTGAGGACCTGGGAACAGTTTTTATGGAGTGAGGGGTGGAATTGACCCACTTAGTGAACACCAGGCAAAAACCACAAGTGTGGGAAGGAAACTGTTGGAGCTACAGCACAGTCTTGAAGTGAAATCCCTGCAAAGGCGTGGATAGGGAAATTCTTTGACAGTAATTTGAGCTGTGTTTTGCTACCTATGCCATGTACTGTATTCTGGGAGTTTATTTTTTGCACATATACCTGCTACCATTACAAATATTAAAAGTCCTTTTTGTGTTTGGGAGATTATAGTGTATAACTGAACCAACATAAACTAAATTTTCCCTGATATACATAGGCATGAAGCCACAAAACAATGTGGGCAGATAATACCTTTATTCCATATTTCCACAGGCATTCCCACAGAGCAGAATTTGAATCTGTGGATTTATAGCAAATAAAACTTACACTGAAACATATTGCAGCTGTTTCTTATTCCATCATGCAGCTGATAAATAGCTAATCTCCAGTTCAGGCCTCTCTATTTAAATAAGGGCACTAAAAAGTTTAGCTATCTCTGACTGAACTACTTCAGCTGAATATCCTTAGTTCACTGCTTCTGGCCTCTATTAAATGCAATTCAGATAAATTCTGTTTTCTGCTAGTATTTGTTTCTCTCTTGACACAGTTGGTATCAGGTGCTGTTTAAAGCTTTTAGACTGGAAGAAAAATCTGAAAAATACATTATTTAGTAAGCATAACTAAGCATCACTAATACTAGAAGGACAAAGAATTTCTTCTGTATTAGCTGTGAACAAATACATTGCTCTCCACAGGCAGCCTCACCCCTGCCATTAAAACTGGTGATTTTGCAGAGCTGTGACCAAACAGGGACTGCATCTTTCTTTCCCTGAAGCACAGCTGATGAGCAGGAGCTGTGAGACACGCTCGACTTGCTGCATATTCTGCTTACCTGCTCCTGTGCTTTAGAGCTGCCTCTTTCCCTGCTGGTGTCAGGCAGCAATCTGGCTGCAGGCAGGGAGTGGGCAGCTCTGCCCCTGCCAGGGCACAGGCTCACAGGTGTCTCCCCAAGTACTTTGCCTTTTTTCCCTTCCTGCCTCTGACTGTCCCATTGCTGGTTTCCATTTTCTGGTACTTCCTTTATCAGAAGCCGTCTCCTCTCTCCCAGCACACCCCATCCAGGCAGCAGCAGGCTGGAGCTGGAAGGAGGCAGCTGTGAGAACAATTCAGTGTGATTTTAGGTTAAATGTTAGGTGCCCCGTCCTTGTGATAATAGCTGGCATTAGAGCACATTAACACAATTGCACTTGCTGCAAATTAACAGCGATCGGTGCAGAGGCACAATATCAAGTGCAATAATAATACACATGTATGAAAAGCAACATGATCACTACCTAATTAATTAATAACTGGTTACTGATTAAAAGGGGAGCATTTGGAGCTAAATGTGTCCTTGACAACACTAACAGGATTGGTTTAGTACTGATTGTATTTTCCAATAAGACACATAAGTGCAAATAATTGCTTCCACTATATCATGGAATTAGTTCCATGACAGTTCAGCTGATTACTTCAGGGTTTTATCTGTGTTTTGTAGCTGCAAGATCTGCTACCATTTTGCACCTTACCAGCTGGTAGTGAAACACTCTTCTGTTTACATGTATTGCATGTAATGTAGCAGGAGAAGCAGAATCAATACTGTAGATAAATACAGTACCTGCATCACAAAGGTTACCACGCTCGGAAAATAGCTGATGAAAACTTGAGGTAATGAGCTGAAACATCCTGCAAGTAATTCCTAGCAGCACTAAAAACACTAATATAACTTTGCCTGACATGGGTAATCCTCCGCAGACTGAAGGAAGCATATTTTTTTCTGGAAGGGAGTTTTGTGGTCCACTGAGGGTTTGAGTGAGATATGGGATATACCTTATAAGAGAGGAGTGGCTCGTAACTCAGGAGAGGTGGAACCTAAATGAAGTCATAGAGGTCATTCTTATTTTATCACTGGGGAAAATGTGCCCTGTATATCACAGCTTTTTCATACATGTAGTTAGTGGGATAATACCAGGTACATTCATTTTCTTTTATCTTGTATTTCATGAACAGAAAGCTTTCAAAACAAGAAAAAAAATTGCAGAGTGACCATTTGCTATGCAAGTTCAAAGTCAGGCTTCTTTATGTGAGTTTAATGAAATACATGGGAACTCTGTGGTTTGTTTAGGGTATGGAGCTATCAGCTAAATAGTTTTGCACGTTTTTCCATCATTTTTTGCACCTGCTGCAGTGCAGAATCTAGTAGGTCCAATGAAGGAGTCAAAGAAGTTTGCCCATCCTTTTATCTCCCTTCATGATAGCAGCCATTCGTGTGACGTGAAAATTCTGCTGAAGAGGTTTCTGTGTATGTTTTCAGGCTGCTTTCCAAATTAGCTTTTTGTGATCAGCTTTCTGCTACTCTTAGCAATCTCTGAGACTGTTCAACTATATTTGATAGCATAAGATATCTCAAGGCATTCATTCATCTATACAGTTTAAAAATAGGGACTTCAAAGGAGCAAGAGCAGCCCAAACTAGTCCTGCACAGAGGGCAATGCAGTCACCCCCCAGGCAGCAGAAAGCAAGCCAAGCAGAATGTTGGCAAGACATACTGAGACATTATGATGTCTCCATTTCATCTGGTTTCTTCTCTTCTTAGTGCAGGGGGTTGTGAACTCTCTTTTTTAGAGGTATAAGTCAATTTGAGCCTGAGGAATCTCAGAGGGTGATGGGTTCCTGGTGGATGGAGAGACTGGGGCCATGTGTTGGTCCAGGACAAAACCTGAAAGTGCAAATATGAGGGCAGTCATCACAGTGCTTGCTTTGGGGGGCCAAAGATGCAGACAAGAAAAAAAAACAGTCTTTTTTTATTTGTACCTGTGTAGGTAACCCAAAAGTGATCATCAGAGTTTAAATGTGTTGTAGTAACAGCTGTGAACAATTTTACTTTTTCTCAGTGCAGTGTGTTGCCAGTTCTAAAGACTCAGTAATTTTAATAAAGCTATTTCTCCTATTCTCAGACAGTAAAATAAACTCAGACATAGAATGGTTCCATTATGCTTTTTTTCTAACTTATCTAGTTCTGATTGCTGACAGGCTTTATTAGCAAGAAGCAGGAAGGCTGAGAAATGGTTGATTAGAGGTTCAGCTGTAAACTGGAAATATCCTTAGTTAGGTGTCTGTTGATGAATCTGCTGTGGTACAATTGTTATAGGATAGATGGGGCAGGTGTTAAAATCCTTATTTAGCAAAAATTGAAGCCAATCAATGTTGACACTGGATTAAACAGGAGTATTTGTTGCATTTGGCAGCTGTGAAGGAGGTTGCAGTTTGTTAGAGAAAGGGGGCAGTCCACAATGCATCTGTGGGCTTATGAGCCATGTATCATGAGATGAATGAGCCAGTGTTGGGAGGAAACTGAGAGGGTGCCTGCTTTTGGCTCTGATAGACTTCATTTTCTTCGTAGCAGTTTGTATGGTGCTGTGTTTTGAATTTGTGAACAAAACAGTGTTGATAAGACATCAATGTCTTACCTGTGACTGGGAAGGACTTTCACAGCATCAAGGCTTCTCTGCTTCTCACCCCACCCCAGCAGCAAAAATGCTGGGGGTGCACAAGAAATTGGAAGGGGACATGGCCAGGACAGCAGAACCCAACTGACCAAAGGGGTATCCCATGCTGTGTAGCATCATACTCAGCCTGGGGAAGAAGGAGGAAGGGGGAACACTCAAGAGTTAAGGCATTAATATTAGCCCAGAGTGTCTTTAACTCAAACCATGAGTTTTCTCACTTTTACCCTTCTGATTCTCTTCCATATCCAGCCAGGAGGGAGAGAGGAAGGAAGCAGCTGTGTGGGACTGAGCTGCCTGCCAGGGTAAACCCCTAACAGTAGCACAGGGACAACTGTGGGAGGTGTATAAAGTAACCATTTATAAATCTACACTGACATGCCGGCTTTCACTGAAGCCACTGGAAAACTTTAGTTTGGTACAGGTTCCATGTTAAAAAACTACTCTTAGGGAATGTTTGTTTGTACAAGAAAATGCTGAGATAGTGCAACTTAAAACCCACATTGATGGCTGTTCTCAGAAAGCTGCCTGGTTTCCATTCATACCTTGAGGAGCTAATCAATAAAGCATAATTATCTCCTCTGTTTATAGGGTGATGTTTGTTCTCAGTTTGAATTGAGAACTATTGAAAGGACATACGAGGAAGACCTGAATGTATGTGTCAGGATCAATTCAGAGTTTAAATTGCTTATAATGGCTTTTTAATGTCAATTCAGATATCTCTGAGTGGCCTAAAGAGAGGGTGACAAAAAAAAAGTAACTGGCTGTGTCACCAGCTAGTTTAGATTTTTTATTTTAAAGGGATATTGTCAACAGGAAACAGGCACAGAGCTTAGTGTAGCTCTAAACATAGCAGTTTGTATCTTGGTGATGCAGCCTGTGATTATTTTATTTATTTTAGCTTTCTTTTCTCCCTAATTGCTATTGGAATTCAAATTTTAAAAAAAAATTGAAAAACATAAAAAGGAAATATGATCACTAATTACACCAATTATGGAATTTGTTGGAAGTATGAAGGTGATTGGTAAAAGTTTTGATAAATGGGATCACAGAATAGCTAAGGTTGGAAGGAGTCTCTGTAGATCTAGTCCAGTCCCTGCTCAAGCAGTTCCAACTACAGCTGTTGTCCAGGTTCATGTCCACTTTTGGTTTTAATTGTGACAACAGATGAAGATGCCACAACTTCTCTGTGCAGCTTTCTTGCACTCAGCTTGAATTCAAGGTTTTAATTTGTGCCCATTGCCTCTTGTCCTGTCCCTGGGCACTTCCAAGAAGAGTCTGACCCTTCATTCCCTCCCATCAGGTATTTCTATACATTAATGATATCCCACTGAGCCTTCCCTTCTCCAGGCTGGACAATCCATCTCTTGCAGCCTCTCCTCCTATGAGAGATGCTCCAGTCTCTTGATCATGGCTTTTTGTCAGACTCAGTCCAGTATGTTCATATCTCCCTTTTACTGGGAGGCCCAGCACTAGACCCAGCACCCCAGTGTGGCTCAGCAGTGCTGAGCAGAGGGAAAGGATTGTCTCCAGCTGGCAGTGCTCTTTCTAATGCAGCTCAGGAGGCTGTTTGCCTTTTTTGTCGTGAAGTCACACTGCTGGCTCATGGTCGGCTTATTATCCACCAGAACCTCAAGGTCCTTCTCAGTGAATCTGCCCTTCATCTGTCTGGGTAGCTGGGGCTATTGTTGTTCCACACATGCAGGACTTGACATATTTACTTGAGAAATTAATCAGGTCCTTGCCAGCCAGTCCTCCAGCCTGTTGAGCCTCCATCTCTCTGGATGGCAGCATGACCCTCTGATGTATAAGCCACTCCTCCCAATGTTGCATCACCAGCGAACTTGTTGAGAGTTCACTGCCCCATCATCCAGGACTTGGGAAGAGGTTAATAGCATTGGACCTAGTGTTGACCCTTAGGTACACCATTAGTGACATGCCTACAAGTGGACTTTGTGATGCTGTTCCTCCCCCTCTGGTCCCAGTCCTTCAGCCAATTTTCAATCCAATTCACTGCCCACTAACCATCTAACCCATACATTGTCAGCTTGTGCATTGTGGTGCTCTGGGAGGTGGTGTCAAAGGCTTTTATAAAGCCAAGGCAAGCAACATCCACTACTCTCCCCTCATCCACCAAGCCGGTCACTTCATTATAGAAGGCTATCAGGGTCTCTCAAGCACAATCTCCCCTTCATAAATCAATGAATATTGTTCCTCAGTCTCTTTCTTGTCCTTCATGTTTGGAGCAACTTTGGAGGAGGACTTTGTCCACCACCTTCTTGGGGGTGAGACAGCAAGACTTGCAGTTCCCTGGTTCTTCATTCTTGTCCTTCTTGAAGATAGGAGTGATGTTTGCACTTCTCTAGCCTTCAGGAAGCTCTGTTGGTTGCCATGAGCAGAAGCAAGACAGAGCAGGGTATTTTTGATTTGGTTTTTCTCTGAGCAGCGAGTTACTGAGCTACTTTAATCATGACAACACTTCCATGGTCAGTGCTGTGCTGGAAGCTGGATGAGGAGATCAAAACAGCCCTTTCTGACTTTAAAATCTTTGGGTTTGAAATTACTCATAATACTGTCAAGTCAAATACAACTGATAAAAATACAGCACCTTTTTTGTAAGTTGATCATGTCCCTTTAGTGTGGTTATTCAGTAGTCCTAAACACTCTTGTTAATAATGTGTGACAGGCAACTGTGATGGGAATGCTTCATGATTGCTCCTTATGCAATATCATGCTGGGATTACAGACCCATGCTCTGCTGTTTTGTTATCTGTACTTCACTTCAGACATGTTTTATTATAGTACTTTAAAAGGAAGAATGGAACATTTTATATTTTCCTGCCAAACCTGTTCCATCTGGCTTTTTTTTTTTTTCCTTAAAGAATTGTTTTTATCATCTATCTTTTACTGTGTATCATATCATTATCTTCACCTGTTAGGGGGAAAAATGAATGGATCTACAATGTATAACAGACTGACAGCAAATCATAGCATGGATGTTCCCTTCAGAATGAGAGTTATACCCTAGATGGCACAGTGACTAAATAACTCATTGTGAGAAACTCCTTCTCACAGACAGTTGTTAAATTGAAGGTATTACCAAAACAGAATGCAAGACTTATTGCTTGTTCTATGGTCATTTTTCTTTAGGTAAGGATATAAGCTTCTTTTTTTTTTTTTCTTCTATTAGAAACAAACTGAAAGAACCAATCCAGCCTTCAGCATCATTACAGCACCATTATGGTTTATGCTGACCTAGTATTTTCACTATAAATCCAGTTTTCCACATGAGTCTTGAGACCAGGGTTCATTTGCAATCCTCACTTGTTTGAGGGAAAATATTTTTTAATGCACTTTTAAAGCTAAGCCTGGGTTTTTTTTAAATTTTCAAATGACATAAAAATTTGTTATTTCAGATGTTTTCTAGTATTGCTCTTTCATTCCTGTAGCAAAGAACCTAGATCTCAGTTTGAAGCTGAGATTTTGCTAAAATTTAATGGGAAATTACTATAGGTCTAAATGATCACAATCAAAGCATTAAGATGAATATACTAATTTATTTAGAAAAGGCAAATTTATTTTTGATAAGGCAGGAATATTCAGAAACTTTATAAATACAATACAAAGACTTGGGTACTCCTGGTACTCCAAACACTCACTGCAAGGTGTTTTGTTTTATTAGGAGATCAGCAGCAGATTTGTAATGCAGAAGAGCAGATCTACCTACTTTAATCCCAGTACAGACACAACAGATTAACAGAACAGTGTCTGCTCAAAGAGGAGAAAAGAAAACACATCCTGTTCATGCTGAGACACACAGCACTAAGTGCCCGGGGTGGAGGTGACTGAGGCCTGTGCTCTGGGACAAGGACCGGTCCTGCTGCCAGCAGAGCTGGCCCTGCTGGGGACATCTGCAGCCAGCGTGGCTGGCTCTGAGGAGGAGGCCTGAGCATCACTCCAGCTCATGTTATGGCCCACATCTTGTAGCTTCAGGGAGGAAAAATGTGCTTTTAAGCCTATTTCCAAGAGAGTCCAGCATTTGCCCGGCAGCTCTGTGGCACCTGAGAGGGGCTGCAGTCCCCTCTGTGTCCCTGTGCCCAGCAGGCCCTGGCCAAGTGGCACTGTGGAACTCTGTGTGAGGGCCCTGGCAGCAAACAGGAGCAGGCTCCTACCACAAACACTGGCTAAACCAGGCTCCAGCCCACTCCCATCAGGACAGGGACAGGTGTTGGACAGGCTTAGTCCGTCCCTCTGTCTTACCAAGCAGAATGCCCTAGCTAGGGCTGTGCTGGATGGTGTAAGCCACATGGATTTACTCTAGCTTGTTCCTGTTGTCCATGGTGTGCTGGATCAGCAGCCTCTGTATTCAGGGACAGGAATGGGGCAGGAAGAAGCTTTGCCCAGTCCCTGTACACTGGGAGAGCTCCCACTGGGCAGCAGGCTCTGCTTCACCTAGTGCTCAAACACACAGAACCCTGCCCAGCAGCCCAACAGGAGTCATCCTCTAGGATAACTGAGCCTTGTCAGCCCAATTCCTGCTTTCCAGAGCCTGAAGGTGAAATTATGATTGACTCTTGCTTAAAAAATGAGAAGGGGAGAACAGAGCTCCCATTCCTGTCTCCCCACTGGTTTGTAAGTACATGACAATAACACAGCCACACATGGGCTTACACTGGTTTAGCTTCATACAGAGATTAACAGCTGATTTAAATTCAGCAGGTGCAAGTTTTCTGAGTGGACAAGACTCAAGGTGATAGGAAATCAATGGATTTAGACATTTCTGAATTCTTCCCTGGTGCCAGGCAGTATGAAATTCTGTAGCCCTGGGGTAGTGACTGTACAATGCTCAGGTCAACACCGAGTCAGGCCTCATCAGCTGGATGATTCTGATAAAATCTGTTTTCTGCCTCCCATTTTATGTCTCCTTTCTTTTTATTTTATTTTCAGATACCGGCATTAAAATTACTTCAGGATCCTAGTTTTATCTGGCAAAGATCAGGGACAGAGAGATTGAGAGGGCTGTTTGCAAAACTGTCAAGAACACAGAACAGTCCAAGTGTAAAAGCTATTCACCTTCACTTTATACCGTTGATGGGTATAATAAAATATTTTTCATTCATCCATCAAGAAAGTTAGAGCTATTTACACATATATGCAGAATGCCCAATGTGATTTGGCATAAATGCTTTAATCACATGCATTTCAGATGTAACCTACTTGAAGCTGCACAACTGAGAGTGTGAGACATCTGTCTTAAGTGCCAGCTGATAATAAGCATCATGAATCTTCCCTCCAGATCCCACAGCACTTCCCAGATGACGGGTTTGATTTGGCCTGGGCTTTCATGCAAAGCTTTCACTGAAGGCAAAAGCAATTCCACGTGCAGAAGAGCCCACTGCACTGCACAAAGACAGCGACTTCTGGGGGGAGAAGCACTGCAGCTTGAGCCAGAGCTTTGTTCTCCTGAGAACAGTCTTTTCTCCCCTAAAATACTTGGGCCAGGAATGTTAAAGAGTTATGATATCCTTAATGTCCAAACAAAGACAGAGGAAATGTTCTGTGAGACTCGTCTGTAAAATTTGTATAGCTTTATCATGTTTATAAAGGAAAGAAAAAAGGCATCTGCTGCTCCAGCACACTGCAAAACAAAACACGTGGAGGATGATATAAAAGCATGGAATAGTCTTTTGTGACGTGTGAAATGGAGAAAAAATCAGTTAAGGAAAAAACACTGTCCATTGTAAATAGAGGGTTATTTTATTTCCATGTATTTATATCCATAAATACTTTTTTTTCTGTTTGGACACTGAAAGGGAGAAGTAGCTTAATTCTGATATCGTAGTGTTAACCATATGAAAAGCAGCTTTGTTGTAATTGATTTTGCTCAATTTCACATGTACACCCACACCCATACCATATGCTTGTAAATGCAGAGGGATACAACAGGCAAGTTTCTGAGGTAAACTCACTTTCTAAAATAAATCTTTTAAACCAAGTTTTTTTAAAATAAAATCTCAAACAGGAAATATAGATGTTAGAGCTGTCTGGAAATAAAATTTTGAATTTTAAGTACTTTCCAGAAGTATTTGTAAAATTATCAGTAATGTTCCTTGAGTCTAATCAGAGAGCGACTGGAGGGAATTTTTTCATTGCTGCCACTCAAATTTCATCTGGCCATATTTACATGAATGGATCGCATTTGAACATACATTTGGTTGTTAAGATTGTTGAGGTTTGATTTTTTTTGTCTCAGTTTTATGTAGAAAGATTTTTTTTTGGTTGAAAATCATGAATATAAAATTCAGTATATTAACACATTCTGAATGAAGCCCAGTTGAAGTAAGTGCTACAAAGTAAGGTTCATATACAGTGAAAATCTCTAGCATTAATTACTCCTGAATGTTTGTGAGTACCCAAAATCCTGACATAAAAGCTGTAATTTCTATGCAAAGTAGATAGGATGATTGAGTTATAATTAAAATGGTAATTATACCCTTAATGTTCTGTATTTGACTTTTCAAAAAAAATGTTATGCTCCAAGAAAAGCTATTTAAAGATCAGAGAAAAATGTTTGAAAAATGAATGTATTCAAGACATTCTAGATCTTTTAAAATCCAGTTACTGATTTTTACATGCTTTCGTGTATATTCTGAAACATTTTCTTCATTTATTTTGGTCAATGGAAATAATAAAAAATCATTGGAATGTGGAAAGTTTAAGTGAACATAATATTCTCCAAGTTGATATTTAACATGATAAATATTTGAAATGTTGGAGGGCAGGCAGGAGTATTCACTTTCTGACTAAAATCCTGGCCTTCATCCTGTTAACTGTGCGATGCCAAGGAAAGAGCTGGTGGGAATTTCTCCTGTAGTTCCCCCCGGCCGGTTCGAGGTGTGTCACACTGCACATTGACAGGACAAATACATTTCCTTCGGTCCCTCATTGACTCTTCAGAATTAAGGCAAGAGCACCTAAAGCTAACCATTAAATGTCAGGAGTGGCAGTCTAGTGGAACCGTGTCAATATTTGACGATGTACGGCTTGCTGGGAGGCACTGGAAGCGCTGGCCCTGGCGGAGGTGACACCCGGCTGCTTCGCGCTCACCCAGCCACAGTTCGTGCCCAGATGTGTGGGAAGGGCTAGGGGAACAGTGCCCACAGGGTGGGACATGCCTGTGGATCCAAGGGGATCCATGCAGCAGAGCAGGGTCATTTCCCAACCACTGCCAAGCTCCTGTTATTTGCACACGTGCATCCATCTGCCTGTGTAATCCGTACTGGGACTCTGAGCATCTCGATTCATGCTGGAGTTGGTACAGCAGCCCCTTGTGCTGCTCAACTAAACACTCCTCAGGGCAAAGGAAGAGGAAGGTGTTAGGAAGCTAAAAACAAAGTAAAATTCATGAAGGTGTGCAGTCTTAGATACCTGGGTTTTCACAGCACATCTCAGCAAAAAAGCCCTTTTGCCTCCATCTATCTAACCCACATACACATCATTTATCTTGGATTTCAGGGCTTTTCATTCTTACTCAAATACGATTGAAAGTTTTTCCTTGTGCCCCACAAAAAGCATGATTGGGAGGATTTAGGACAGAATTTTTCAATTTTTGTAAACTACAGAGCAGCGATTTCCTAATTTCTAGCTAGCTTTCTTTAGCATTAAAAAAAAAAAAAATTAATTGATTTTTTTAAAAATAAAAATAAAAGAGCCAAGGACCTCCTTCTGCTGGTCTTTTCTTATTTTTCTGCTCACCAAAGGGTGGTGGTGAGGAACTATAAGCAGGCTCTGAAATTGAAAGCTGAAAAGTCACTGAAGGAGATGAGCTTAATTCCTGTTAATGCTGTCCTTCCTCACCCAGTACCTGGTCCAAAGCCAGGGCTTTCTAACAGGTAGACCTCCTCTGAGGAACAACAATACCCATGATATTAATCTGTTTGGAAATGTCTTGTGACATTTCCCTACTGATAATAGGGATGACCACATGCTCCAGTGTGTGCTCTGAGTACCATCCTTGGCAGGTTCTGTCTCTGTCCAACACCAGGCTGCACCACCCAGATCCAGCATCATAGCATTCCCCTCTCATTCCCTTACCTTACCTGCTCAAGATCCTCCTCTACTCCAAGCAGACTAGAAATGGTAGCAGGAGCAAAAAGAAATGAAAAAAGCTCATCTGGAGGGTAAGAGGGGAAGGAGCTGTTGTGATAACATGATAAACCTTTGTAAATAGCATCAGTGTTATTCAGGAGAAGCAGTAAAAAGCTGTAGAGGAAAAAGAATGGTAAACAAGCAAGTAGTGGATGAGAAAGAAGGAAAAAATCTGTAAGGAAAGCTAGAGGACAAGGACTACTGGCTGTCATCTCCTTCTGCTTTTTTCAAGAGACATTTGTAAAGTCTTTTCTTCTTGGGTAAATCTGTTTCAGTAGCCCACCCCTTGTTTCATATGGTGGTTTATAGCATCTCTGCAATCCATAATTGAGAGCTGCTCTTTGCAATCCCCTGCAGTAAGTTCTGAGTCACTGATTTTTAGTCACTGAGATTTTTAGAAATAGTATTAGTTAGCAAAAGACATGCTACAGGTATTTATCAGTGCTAGTTGGCCTGAAAAAAATGTATTGGTAGGCATCACTGATAGCCACTAGCTATTCCAAATTTCTACAGCTGTAAACTGAAATTAAATGCACATGAAAAAATTTTAAAAGCTTTGCATAAAAAGCTGAACTCATAAAATAGCAGAAGTGTTCCACTTTTAAAGACACAGGAAGTCTAAACAAAGCCTGCTTAAGCAAAGGTAAAAGTCTCAATAGATTTCTCCAAAGTTTTGCTCAGATTCTGAATTCTTTCCTTAGTAACACGACTGCACTCTAGCAGAAAGGCTTTGAGGAAGGGGGAAAGAAAAAGTTTTCTGAAATAATGGGTGATGGTGGATTTAGAAGTTGGTTTTCTAAGCGCTTTCTCCACTAAAATTAAAGCATGTTGGATGGCAGTCTCAGCCACGTACAACTGGGCTTGCCACATGAAAATGAATGTAGCTCACCCTCTTCTTACTAATTGAGGATGTCAGCAGCTGAGGTTCCTTTGCCAAATGTGGCACAAACAGGTGCCAGTCCTTAATAAGTGATTATTTCTTCTTCACATAATGCTAGCCCATGCTTTTTGAGCTGGGTTTTATATTTGAGACTTCTAAACTAAAATTCCCAGCATAGATTGCTGAGAATCCATGTGTTTCTTGGCTTTGCTAATCTCTTAAGAGATTGTTAGAAATTTTTTTGCTAGGAATGTTCCTGGATCCTCGACTTTCCAGGGGGAAAAAAAAAAAGCAGGATCAGCAGCTAAGTGGGCTCCTCCTGTATTCTGCATTATGTAGAATCATGGAAACATAGAAGGATTTCAGCTGGAAGAGACCTCAAAGCTCACTCAGTTCCACCCCCCTTGTCATAAGCAGGGATGCCACCCACAAACCAGGCCCTATCCAAGCTGGCCTTGAATACTTCCATGTATGCCTGTGAAGCTGCTGCAAGCTGCAAAAACACTCTTGCCAGGCACTAAACCAGAACAAGAATCAGCCCACAGTCTCCATAAGGCCAAGAAAACCATTTTCTCCTTAAAACAAGTTGTCCTTAATGGCACTGGTGTTGCTGGCTGTGACAGAGCACCATGCCCAAATACTGTTGCTGAGGAGCTGTCTCTGACCAATGATGTCTGGTCAAAGTCTGCTGTATTTCTGGTAGGAAACTGTGTAACTCCCTGGAGAGCTCATGAATGGTGATTTTCCATCAGCCAGTATACAAAGCCAGTGGCTGCTGCTGGAGCTACACAGTGAAAAGTGGTTTTCCCCTCTCCTGTAAGGTGTCACAGCCCATGCAGTCCTCTGCCTTCCTTGTAAGGCAGCCAAGAAGGCAAAATTGGCATCGTAGCCCATTTATTTGAAACCCAGGGGGATAAAGACAGAAAGATATGTTTGGGTTGTCATTTCCTATTGGTGTTAAATGTGTTGCATTACTGGTTTTATAGCTGAATTTCACTTGCAAAGGAAATAAATGTTCATTTTGTCTCTTTGATGACCTGTCCCATATTGCTGACATGCCAACACTTCAACTGCAATGCTCTGCTTTGCCCCAGAGATTTACTTACTGAGGCCATGAGAGAGGTGATCCTGGGGGAGCTGCAGGCAGATAAATGCAGGAAGAGGAACTGAGGCACAGGAATTCCATATATGCTTCAACAAAATTATTGCATCTTCTGTCCAGGTCTGTCATGCCTATGCCAAAAACAAATTAGATACTTAACATCCCTGGTATCTCATAACATAAAAGGACAACTTTACATCTTGTTTGTGCCTGCAGTGAGAATGAGCTCTTCAAATACCTCCAACTATCTTCCTCTGCAACCTTGATACCTAAAAAACAGAAGGGAAGCTCATGTTGTGTCCTTTTCTGTGGTATGGCAATATATTTTTGCAATGACAATAATTTCCCTCAAGTCTCCCAGTTGTCCCATGAGAGATTTTCCATCCTCCATGCCTTGAAAAACTTCTCTGTACCTTTTCAATGAGAGTTGGTTCTGTAGGTTTTTTCAGTTCTAGCCAGACAAAAATTATTGAGGACAAAAAAACAAATAGTAAAGTCTGAGATGTGAAAGTTTGGTTAGAGAAAAATGGTAACACTGCTACATCTCTGTTAGAAGCTGGTGTTAGTCTGCCAACAGTTAAACCCCATATGTACTAAAGAAACCATAAAATACATGATACATAGCATAGATCTTAGCAAAACATTTGCTGAGATGTGATGGAAATGTCATCTATAAAAAGCCTCCTTAACCACCTTAATATATATAAAATGGCAATCTACAATTTGGCATGACATATGCATATAGATATATATATAGATATATATATATATATATACTCATTTATATAAAGTATGTGACAAAATACAGCTGCACCACATCATTTTAGCCAGCAAGGGTAAGTCTTTCTTATTCTGTTTGTTTTTCAGGTCAGAGGGTCTGTGATAATTTCATTAGCTGCTGAAACATATTTTTACTGTGTTCCAAGGACAGTATTGAGTGCACAGGACTCCTGATACTGGCAATGAAAATTAATATCTAGGACATTGCAATAGGATCTGAACATTTCACTACAAAAGCATGGCAACGTGATGAATGTAGAGCTAAATGCTGTGTAGGTGAGGGGATTTTATTCCATTTCCAAGTGTAAGGAAATCACTTTATTCTGATTTCTTAATGCTAGCACCTATTCAATATTAATGCAGCACTCAAACTGAAGGGGTAGACAACCAATTTAATCCGCTGCTGATCCAGTAGATCAGGGCTCTTCAGTGGGAGAAATAATCTCCTTTGGGAAGAGATGACAAAAATATGGCCATCACTCAGGGGTCTTGCACGGCTCTGTGGACTGACCACTGGAAATGAGGGTGGCTCATGAATGTACACCTAGAAATAACAATTCCCAACATTCAAGAAAAAGTGAAGAATGCTCAGTTTTCTAAATCCTCCTCTCCTAACAAGCTCGTCTCAGTATGGCCATCTCCCTAGGGATCATTGCACTGCTTTTCCATCAGGGCACTCTGCCCCTCCAGACTAAAGCTTGTTATCCTTGACAGAGACATGTTCCAGCTCACCACGCTGTTTGTATTGCTAATCAAGGAGACAAACATTTGTGGCATAAACTGCATCCTTTCACAGCACAATCTGAACTGAACCATCTCTTGATTGCCCATGGCAACAGAGGGGTGTGGCACCCTAGGACACAGCTAAAACAGATAATATGCAGGTTAGGTTTTAAGAACATGCTGGATTGTAAGAACAAGGAAGAAGCAATCTAAGGGAGAAGGAATATAAGAAAGAAGACGTAAAGAAAGCCTGTATTAGCCGTGGGGGACAGAGACTGAGGTACAATTGTGTTGCCCAGCCATGTATTACCCAACCATTTGTCAAGATATCTTGGGGCACAATGTGGGAGTGGTGAGAAGCCATCAAACAGAAGAAAGTGGCTCTGTGAAGCTCAGGGAGGGCTTGAAGGTGTATGTCTTTGGTGAAAAGATCTTTTGGTGAAAGGATCTTGAATACAATCATGGGGGTACATGTAGTACCCCCATGTAGTGTGGGTCTACACTAGACCCACAGAATCATATTTCCCAGCTCAGTGACCTTGCAGTGCACTGTCTGCATTACAGAAAAGAAAATGTGCTTACATATTATTATTACTGTATTATTTCACAATTAACTAAATGTTAAAATGCAGTAGATCACACACCATTTCCCTGCCAAGAGATATGGCTTTTCTCTCTGTCTCTCATTGTCTCTTTTTCTTATTTTTAAACGCTTTCATTTCTAAACATACACAGAAGTTGTTGTGTGAATCAGACCAGAGGTGCTCAAGCTTGCGAAGAAACCCAGGGGATTTTGATGTTTTGTCAGTTGCAATCAATGAAAGTCTGATGCTTTTAAATTCCTGTCTGAGGTTTCCTTCCATTCACCTTGCAAAGTACAGGACTTAGACCTGCAGCATATAACTCTGCAGGGAGGAAGGAGCAAATGACTGGCCAGGTCAGTGTGTTGTGTGCCATATTCATACACACATACCTGCATGCTTTCATACCCACACTGTTCTGAAAAGAGAAAAAAAAACAAACCCAAAAACCCCTGCTAGAGGAGACTGTGCCAACCTGCTACTCACCTGTGGAAATGAACTACCCAGATTAATTACCTGACAAAGGCTGTACTGCAGCTGTCAGCTCAGAACAAGAATAGTGTGTCAACGAGAAACAAAACTGGAGACATGCTGGAAGGGCTTTTTGTACACCAGGTTTTTTTTTGGTTTTTTTCTCTCTCTTTTTACTTCTGAGAATTTCCCCACTATTGCTATCACTTATTTTTGCCTTGCAGTCATACCAAGGTGCACTGGAACATGCCTGCATTGGGATAAACTCTGCACAGACACGGAGCGAGATTGCTGCCAACCACAAAGCCACACAATTCTAACAGAATCAGGAATAGCAGTGTTAACCATATTACACAGGTGGTGGTTAAAATGACAAAAGCTGCATGAGCTAGTGGTTGGAGATTTTTATTCTTCCCGATTCCCTGGCAGTACTCAGCAGTGGTACCAAGATCTGGCAGTTTTTCTCCTGGTGTAGACACCTTCCCTGCTCGTGTTGCTGAGTGCAGGATCCAGCAGCTCCCAGGGCTCAGCCAGTGCTGGCTGTGGCTTTTCTGCTTGTCCTCCCACACTGCCTAAAGCTAGGTGCTATCCAGAGTGGAGGGGTGGGCAGGACAGAGCTGGGCCATAAACTGAAGTAAAACACTGACTCTCAGCTATATCAAAGTCAGATGCATGACTTCTTGAGTGTTCCCATTTTACAGACTGGAAATTGAGGCAGGGGCTGATGGCATCCCTGAGCCTTCACCCACTCCATTTCCTGCCTGCCATTCAACCTCAAAAATGCTTCTTAGTGCTAATTTGACCACAGCAAAAACAGCATTACTGTAAGGTGTTGCAGTTTGAACGGTGTACACAGACTCAGGAAGGGTCCTGATCCTGTAGATGAAATACTTGCAATGCAGGCAAGGATGACCAGGCCAGCAGTGAGGGTGTAAATCACTGCTCACCCCGGAGCTGTCTAACCATGACCTCATCCCTTACACCTCCAGTTGTTTGCAAAGCCTTTCTTCACCCAGAGACAACTTTCGGTCAGATGTGTGTAGAAATTCTCAGATTAATTTGATTTTTGGAAGGAGGCAGGGGGATTTAAGTGAGAGGTGTTTTTGTTTGTGTTTATTTCTTCCCTCAGAGCTGCCTTTCATTGCACATTTACTAGTTCTGGAAGACAACACCCTGCTGACACTTAGAGAAGCATCAGCGAATAAAGTCTGTTGTACAGGCTGCAAAGCCATCTGGACTTTCTGCTGAAAAGGTTGGACATGGTTTTAGGCAAGATTTTATCACATCTGAAAAAAAAAAGCTTCTGTACTCAGTACCTCTTCCAAGGTTGATGTCAGGGTGGTTTTTTTTCTTTTGTCAGTTGCAAAGCAAAAAAAAATGACAAACAGTTGGAAGGCAGTAAGGATGGAGATATAAATCTCTAGAGGAAGCTTTGTCAAAGGTAGTGGAGTATAAACAAAAAATAAATTAGTTTTGATGTTATCAGAAACTGGACAGCCTTCGATTTGTATAATAGTTTGTCTGGGTTTCCAGACCACCTATGCAACGCCTCTGTGAGGCAAAGTACAGATTCACTCGACAGAAGAAGTGAAGAAAATGGTTAAACAACAATCATAGGTGGAGAAAAGAAGACAGGAAGACAAAGGTGCAATGGCAGACAGCCTTGAAATCCTTCACTTTTTTGCTTGTATTATTTTCAGAAATTCCAAGCAGAATGTTTTACCTTGCTGTCCATATTAATCAGTTCTCGAGTCCAAGAATTTTGTGTATTCCTTGTGTTCTACACCCCCCTTGCTCAGGTTTTGGCAGGACAGTTTCATAGACTGAAAAGGGTAGCACAAGGCTTGTGTGCCAGCTCCTCCTGGCTGAGGATCCCTGTGAGCAGAGCAGGAGAGAGAAACATGCTGAAAGTAATTTATTGGAGTGCCCTTTAGGTTATGTGCAGCTTAACAAGTGAGCTAACAACCAGCGATTACCTTAGAAACACATATTGGTGAGACAGTTTTTTATATTCTGAGAGCTGGGTATGTATGAAGCTGGGTATTCCTCTTTTCTCCCCAAAATTGGTGTCTGAATTTCAGGAGATTTTTTTCTTATCCCACAGCTGTAAAAAGGAGATGTGTAATGCCAGACCCCTTAGAGATGCTTTGAGGTATTCTTCCTCAAGTACAGTGTGCTGGTAAAAGAAATGTATTCATATTTTTATTAGCCTTTTTCTTTTTTTCCGTAAAGGAAGAAATGTACATTTCTTGACTTTGATACTGACTTACCTGAACAAAATATTGGAGCAGATTGTCTCTCAATTTATTGATCAATTTATGGGACTAAATGTATCTTACGTAAATTTTATAGGGTTTGGTCAGTTTGTAGATAAATTGCTGTGATATTTTTCTAGAAGTACATAAATAAATCAAAATAATATTTTTCAATTTAATTACTGGTTTTATCCATTTATTCCTTCTCTTCTTTGCAAAAAGCTCTTATTTTACTGTCCACCAAGAATAAATTGCTTAAAACAACTTTTTGATGAGGGATTTTTCTAAAAGATTTTATTTGCTGTAAGCAATCCAAGCTCTAACTGAAAACTGTGACATTGCACTGCAGGCAGATGTTTTACACCTCTCTCACAGGAATGGTCACAAGGGAAGGTCATCCCGTGGAGGACAGCCCACACAGTGCCTCATGGCCTCATGCTCTGAGTTCTTGTTGAAAAGTGAGTCTGCTGAGGCAACAGGTTTTGCCCAAGGATATTGTCACAAGGTTTAAAAATTGCATTCTCAGGTTTTAGGTGTGAACACTTGGTTAGGAGTTTCTTGAGTGCAGATGGAGGGAAAGGTGATGGGACAGTGATGTTTGGGATTTAGAGCATGGGCTAAAAGTAAGATTGATTTTTTAGCTCCACATGCATGTCCTTAGTAGGTATTAAAAAAACCAAAAAACCTCTTTATTTCAGCAGTGTTGTGTTAATTACTTGTATTTATGCAGTAAGGGACAGCAAATCAGGGAAGGGCTATTTTAACCCTGGTGCCAGGCACACACCAGTCCCAAATGGCTCTGAGGGTGCCTGGGTGGCAATTGGGATTCAGCTTAAATCATGGTTCTGCTTCTCCTAGCACAAAGCCACTGTGGATGATGAGAACTATCCCTGCTAATTACACATTTGAGAAGCCCAGAGAAGGGCTGAAACATGAAATGTAGTTTCCCTTTACCACCCCTCTCAGCCAAGGGAAAGTTTATTAGCAGGGTTACAGCCAAATTTCAAGAATCATTACAGCAAATGACAGCAAGATCTTTAACAACAAGAAAGGAAAAAATCCAATGTCTGTACAGTAATTGCCACACAAACTATTATATGCCTTGCTCTGCAGTGATTCAGGAAGTTGAGTCGTGCCGTGCCTTGCTGGGATCAGCAGTTCAGAATAGATTAAATTTGTTTTGGACACTGGCTGCTCCCTGCTTTATCTAACAAAGCACATGTGTGACGGGAAAGGCGCTTAATAGTGCAGACCATTAATGAGAACCATAAACACACAGTGTAGATTTTCAAAATGATGCTCAAGAGATTTGAGCAAGCACTGTTCTCTCCCTGCTTCGAGCATTTATCCAAGAGCTGCTAACTGGTTAGGCTTTGGGGAGAGAGAGAACCTCGAACAGCCAGAGGAATTGTATGTGACAAGGGCTTTGCCACCATCAGTTTCCAAGGGATATTCATTTTAATGCACCTAAGCAAGATAAAGCAAGGAAACTGAAAACTGAAAAGACATTTCTCAGATAAAGGATTGATTGTATTAAAGAGAGGCAACTCATAATATAAATCTAAAATCTTGGTTTTTTATAGAGACCGTAAAAGTGATTTTTACAGGGTTAGCCATTCCTAGACACTGCTGGCTTTATAGAGCTTTTATCTAGTTAAAGAAAACCCATTGGTCCTAATTTAATATCTGTAGTGTACAACAGCTTGACACCTGAGGCTTGTCCTAAAGCAGGCACAAGGCTGCAAGTGAGCACTACTTCATTTTTTGAATTATTCAGCACTTGCAGCCAACATTATGTGTGCCTCTCTAGGAAGAAGGCTTTTGGATTAATGATCAGAAAAGAAAAGAAAAAAGGCAAACAACCAACCATTCCTTTCTGGTGTTTGTTAGCAGGTGCAGTATTGACTTCAGGAATGATTCTGCAAAATTGGTGTGGACATTCTTCATTACCAGAGCTGTATGCAGAAGGAGCAAAGCTGGCAACCTAGCACGGCCTCCTTTAGGGAACAACTGTTCATGTCAGTGGAAAAGCTTGTTTCCTCTAAATTCATTGAAATGCTACCTGTTGGTAGCATCTCTTTAGAGCAAGATGAATGCAGACAGCAATGAATCAGCCTCAAATAGAGGGGCCCATACATTAGCATCCTAACATTAGCACACTAATGTGAATTTAAAGATTCTAATTAAACCTACATGAAAAATGTTTTCCTACTAAATAGAAAACCTTACTTTTTGGAGGAGCTGAGGCATTTTGATTTGACAGTGTTTCCTTTTTCAATAGTATGCTTATTTTATGTGTTCTATTTTCTTTCAGTCACTCCAGGGGTTTCTGAAACAAATAAAAAGATACATTATATTGTTTGATTGATTCCCTGTAGTCAAGGGATATATTGAAAAAACAGACCAGTCTTTTTCACGGAGCATGTAGAATAAATTTCACTTCGATCTTTACTCTTCCTACTGTGGCTACACATTTCTTTTGAGATATTTAACATGATATTTAATGATTAATCTCATTTTTAACATGATATTTAATGATTAATCTCATTTGTAGGATCCCATAGTGGTAAAAATTCAGAAACTTTTTCATTATGGAAGAACTTGCATCATAACTTTTGGTTTCTTCCCATCATTCACAAATGCCCCAATAAAACTTGGGGTGTATTTCTTCCATTTCAAACTTGATATTTGTGTGCAAAAATTCTGTATTTTAAGAAAAAATTCTGTGAACTTTGGAACAGTACTTTGCCAGTTATGACTAAAAATTTCACTGAAAATATTTAAAAGAAATTTTATCAGGAGACTTTTGTGGTCCCCAGTAAAAGAGTTTCAGATGTAGTGGAGGTCATTCATCTGGCATTTAGCCACTTGAGAAAGATATAAGTGAGAAACCTACCACAACCTTTAAGCATTGCTGGAGCATATGCTGGGTGTATGAACAATTCATCAAAATCTGATTATATGTTTTTTAGCAGACCTCCCACTCATTAAAGTAGTGTCAAATCTAAAACCTAAAGAAGTCATTGGGAAACCTAATGCAAATTTTCACCAAAGATGGACTTTAACCAATCCTCCCATTCCACCTTTTTCTCATCTTAATTGTTCCATGTATGATGTATCCTCCCAACTCCAGCATAAGCAGTGCTGTCATTATCATAGAGCCCTAAGTGTACTGTGAGGCACAAAAGAAAAATGGGTGAGAGAAGAAATTCTCTTTTTTTAATCTCATTCTTGGATCTTTTGGGGCATTTCATTCTTCTGTCTGCCACGCAGGGACTATGTTCAAAGTCTGCTTCACACAGCAGCCAGCACAGAGCTGATATTTAGTAAATGATCACTAATGACAGAAGCAACAGCGTGGAGGCAAATATGTTTTGTGGGGCCTGGGAAATTAGCAGAGCAATCAGCCTCCAGCCAGGGTGAGGGAGGAGAGGGAAGTGGACAGCAAATAATCGCTCTGAGCCCGGGAGCCGATCGCACCGTCTGGACAAGCTGGCCAAGCCAGCCGAGGTCAGTAAACCACTGAGGAGCCTTCATAAATGCAGAGCAAATTTGGGACATTTGATGATCACAGAAATAAGGAATTCATCAAGGTAGCTCAGCATCGTATGTAGCTAAAATATTTGTAACAGGACTATGAACAGATGGGGGAGGGTGGTGAAAGCGATTCTTTTGACTGAATCAATAGGACCAGTTGATCTTCCTCATCAATCTTGGTAAGAAAACTGTGAGGATACTTAGTGTCAGAAGTGCTTTATTGGAGTTTTCATTAAAAGCTCAGTGTGGAAATGTGTACCCAGCTGCTGCCACATGCAGCCTGTGCAGCACACGCCCCATCCCCCTCTAAGAAGCACGACTGATAAGACCTCTCTGAATCAGGATGTACACAGGATATATCAGCACATTCAGCTAAAATGAAACATACAGCCAGACAAAATAAAACCACGGCCATCTAAGATAAAACAAAGCCCATAGACGCTGACCCTGAGGGGTAAACCAGAACCAGACATAATGATCAATACTGTAGGAGTTATGATCAGAGAGAAATAATTACTGCACATCTCAAGGAAAGAACCATCCTGACAGAGCCTTGTTCTTTGAGTAATAATCTGCAAATGCCTGCACATGCTGAAGGAAGGCTGAGTTATGATAGGCTATGGACTGCAGCCTCCAGTCTGGCTGCAGAAGTCATTGTGTATCTCTGCTTGGAGAGTCTCATCACTGACAGTGCCATTTGCATCACAGTTTCCCTGAAAGGTGGGTAAAAATCATCCCCTTTTACCTCTGGATAACGGGGGTTCATGGTAAAGCAAGTGGTTTGCACTGAGGCCACCTGGAAGAAGGGCAAGGCATGAGCCCAGCCTTCAGCCCCCTGCCTGTGACCAGCTGCCCTCCTTGCTTGCTCCTGTCCACAGGTCATCCTGCCTCTCCATTCCTCTAGCTCCCTGTTCAGTGCTCTTCACTGTGCTGGGGGAGCCCCTGGCACTAAATTGGTTTCAGAAGACTGATGATGGAGGGCAACCCATGACCCTCAGCTATTTCTCTGCTCAGGGCTGCATCTTGAAGATGATGTAGTACCAGGGAAGAGCCTGACTAATTCATTGACTCGAGGGTACAATCACTTATCAATGAATCTCCAACTAACTACAGCAAACTTATTTACAAGCCTGGAAAAAAAAATGTGTTGTGTAGCAATTTGCTATACAGCCTGACCAGGAGCAGCTCTTCAGGATTGATCTCTGTGCTGTGTTCTCTTCCCCTCCCATTTAGACAGTGAGAGTTCTCTGCAGGGAAAACATACAAACTCCCACTGTCAATGAGTGTGTGTTTCCCTCTTGGACAGTGCAAAAGAGCTAGGTGCAACTCCTTTTATCTGTGAAAAGAGTTGTGAATTTAATTCAACCTGGTCCCCATTCATCGTGTTCAACATTTAGCCCCCCAAATGTCAGTGAGATCCTGGAAATAAAGTACCTAGGAGACAGCAAAAACAGAGCCCTTAGTGATATCTGTATAGTAGAATATTTCTTCCCATCCATATGCAAATCTAACCTTTTTGATATTTCAACCCTATAAACCCTAAGACAGGATTTCAATAGAAAATGTTTACTAAAGGCTTTCTCCTTTATAATCTATTGATTTTAATATCCTTACTATTCCTGTTGAATGTCAGTTTTACCCTGAAGACTCCTATTGCAAACTTGAACACATTTAATTATTTATACCATTTGAAATATTAGTGCCGAGAAATCCCTAAAAGTTTTTGGTTCTGTAATGGTGTGGTGTAAAGTTTGATTTTCCTTTGTGAATAACACAAGTAATCTGATATAGTAATCAAGGACAGATGAATACTTCAGACAAAACAGTGCCATTTTAATAGTAATGACATCTATTTTTCATCTTTCCAGACTCCTTGTATAAGTTAAAATACAGCTCATTAAGTACTGTGGGATCTCTCAGTGAACAATTCAGCATTATGTTTTCTTTCTTCTGCCAGCTGCCAGAGCAAGAAATTTGTTTTCTTCAGAGGCAGAGGGCATTTAGGCAATGTTCAAGGTTTGTGTGCAACCTAAGGCAGATTTGCCCCTGGATGGGGGTCAAGCAGTCTTCTTTACCTTACTTGTATCACTCATTATATTCACAAGACTGACATTTGTCTCAGAGGCAATTATTTTTTGTACAGAAGAATGTATGTGAGGACCCAAGAAAAGATTTTGATAGCAGGCAAATCAAATCAGGGGATTTTAAAAAAACTCAGCACCCTGAAGGCCAGTTCTTCCCCTGAGTCATGTTTTTTATTCCCAACATCCACCCAAAGCCAGGAGCTCACCCTGCCTGGCCATGGTTTGAGCTCCCATCCCTGCCACTTGAGCCTTGCCTGGAACATCTGAGAGTCGGGAATCCTTCCACTGGCTTCAGTGATGGTTTGTACCACACCCCAGTGTTCCAAGGGGATTAAACCTCGAGGCATAAGTCCCTCTGAGGTTCAGCACTCAAGAAGCATTTGAGCATTTATTCTCCCATGTATATGGGAAAAAAAATTCTAATTTCTCACTGTCCATATCTTTTTATTTTTGCCACCCCATCCCTCTGCCCCAAGCTGCAATTTCTCTGCCATTACATGATCAAGAGCAATTGTTTGTGCCTCTATTAATTGCACTGTATTTCTCTTTCACAATGTAAGTTTCTACTCTTATTTTTCCTTCATCTTCATAAATTTTCCCTTTTCCTTCTAACAACCTGATAGCTGTTCAGAAGCTGCCAATATGTATTTGGCTCTTGTATTTACTCCAGATGGAGACTTTTATTTTCACTCATTTCTGGCAGCAGGAACTGTGGTATCACCAAACACAACTTTTCTCTGAGGTTGTTTTGATAGAAGAAAAGAACCATTCCTTTTGCATATGATTTATAAGTTACTTTTGATGGCAGGTAATATAGTCTAGCCTGGATCCCTAATGTTCAACAAGACTCACAATAGCCATAAATAGTTGCATTTTTCTGGTTTATATCCCCTCAGGAATAACCATCTGGATAAATATCTTTTAGTAGTCTAGGATTATTGTTTAAAAGTAAAGCTAGAAAATATCTGGAATGAAATCTGTGGTTCTAAACTGAGCAGGGGTAAATGTAGCCACTCTTATCTCCACCATATCTGTCCTGTGTGCATTAGATATGTCTGTAACCAGTTAAGGTTTCCTAAGAAGCACTGAGAACCAGTCTAAAGGCTCTAAATAGGCAGAAATGCTGCCACTGATTTCATTTCACAGAACTAGGTCACACCAAATAGCTGCTCTGGTGTGTGCTAGGGGGAAGGAGGGTGCTGCATGGATGGGTTCAGGTGAGGAGCCCAGAGCCACACCCAGCTCCGCCACTGGGCCAGCTTACAGGGCCAGAGTATTCAAAGCCCTGAAATTAATGCTGCACTACAAGGAGCAATCTTCAGGATATCAAATCTCTTCATCAAAGAAGATTCATTGCAAATCAAACCATGCACCTCTTCCTTATTTTTCTCCATCTGAAAAAATAATCTGCTCCTTTTCCTCCTTTCCATTTTACTTTGGAATATCCATTTGGAAATTTAGGGCAATATGATATACTGGAAATGACCTTTCAGATTAGATACTCTTCCTAGTTGTTTTTCCAGCATCCTACATGTATTCATCTTGTTACTCCTTTGCTTCCATTAGTTTCACTGGCATCCTTTTAGGCAATGGAATCAAGACAAAAAAATATTTGCCTGACCTATTTTAGCTAAGAGGCTTCATATTTAATGGATTTGCTGTTCTTTAATGTCCCAGGTCATTCCTTGAGATCAGCAAATGCCGAATTTCTTATCGCCCTTAAATGTTATCTGAAGTCATGTCGTTATTTCGCCTTTAGTGAGTCTCTTTGCTCTCTGGCTTTGGAACCTACTGCCAAATGAAGTAAAGAAAGCTCTGACTGTGGGGAATTTCTAAATCCAAAGTTAAAAGTTATTTGTTCTGTTTAGCATTTTTAAAATTATTCTTTTAGGAATTGTATGTGCCTCTGAGCTAATTAACTCTTAATGAGCACAAAATGCCCTGGGATGCAGATTTGGAGGGTACACTAGAAATGCAGACATGGATTGGACTGCAGTACTGGAGCAGATGAAATTTATGATTTGATTCTTTTTTTAAGTGATGGTGCAGATATTTTTATTGAGATACCCTCCCCCCCCCCAACCCCCCCTGTCTTTCTAGTCTAAATAAAGCTGATCAGATTTTCAGTCCACCATATGGGGCCCAGTTATATCAGTTCTGCAAATACACTTTCGTTTTCCATTATGGATGAAGTCACCCTTCAGCAGGGAAAACAAGTTGAGAAACAAACTTTCACATTATGAAAGACAGGCAGTGTTCCAGCACTGAGCACTTAACCAGAGCATCAGGAAATCAGAACACCTGGCTGTGCCCAGCTCTGTGCTATTCCCCTGGACCAGTCCCTCACCCTTTTAGTGCCTTCACTCATTCATCTGTAAAGCGACTATAATTGCATTTATATCACAAGGGTGCCTTGATGCTTGACAAATGAGAATTGACCCAAAATTTATCCTTCAGAAGCACTGTATGAGCAGTACCTCGCTCACATGGTGATTGTGGACAATTAGATTAGAAGAGGTATAAATGCAGTGAAAGTGAAATTCCATTTAGGAACTGTCAAACTGTTCTTGATAATTTTTCTTATTTTTCATCTAATTCTAGTGTGGAATTTTGCATGCATCTCCCAGAAAGGCTTTATATGCCTCTTTTCTTCTTCTGCAACAAGACAGCATATTTTATTCCGTGCTATATTAAACTGTATTCTGGGCAAATGGTTTGTTCCCAGAACAGTACCTTGGAAAGCTAGGTTTAGAGAAAACAAAGAAAAATTACTGTGTCAAAGAAATCCTATCCTCTATGTATTTGAGCAAATTGCAATCACTTACAAGGATTGTGCACAGAAAAAAAAATATTCCAGGTCTTATGAAAAGGGATTTGCCTAAGTGTTATTATGTTTAATTTAATTATATTTTTTTTTTATATTTATAATTTATAATGCCATATATATATACATATATATATTTATATTTATAATGCCATAATAATGTTTTAAAATTAAGCTTAATTTCCACAACAAAATGTAGAAACATATGGTGTACAGCCTGCAGAGGCACTTAATGGCAGTAGCATTACTGATATTTATGAGTTAGAACCTGCTTTACTCTGAAAAATAGCTGTGTGTTCTCCCAATTTAAAACAGTGTTTTATACCAACCTTGTTTCATCGCCACTAACAGTTTGGGGAGGAAAAGAATAAATATGATCTTCTTAAATATTAAATTTCCTTATTTCCACGTGGCTGTGGATATTTCAGGGTGAGGGAAGCTGTGTTTCAGACTCAGGCTCTCGTTCATGTGTGCCATGAACACAATGAAAACAGGTGAATTAAAGGGGGCCTGTTTTAGCAGGACCTCCCCCAGGTAGCATATCCCAGCATCAGAAAAAAAAAAGGAATTATTGTTTGGTTGAGCCACTTTTCCCAACAAAGGCACAGTGACTTGGGGCTAGCCAGATTTCAGGACACCAGGAGGTCTCTGTCAGCACCCCAGAGTAAGCTCCAGCTCCCAGGAGCTGCTTCCAGAAGGATTTGTAGTTACAGCTTGGTTCTCTACAAGAAATCGTATGTCTGAAAAGAAAAAAAAAATCCTTTGGATGTTACTTTCTTATGTTCAGATTTGCAAAGCACTTTAAGAACAACTCATGCTCACAGAGTGTTCCACTGACTTATCTCTAGTGTATGCTTGAGAGGCTCGGTGCAAAACAAAGTGCAGAGATTAAGTAAATGAAAAGATACCAAACATTGCAGCAGGGAATCCTTCCAAGTCGTGGTGTTCTCAGGAGCACCAGAGCTGGTTTAGGTTCATGCTCATCCATGCAGAGTCTACAGAATTCACTTTTTAGACCTTTTTAACCTGGTCTGTTTTAGTAACCAGCTTCCCAAGACTCTCCCTGGTGGTTGGACTGAGTGTTCAGACCACACACTCTGCAGTGCCCAGTCCATGGGAAAATTTGACCTTTCAAAAAGATGCCATGCTCAGGAGGAGACACAGCAGACCAGTCCCTCCCAGACTACTGCACACCCATGGACTGCAAGCAACATCTTTGGCAGGTTATGCAAGCAAAGATTCCAGTTTTATCTTTGCTCAGATAGGCAGTGTTTAATTCTAAAGGGGAGCTCTCAGCAGCTGACATCAGGTGACTAATCTGCAGAAATGTCCAGGTTCCTCAATCAAAGAAGTGAAAAAATTCTTTCTGACTGTCTCTTTCAGGATTTTGCTGACTCCGTATACCAAATGGTTGCACAGAAATTCCAGGAGCTGACAGACAATTTCACTTCCATGCATGCACGCCACAAAACTCTTGCAGGCATTGTGATGACCAAAGGTAAGATATTCTCTCATTTATTTTCCTCTGGCATTTTTCATGACTAAGTAATACATTATTTACCTGGTTCACAATACTGAAGGATGACTTTACTCCTACACAGAAAAATTAATAATAATGCAGTGAAAAAAAGCATTAAATATTTACACCTCAAGTAAGTTCACACAAAAAAATATTGGCAATAGAGTTGAATATTTATTCGTAAATATGTTGCTACATTTCTTTGTTTACAGGACAAAATGCAGCCCTCTCTGATTTTTCATTTCCTTACAGATGTGGGAGAGAACTACTTATCAATAAAAGTAATATTTATTAATTACTTTCTTAGGTGTGGAAACAGCAAGTTCTTGTTATACAAGACGACCATAAAATTTGTTTTAGACTGGCAACAGAAACAAATGTGCTTTCCAGTCAATAGAAACAAACCCAGAGTATGTGTAATTTTGGTTCTGCTCTTCTCTAGCCATGGGAGATACTTATATAGCAATGCCAAAATTTGGTATTCACTCCTGTTAAGACTTTACTGATTGACACATACCATGTAGAAATCTTTAGTGTTTTGATGAAACGGTTGCATAGATGGTCTTTCTTTGCAAGCACCCCTCAGCTGGGGCACCTCAGTATTTATGAGTATGTCAGCAGTGGAGACACTTCCATAAACTTCATTCTCACTCTGACACATGGAGCAGTGGGTCCAGTACAGAAAGGAGGGGATAAGCTCAGAGGGGAAAGGCATATATAATTCATCCAGGCTTGTCTCACTCCTTTCAACAATTACATTAGCTAGATTCAATAGGGACAGTTGTGAATATTGCAAGACAGCAGGATGGAGACAGGATTTTCTGATGGATCTTTTCCAACCACAGAGCCTAAATGCAGACAAGATTTCTGTGCTGAGCATCTCCTTTCTGATGTGAAAAGAACAAGTAATCATATTCAGTACGAAGGAAAATAAAAGGAGGTGTGATTGACTTTGGGATGTGAAAGATGCACACTAGACCCAGCATACCAGCTGCCTTGTCATTGTCAGATTGCTTGAGTGTGGCTCTCATCAGATTTAAACAAAGTGCTATAGTTTATTTAGAGGAGCTCTTTCCAAGTAAAAGCACAAGGAAGAATGTTTAAATATACTTTTTATAAGAAACTAAGCTCCAGGAGCCAAGAACTGTTGCTTTAACCACATTTAGGGGGAGAGCACAGGGGAGGTTACACTTACTCAGTGTAAGAATTGTAAGAAATGCCTGTAGGGATTTCATCCCATCCTACTTTGTCAAAGAACTACTCCTACATTCTTTAGCCCAGGTCTAGACCAGCTTAATAAAGCATGATTGAGCCACTGCAGCCTTATTTAAGCATGTCCAAAGAAGCAGATTAAAGACCCACAGTATATGAGAAGAACAACCACTGGAAGGAGTCAGAATTCCCAAAGTCATGGCTGCTGAGTGCATGCAGTGCAAGGAGAGGAAAAGGACACTCCCAGACTTCCTTAGCCTTTCTGTGCAGTTGGAGCTATGTCTCTCCTTTAGGGAAAGGCTGAAAATGACCTTATGCTGTTTGTTTCTTTTGGTGGGTCCCATGCCCTTAGTGGGATTTTACACATTTGTGTTTTGTATTTCATCTTAGTCAGCATTAAAACAAAGTATAATTTTACTTACGCTCACAAACTATTTCCCTCAAGGCTTCTTTTTCAATTCTGAATTCCCTCTGGTGAATTTGTTCAATCTGTCAGCCATCCAATTTGTCAATATCTCACTGGTTTTGTGGAACCCAGAAAAGAAACTTGCAGCTATAAGGTGATTCACAGAAGATGCAATGCTAGAAACAGCCTTATCTTAGTATATTCTCCAGGAAGATTTGAGTTCTTTCCAGCACAAGAATCTCAGCCAACCAAGGCAAGATGAATCATCTGCCATTTGTGTCATTATTCTCTGTACTAAAGTTGTAGATTTGTGGCCTCTTCTCCACCATCATTCCCAGAAGTAGCAAGGAGCTCAACACACACTTTTCAAGGATGGCACAGGCAGGTTTTCCACATCAAGCAATCAAATGAGTACCAATTCCCTGTGTTTTTAACAAAAAATTTGGCAGAAACTGTCTTAGATCTCTGCAAACAATTTACTAATGACATCAACAAAAACAAATCTGGAAATGTCTTGTTGCATTCAGCACCATAAGTGACAAAAACTGATTTGTTTTTACCTTCATTTCAATTTAATGTCATCCTGACTAGAAGCAGATTTATCTGTGCTTGTACAATTTTCAGGCAAAGCCGGTAAAAAGCACAATGGGTTTCTGTGATAACTGCTGTTAAGATAATGCAAGATGTCTACAGACAAAAAAGAAGTGTGCTAGATTGGTTTTCTTTTTCTGAACTCTGACATTTTTTCTGTCATTTCAATTTCCCAGGGAAACCAAAGAGAGTTACATTTGGCCACTGTAATTGACTTATGCTGTAACACCCGGGGCAAATTCCAATGTGTAAGAAAGAAAAAGAATGTGGAAAATTATGTTATTGACAGACTGAGAATGTTCTGCAGTAATAAATTTCTAGTCAGTGAAACAGGCAGTCCAAAGCATTTAGAAATGCTTTGCTCTGAATTGTGATGACAATTAAAATCTCCATGCTTTTTTGTGAAGGTAAGTTTTCAAAACATTTGATTAGCAGACATCAAGATAATCTTGAAAATACTGACCTAGGCAGGAGCAATTTACCACACTAGATACCAGCTGATGTGATCTTATCTGATGTAATACAGTAATTGAATATAATTATAACTAAAAACCTTACATAACTGATCTTGAACTAAATGTTTCAAAAGATTGAAGCATTTAAGAAAATTATTTAATAGTTATAATGTATAATGTTATAATGTATTTGAAATCTGCCAGTCCTCTAACATATTCTAATTTTGTTGAAACATTCAGAGAAGAATGTTCTATCAAAAATTGTTTGATCAATTCTAAGAAAAATTGTTTAACAAGTAAGACAGTGCATTCAAATCTTCCACATACAGCAAGCTATAATCCAGAGACTATCTTCAAGTAGAACAATAAGTATACTTGTTATTGTAGCATAATATTTATATGAGGACCTAGGCTTTACTGCACATTGGCTCTCCACTGTAGATCTGCTGATTTCTCTGAAAATATGACAAATTCACACATGGTAAATTAAGAGCATCAGCTCACCTGTGGAAAAGATGTTCTGGATAACACCATGTCAAACACAAGCCGTCAGCTCAGAAGCTGCATCTTGTTTTGCATTAGTGGCTAATACACAGTTGGTAACACCAACATTTTGGCTATTGCTGGACTGTGCTTGTAAAGTGTCAATACTTTCTCTCTCTCTCTCTGTCTCTCTCTCTCTCTTCTATCCCTACCCCCAGCAAGTAAGCAGGAGGTGAGCAAGAGGCTGAGAGGGGACAGAGCCAGGACAGGGGTCCTCAGCTGATGGAGGGAGGATCTCTTGCCACAGGACACTGTGCTCAGCAGAGAAAATTTTGGGAGAGGGGAAGGGGGAGATAATTTGGCTTATGGCATTTGTCTTGCCAAGCAACCATTAGCTATCATTATATCAATCCACTAGTTTTGCCTTCCTTCTGTTTCTTCCCAGCCCACAGAAGAGTGGAATGAGCGAGAGGCTGTGTGGGTGTTTGGCTCTTGGCCAGTTCCAACCAATATTTCATTTCAGCAGCAGCTGTTTCTTGATGTTTCTTGTTGTCAGGAAAAGATGACCCATCAGCTCCCCATCCTTCTGTCTCTCAGGTGCAATTTGGATATCTTATTTTGACTCACTTGTCTGCTGTATCTTTCTATTAAAAAGTTTAGAGGGAGAAGTAGTTTTCAATATTGTTGTTGTTATTGTTATGTCAGTTGATACATTTTAAAAAATAAAGGGCAAGCAAGCTATTACTGTCTAACACGAGGCAATGGGTGCAAAACCAGGGCACTGTCACATGCTCTGGCCAATGCCCAAAGTCACAGATTGTGGGGTGACAGGAGGAGCCCCTGTGGTGCCAGCACAGGTCACCAGGCAGGGCAGCCACCTTTGCCAGCACTCAGGGCACGGAGGGGACAATGTGGCACTGCTGCCTGACCCCCAGAACTGCGAGGTAAGAAGTTCCAGGGCAAGGCAGAGCAGGGTGGGAGGTGTGAGCCTCACACTGTGTGCTGTGATCTAGAGGCTGATGGTACTCACACTGTTTATTGGCAACACAGAGAGAGTTTGGCCTTTGCTCTACCTGAAATCACCAGGCACAGTAAAGAATTCCTGTCACTCAGTAAAGAGATGATCTATTATTGCTGAGGCCCTCTTTGAAAAAAAAAAAAAAACTCCCATAATCATTAGGGACAAAATGAAACTGCTATTTAAACACAATTTTCCCCTTTGTGTTTGACAAATCTTAGCAGTTTAAATACTGATAGGAACTTTTTGTCATGCTTTCTGTTAAAAATGAAGCATTAAGAAAGTTCAGTCCTTTTCACAGCAGTGTAACATTCAGAGAAAAAGATTATGAGTTGATTACTTCCTTCAATTTTCTCTCTTCTATATATATATATTTTTTAAGGCTGACAATCATTTTGATGTTAAAAGCAAATTATGAGGTCTTCTCAGTAATTCTGTGTGAAATAAAGATGAACTGGACAAAAGAGCCCTAAACAGAAATTTCATGCTGTGATAAAAGATGGGAAATTATCATCCGTATCTCATGGAATGGATCTTAATCATTGCTAAGTGGAATAACAGAAAAAAGTAAAGCTGACAATATGTCTCCATGGCTCTTTACAGTCACATTAAGATTCACAAAGCCTGACGTTTAAGTACAATCAGAAATGCTGCTGTCCAATTGATTTCTAATCCTTAGTATGAGTAGGAAAGTTGCAGAGCAGTAGGATATAGAACATTCAGGCCATATGTAGAATGTCAATCTGCTCCATCCCATGCTGCACTCAAGTAGCCAAACCAGTTAGAGAAAATGTGAACAATTTACAGAATAGTGTCCAGAGAAGATTCCTTCAGGAGGAGAGGCACAGGAGTAATTTAGGCTCCCTGATGGCATTTGCATGGTTAGATAGATGCTGAAAGCCTGGTCCCAGTGATAGTCAGTGTTTCAATGAGAATTGAAACTTCTGAAATCAGAATTGAGTGCCCAAACTGCTGACATCCTTTTGAAGATCTCAGAAGGTCTCTTCACCTGCTGCTGCCTGATGATCTTAAGAACATGGTGCAAAGTCATTTGACATTCTTGCATACATTATTGACTTCTTACATATGCCAAGGTTGACAGTTCATCAGTAAATGTCAGTTTTTCTCAAAATGTTTTAAAGTCGGTAAACAGATATGTAGTTAGGAACCATATATGTCACTCTTTCTCAGAAATCTGGTTTTCTCTGCTTATAAACCCTAAACCAATAATCTTCAGATTCTATCTAAATAGTTTTGAACCCCTTAAGACTATCCCTTTTCCACAGCTGCAGCTCTATTCCTGGATTTTGTACTGTGCTCCTAGAATGGGCATAATCTCATATTCCTGCAGCTCAAGGGACTTAGGTTTCCAAATTCCAGCTCAAAGGACATATGAGGTTTTGCAGTTAAAACTCTGGCCCCACCAGAGCCATCACTTCTATTAAAATGTGGGTTTAGGCATCGTGAGTACTCCCCCTACAAGAGCAACTTTGAGTGTTTCTTCATCATTTCTGTTAAATAAGGGCTGAGGAACAAAAAGTAGTTGAAGAGAGATGGGACCCAATCCTGCAGCCTTGCATAGAGTAGGAAAGAAACAGGTTCAGGGACAACTTTCTAGGCCAGGTTATATGTTTTACATAAAAAAAACAGGGAGAAATGTTTGCACCAGCTGGGAATAAGTACAGAATCAGAGCTTCACTTCTGGAGATGAGCACCCTAACCTGCACTCACACAGCCTCTCATTGCTATTATTGTTTAACTTAATTCCATCCTCTTAGCTGTTTGGTGGCACAGGTTCAGAAAGAAGAGGACAAAACACCTCTCTCATATATCAGTGGTTTCAGGCCTGACACAGGAAAATGAACCAAATGGGAAGGGAATTGAGTCCTTCACTTTTCACCAGCTGAAGCAGCCATAGGTATCTCCAGCACATCGTAATGCTGACTTCTGGGCAGCTTCAGCTCCCCACTGTGCCCACTGGTTACTCTGGTTCCCATCTCTTTCTTCTCAGATGCTGAGCCTTTTTACATCTCTGAAAATTTACTGCTCTGGATTTAGTTTTCTGTTCCTGCTGCTCAAACTATTTTTCTGGTTGAAACACCTCTCCAAACCTGGATGCAGACAAGGCCCTGGCGCTGTGTCACATATAATTGCACTGGGCAAGAGGATGGGTATAATAATTAGCATAAAACATGGAAATTAAAAATAGGCACTTCTGTTTCCTAAGTGTGTCAAGCAAGGAGTTGGCAAGGTCAGACTTTCATTCTGCTCTGTGATAAGGCAAACTGGAACCTGTCCCAATGTCAATACCAAGAGTGCATCTCACCCTAAAAAAGGAAATTTCTTTGGTGAATAAAGGCTTGGAAACCATTGTTTTCACTTTACCTACCTAGTAAAACAAATAGGAAGATCTTTTTAGATGAAAGTACACCAAAGAATACAAAGAATTAATTATTTTTTTTTATTTTTTTAAAACCCACATAAAATCAAGTTCCTCCTGCCCTTAAATGCCAAGATTCATATTCAGGATTTAATCCTTTTTCATACAATTTAGACTCTTACTAGCATCTAAAACTGTCAATTTATTTAAGTCTCAGATATCAGTGGCACATTTATTAGAGAAACACAGATATCTGCAGTCAGGACATGGCAGGAAAGTGCAGTTCAGTCCTGCTTTAAAATTAAGAATTATGTGCAAACTCTTCTGAGGACAAAAAGAGTTTTCAAATTCACATGAAAGGGAAAAACCCTCAAATAACTTCGATTCTGCCACTATGAATTTAGATTTTTTTTTTTTAAATCCACAAGGATATGGTATGGGGGTGAATCATGCAGGGGCCTGAGCTGACTGACCCTCCTCCCTTTCTGGATTTCCAAAGCCCACACTGAAGAAAGGAAGGGAAAGTAAAGGGCACTGGTGCTCACAAACACAGCTCTGTCTCCTACTGCACTCCTCAGAAGTAAAGCTGATGGGATTTCATCCTTTTGGTCCACCGAGGGGAGGGAAGAAATGGACCATAGAAATTAGAACTAGGAGAGAACACTAAGTTACCCAGTCCATTTCCCTGCAAGCATAAGAATGTTCCCAAGTGCTCTTTCCAGTCTAGATTTAAATTAATCAATTAACAATGGGGCTTTCAACACTTTTCAGCAACTAATTTTCACCAGTTATTCAGCCTGACTTTTATTTTTTTTTGATGTCATCTCAGGACCTCAGTTCTGCTGCTCTAAATTTAGTGCCAAATTCTCTCCTTGGAGGTTGTACCTTTCAGATACTCAGAAACACTCACACCATGTTCATAGTTTGGATATTAAATCTATGTACTCTGTCCTGCTGGGTCACTCTTCTCTACAGCCCCCAGAAGTCTTGCCTTTGTCTTCTGATTCCCATCAACTCGGGCAAACTCCTCACCATTGTTTTCCACACTGGAAATCCACCTTTGGAATGAGTTTTAATGGAAAGACCTGAACAAAAATACCTTGCAAAATGGATTAGCACGAGAATCCTTTCTCAGGCATGCCCTGATGCAAACAGTACAGAATGGGCTTGTGTCAGAAAGGGATTTTTGTTTCAGAGGAACTGAATTTGCAACTTATTTACAAGTGCACTCCCCACCCCTCCCCACTCCCGTGGGTTTGGGCAAAATTTACTGTTCCTGGCTGTGAAAGGAGAGCCCCAGCCACTGTCAGACAATACCCTGGCTCTTGCTTCCAGCACAGCGGGGTCAGAGATCATGGTAGAGAGGACTCTGACTCTGTCCCTGCTCCTTCACTGATGGAAATGAAGAGCTCTGCAAAGAATAGCTTTCCCTAGGCAGCACAGTCACAGGGAGGATTCCTCAACACATTAATAAGGGAAGAAAATATGAAGCTCTCAGAGCCCCCCCCTACACCCCCTCTTTCCACAGAAATACAATGTATTCAGTTACACATAACCCACATTTTGTTGTAAGGAAAGGAAATCCCTGTGCAACTCCAGTGTTTCAAAAACGGTTCCATTTATACCCCTAAACATCTGTAACCTCACTGCTAGACACTTCTTTGTTCCTATTATTTACTAGCTGTGTATCTGCCTTTTGTTCAGACTTCTGCTATTCTGTTTCCTAAGTCCTCAACATGCTTCTTCCTTCCCATATTTTAGTCAGCTACTTCAGATCAGCTGCTCCCATCCACCTCAGGGGTGTTCTTTGGGACAGTGTGAGCTAGGGGTTACAGCCAGGGTGTTCACTGAAGTCCCAGGTTCCTGTTTGTCACTGAAATTACCACAATCACAACCACAGGTACAACAGAAAATGGAGAGAAAAAAAATGAGCTGCAGCAGTCCTTATGGCTGGCAGATAAATGCATAGTGTGAATTGATACTTGCATACTATTAATCATCCCTGCTGTACACAGTTCTTCTCTTATGGCTATACATGTTTATTTTTTTTTTAGTGATGAGTGTGGTTTTGTTCTCCATGCAGAGCTGGGGGCAGCAGAGCTCCCTGTGCCAGGAGTGCATATCCTACATCAAAACTGAAGAGCAAGGTACACCATGCCACACACCAGCCCCTCAATCCTCAGCTCCCTCCTTGCACACACATCTTGATTTCACTCCTCTTAAAGCCTCAGAATAGAGGGGGTTGTAGATGCATCATCAAGTTGTGGGGAAAATGGACTGATGGATCTGGGTAAACACATCCCTCACTCCTAACCATAGACCTACCCCTCATGTAAGCACTAACATACAGGGGCAATGGTTTCAATTGCCAGAGAAATGTGTCCTTTCCCTGGTTTTTTTGAGAAGAAGATGGGGAGAAGAGCTCTTTGCCTCTTTGGCAGTATTGCCTGTGGGACATTGCCCACTCCTGGGGTGGCAGGCAGCAGCCTGGCAGCGCAGTGCCCACAGGGCTCTGCACAGGTTCAAGGATCTGCCTTGGGACACTGGGGTGCAGGACTGTGCCCACAGCACATCCCTGCAGGCAGCTTTTCCAGCATCACTGCCCTTTCATGTCTTGACTATCTCTTATTACAAAATTAAAGCCATTCTAAGAATGTGATAGGGCTGCCAGGGAAGAAGATAAGAGAAATAATGCAGGACTTGTCAGTGCTATGTAACATCAAGAAATTTTCCTTCCCTAAATAAACCTGAAATGGAAACCTGAACTTATTCAGCTGTAAGTAGACTGTACTAAAAAAAAAAAAAAAAAAAAAAAAACACAAAAAACCAAAAACCTCCTCTGTGATCAGAGCTCAATTAAGCTGCCTTGAAAATTATTCCAAATACAGTTTTTTCAGATAACAATAGACAATCCTTTTGAATGATTTGTTAAAAAAGGTAAAGAAAGAGCATAAAATTATTGCTTATCAGAGAGAGAAGCAGCACCATTTAAAATAACATGAAATTGTATCCCATGAATTATTCAGAAGGGCTGATGTTACACTATCATTATTTCTGGCTTTCCTTTTTACTGCATTGCATTTTGTGTAAGTTGTCTCCCACCCAATAAAAGAGGTGTGGGTTTTCTTAATTAATCAAACCAGATTTTTCTGATTATTTTTTTCTAATTTAAAATTAATATATTTCGAGCAGTGAGCTGTCTTCACAGTGCCATGCTGAAGAAGATAGATTTCACTACCACTAGCAGGGTCTAAAACATGCAGTGCAATATTCACTTCCATACTTGACTGGTGCCTCTCTACATGTCGTGCCAGCTGCTGAGAAAGCAAAGTGTGATCCCAGTTGTATTCTGGCATTAGCAGTTGTAAACTCCATCCTGTTCTGTGTGAATTAGGCTCACTGAAATGCACAGTTCTCTGATACACAGCCAGTGTGATTCAGTTTGCTGATTGCAGGTACCAGTCTGCGCCTCTTGCAATTGCCTCATAGTTTTGATTTTCCTTTTCTAACACAAAATTATGCAAGGCTACAAACTCATTCTTATGGAAGGTCCTAATGATCATAGCCCACTAGAAGAGTAACTCTCCTAAAATCAGTGGAAGCATTGACTAGACTAGCCAAAACTCACTTGCTTTATTGGTAGAGCTGTGTCTCCAAGTGGATGAGTGTAGGTATTTTGTGTTTATGGCCATAGCTGACTTAAAAGCCCAGCTCATAACTGTAGTCAGCCAGCTCTCCACATCCAGCTTATCTGCTGAGCAAACGTTCATATTTTTGCTTGCTTACTCTCTCTTCTCAACATCTTTCTGAATCATTTCTGTGGCAAGCTCTGTGGCTGCAGGCCTGGTTTTGGGAGGTTATGCAGGGAAGACAGCCCTGTCTGCTTTCTGTGTGTAGTAGTTCAGCTCAAGGCAAAATGACCATCTTGAATATACTAACATTGATACAATTATCCTTAGTTGTTGTGGAGGAAAAAAAGCTGAAAAAAATTATCTCAAAAAGTTTAAACATAAGGGGGGGAAATGTAAAGGCCCTGGATTTCTTGCCCTCTTATTATTTTGGGAGTTTTGATCAGTATTTTGCTGCTAGGAAAAGAAATCTTACTAAGAGCATATCTCCACAGGTTTACTTCTTCTGGCTGTCCATAGGTCTTCAGAGTTCATAAGAGAAGCTGGCAATACTGAGATGTAGTGTAGACTATCAAAAAAACCAAATCTAAACTAGGCCAGATGAATCACTTCCTAGGAAAATTCCTCTCCTTTGACTATAAAGAGAGTCCACAGCAATTAGCTCAGCTTCAGACATCTAAACTCTGGTTATCCAGAACAGCTGAAATGAATTCCCTGCTGGTGTCAGCAAACTGGAAATGGCTTATAATAAAACCCACTCAGCTCAGCTATGACATGAAAGTCTGCACTATCACTGACAGACAAAAAATGAACATGGGGGATTCGAGGTTCCCCCTGCCTGGCTGTGAGACGAGTTCCTGCCCCTAGACCCAGGATGGGCTCAGGCTTTCAGCAGAGCACCAGAAAGGATTGTTACCTCACTGGATCATTAGATTGAATCTGTGATCAAAGGCAGTGTGCCATTTATGTGTACATTTTTGTTTTAAAATGCAATTAATTAATTGTCAGAATTTGTCAAGATAAATTGTAGTGAATTCCCTCTCTGCTCTCTCAGCTGTCCTCAGCAATAGCGTGTTAGCCAGGACACAGCCGCTGTGCTGACACAGCTTCCCAATTTCCTCTCCCCTGCTCCATTTCCTTTTCAAATTGAAAACTATTAGAAGTCTTTAGGCAAATAATAGAAACATAATGCAGGTGCCTGTTATAGATCGTTCACTAGTTACTTTTAAGCTAATGTCTCCTCAAACATTACTTTGCAGAAGGCAGCGAGGGTAGGAAATGCCTCATGAGCTCTGACAACCAGCGGGTCAGGAGTTAAGGTCACAGTAATGCAGCCCATTTCTCCTTGTTTGTCAAATAACCTGAATGCAGTTGCATCCCTGGATCCTTCACCTGAGATTGACTCCCCTCAGTAAGAACATGAGTCTTGTGAGGAGCAATCTTTGTCCTGGGTCAAACCCTGCTGTACAGCCCTGAGCAGGGTGGTGCCATAAGGCTGGTGGTGCCAGTTGCTGTTCGTGTAGGATTCTGCACTCACAAAGCCAATAGCTTTCCCAGGCATGGCTTGAGGATGTGCAGTCTGGATCTGCTGCCTGTCTGAGGTTCAATTAATCAATGTTTATGAGGGAGCTCAACTTTCATAAATAGAAATGACTTGAGAAATTTGAAGTATTCTGCAAGCAAAATAAAATAGGAAGTAAACATTGATAACAAGAGTTAGTAATTACTGGTTTTAATGAAAAATAGACAAATGTAGAGAAGTGCCTATTAATTCTGAATCACTGAAGCAAATATCTAGGCTCCAGAGCTAGAAATGCTGCCTAAAATGCCAGTGTGATTAGTCAATGCTAAAGTCTGCCTTCATCAGCCAGGCATCACGTCCTGCTTTCAGAGAAGAATTCCTCCCATGTTCACTGGCAATAATATCAAACATTACACAGGGGATAAACCTCCAACTCTGTGTATGTACCAAACAAGGCATGCAAGAGGACAGCCTGTTAGCATGTATGCTCCTGAACACAGCGGACAAGTGTCAGGTTGTTGGAAGTATTTCTCATCATGCTGGGTGCCCTCACAGGCAGCACTGAGCAGTGCTACGTTGGTCACAGATCACTTTCTCCATTTGGCTCCCCAGTGAGGTGTAAATATTTCAGAGCTAATGCATAAGTCATGTACACCTGGGTTTCCAAGTGCCACAACAGTGAGACATATCTCTTGGGTATTTCTGAGCATAGAAGAGCATGGATTATTTTCTGCAAATGGAAAATACATGGAGATCTTTAATGTTTAACACAGACTGCTTCTGCAAATTCTTGGAAGCCATTGCCTCCCAGCCCCAGGCAACATCTAAGTGATGTTCTGCAAGCTCATGAACCTTGCCAGGACTGGGAAACACCCTGGCTGTGTCCACACACAGCTACCTATTGGGGCCCCTTATCACTGAAAACCAACATTAATTGGGTTAATTCACCCAAACATGAGCACCCTGAGCACACTGGCTATTGCTGTGCAGGTGGACATTGTGATAGCAAACAGCATCAGAGGGATTCATATTATTGCTGCATCTGACAGGTGTTGGGTGCCTTTCTGTTTCATTCATTTGTGAATAAATCCAGACCTTACAGAAAATTCTGAGGGCATTCACCAGCTTACCCTCATCTGAGAGGAGAAAAAGAGTTAAGTTTATTTGTGGACAAAATGATTGAAAAACTAAAAGCCATCACACTGTGTACTGGGCTGATTGGGGGGATGAGGAAGGTGTAGATCCCAGAGCAGGAGGGCTTACCCAGGTGGCTTGCTCTGTATTTTCAGAGCCTGGTGCTTCGAGCACGAGGTGAAGGGGGAGAGGGGGAGGCACACCAGGGGCATGCTAATGTCAGGAGAAGGAAGCAGTTGGTCTCACTGCCCTGAGAAGCAGTATTGACAGAGGTCCTCAGGGGCAGACAGAGAGGCTCACGAGTTTCTGTAGGAGGGAATTGCCTCTTGGTGTTCTCCTGCTGTGCTGAGGTAAATAAGGCTCTATCTACAGCAGTAAATAAATAACATAGAACAAAAAAATAACTGATTCTTTTCATGGACCTTGCACCCAAGGAAGATATTACATACTGTTGAAGAAAATATACACTGCTTTTTGAGATGCTGAGTGGGACTCAAACACCTCAGTGGCAGGCAGTGGTCCATGAAATGTTTGATGTTAGTGCATGTGAAAGACACTGTTAACTAGATGGACATGTCACTATCTAAGATACCTATTACTTTTCTCATGAAAGCAGTGACCCTAAAGCAAAGCAATTTTAATGTACAGACAATAAGCACTTTTCTTTGTAGGCAAGGAGTAATTTTTCCACCTCAACTTTTTACCTAGTAAAAAAAACAGAATAAACAAAGACTTTTTCTTCTCTCCATTTCTCCCATCTTCACTTCTTGGGTTTTCAGCTCTTTTTTTTCCTCCCCAATAAATACTCCAAAACACTTTTTTAGGGCCACATCTATAGTAACAAATAGAGATTAAACTCTCAGCAGAGGCATACAGTGATGTGTACTTTGTCACTAGTACCTGTAAAAATTTCTGTATGAGACTCTCACAACCAGGGGCTCAGATGTGATTAACTGAATTTTTCACAATACTTACACCTCTCCTACAAATGCCACAATGCTGCAATGCCACATCACTACTAAACCTTTCAATTACTGATGTAGCTTTTGTATTGATATAGGCATGAAATAATTTTGATATCATTTGCAATTATATTCATTAAGCATGGGAACAGTGCTGCAGCACATCATCCACTACTAGTCAAAGTGCTGTGTGGGGATTATGAAGGGCTGTTGATGGTATTTATTAATTGGGAAATCATTGGCAGCATCAATCCTTTTGTTTAAAATATTTCCTTCTCCATTCAGCTCTTTTGTCCTTTAACACCAGTAGATTTTATAAGGAAACATGGCCCCAGACATGCCAAACCAAAAAAATCTCTGCAATTTTTCCATTTTTCTGATATTTGGTAGACCTTGTAAGAGGAAAAAAATATTTTTGCTGACTCTATAAAATTTTTCCTAAAGCTTTTCTAAAGCTAAAGTAATACCAGAGAAACAGCATCACCATGGCCCACAGGAAGATTGTTTCCTTCCTCCTATGGGTATTTGCAGTCTCAGACCTGTCTTCATCATTGACTTGTCACATTTTAAGGTCTTGATTCAGTTGCCAAAACATGGGCATGTGTTTTCATTGAGCCTCTAGATGGATTTCCATGTGTGATGCATGGGGAGTGTGCAGAAGCTCCTGGACTTCCCAGACAGCAGGCAGATGTTGGGCAGGACATCAAGGGCATTTCAGGTGACACTGCCTGGGCACAGCCACACCAACACCAACAGTCTGAGCCCTGTGCTGTACTGTGCAGGTGTTTGCCTACACACAGCCATTGTGTCAAACACAGCCCTACACTCAGAGGCTACTTTGGCACTTCTAGAGGAAGCACCTATCAGGCAAAAAAGTTCTTTTTCCCAAGAGCCGCTCCCTTTTTCTTTGATATTTAAAGAGATGAGTCCTGGGATGTGTATTTCAAAATATAATTTCATTTTGGGCTCAGTTCATTCTAAATTCTACTTTGAAATTGTCCACAGGGCTGAATGAGCTATGTTTTAGAGTGAAAGCCAGGTCCTGTTGAAGTCTCTAAGTATTTCACAACTGACTCCAAATAAATTAGGATTTATTCCTAGAAAGTGTCTATCTGGACCAAGTAAGGGACATCTTTCAATTGTCATCACCATTATGTGGAGAGGCAACAGATGAACAAAGCTGGTCTCAGTGATAAATGCTCCATCCCTGAGACCACACTGAAAAGAGCACTGATGTAGCTGCCCTTGGAGAAGCTGAAAGGAAACTGGACTGAAAGTGAAATCTGTTGGGGTATTTTCTTCATGATTTTAAAGAGCAGCCCCAGAAGTTACTTCTATTTTACTTAGTACTTAGAGTGCAACAGGAATGAAACCTAATATTTTAGGGAGTATGTGTTCCCATCAGAAAATGTCTTCAACAGCTCATAAAAACCTGGCCATTTATCAGCACTGCAGGAGATCTTTATTGCCTCCCTACAGCATATGCTCTGCTATGATGTAGTTATTGATTTAACAAGTAAACTTCACGGAGAGCTTTTATCTTGGAATTAGAACCAAGACTGAAATATAGACCTTATTATTCTAATAACACAGAGATGTGAGATTCCTGCATATTCCAAAGGCCATATCATCACCTTAACAAGCATCCCATTAGGGCTGTCTGGCTGCCACATCAAAGCGTGTGCTGTCAGGACTCTAACAGCCATAGTATCATACTCACCCCCAGCAATTTCACAGCACTTCTGTTTTTCTTCCTACAGGTTTGGACATCAGGCAAGCTCAGGTTATTGTGCTGTCATCGGGTACCAAATGTATAAATGGGGAATACATAAATGACCAAGGGCTTGCGGTCAACGACTGCCATGCAGAAATTGTGGCAAGAAGGGCATTTGTTCACTTCCTCTACTCACAGCTGGAGCTACACTTAAGGTAACTGAATTCTCTTGATTTTTGGGGGCTGCTACATTGCCTTCAGTGGAACAGATCCATCCTCAAGACAACTGAAGTATTTTTTTCTTTATGTCATTTTTTTCCGAGCCTTTCAGTGATGAAGGAACAATACACTGCACAAAAAAAAATTGAGAGTTAGGTAGTCCAAAATGTTGGGTCATGAGCTGCTTTACTTCAGCTGATTCTCTTTCAGTAGCAATTAGATATGACTCATAAAGCTGGGGTTTATGATGCCTGATGATTTTGTACAAATCTTTACTTGCAGGCTTATTAGCATCATTCACTGACCAGAGACTTGAAGGGAGTCATTTTGCTTAATGCAGCCATTTTCTTGTCTTTTCTTGCTGCTCCTGAAAGATCTCAAAGAAGTGATTTATTGATCATTAATGTCTTCATTGACTCACTAGAGAACCAATGAGTGTTAACTGCACAGTAAACTTTGTGCCAAAGTGTAAGATGCTATCACTCACTTCTTCTTTATGATGTTTTAAAATGTTATAGCATGTAGAATCATTACAGTGGAGTTATTGTTTCTGTCTTCAGCCAAATCCACCTTGTTACCATTTAAATGGTTAGTGGGTCATACACTGCTTGGAAGATAGCAATAAGTGGGGTACCTCAGAATGCTGTCTTTTCTCTGATCATGTCTATCAACAATCTGGAACAGGTTATCTAGTGCTTGGTTATAAGCTTTGCAGAGGACACCAAAATGTGGGAAGGACCAGTCACTATGCTTGAGGGCTGGTCTGTCATCCCAGCAGGCTGGAGGGATGGGAACTTTAGCAGAAATCTTAGCAAGGACAAATGCAAACCCCACACCAAGGAGGAAAGAATGACCTTCCTCCTTTCCACCAAGAAGGAAAGAAATTCAGGCTGGGGAGCAGCTCTGCTGAGAAGGGATGGGGTTTGTAAGCAGACAGGAAGCAGGACATTTGCTAGAGGTGTGCCCAACAACAGAGAGGGTCAGCAGGATCCTGGGAAGCATGAAGAGTCTGCCAAGGGATGTGTGCATCCACCACTAACCAGCACTCATTGCACCACATCTGCAATACTATGTGCAGTTTTGGGTGTCCCAAAGGAATGATGTCAACCATCTGGCACAGGCTGAGCAGTGGCTGCCCAGAGTCTCAGGGGCCAGAGCACTTGGAAGTGCTTCCACTTGGTGGAAGTGCTGACAGATCTGGACCTGGCCAGGCTGCAGGTGGGATGGCAGAGCCAGCAAAGCATGTCAGCAGCACAACAGAGCTGACACCTTTTACCAAGGTGTGCCGTGAGAAGGCGACAGACCAGAGGCACACACAGAGACAAGAGAAGCTCAGTCTGAGGACTCATTTTTCCCATGGGGACAGGCTAGCAGTGGGACAGGTCACTCAGAAGGGTTGTGCAGTCTCCCTCCTGTCATGGACATTTTCAAAATCTGAGCACAGAGAACCTCAAGCAATCTGTCAAACTACTTTGAGAAGGACGTGGGGACAGAGATTTAAGGTCCTTACCAGCCTGAATTATCCTATGATGTGAAAACTGAGCAGAAGTGAAGCTGAGGTGACATCATATAGAAGGAATGAAGAAATTAAGGAAAACAAACAAATAAACCTCTTTATCAGTCATTCTTCTGCCCTCCATTCTTGAGTGCAGATTCATGTGACTTTTTCTGAAGGCTATTAAACTCAGTGCAAAAACTTTCTTTGGCTTCAGGTTTTGCATCAGGTCACAGACACAAGGGTTAATCTAAGCAGGATTGTGTGTTATTGTGAGCACCTGTAATACTGTTGCACCTAAGCAACAATAACAGGAATAATGACTATTTTCACTTCGGGCTGGAGCTGAAGACAAGAGAGTATATTGAGTACGTGGGTTTGGCTAACAAAGGAGGACAAGAGCACTGAAGGGTTAATCAAAAACAATATTCTCTCTATTTCATTCTGAATTGCTTTCAAGTTTACATTAAATTATTATGTTTTCAGCAGTGTAGGAGCCCTAATACTTGCTTTGTGCTATGGTCTCTTGGGAAGCAAGTGCTAACACTGTATCTTAAACTATTGTATTGATCCACCTCCCTAACATGTTCAGTCATATTATTATTTTATTTGGATCAATGTTAACAACCTTTTGTTAAGAGAATCCTCAGTGCAGCACGAGCTCTGTTCACCATAACTTCAAATCATTTTCTGTTCAGCCAAGACCAGGCACCACTACTTGTCTGACCAGCACACACCCTAAAAATCTCAACCAGAATTGTCAAGGCTATTTACACCTTTTTCTCTGGAAAAAAAGACGTCTCCTTTTCACAGAGAAAACACACAATGCTGCTGCCACATAGCTATAAGGATGGAGTTTTTAGGACTGACATGGTAACTCAGCTCCCCTAGGACTACCTGAACACAATCTCCTCAGGTTTGGGGAAACACAAAGCTATTGTAATACATTTGCATTAACCTGGCCCAAATTAAACTCCTCTCCCAGGCCAGGCAACTGTTGTACAAAGTCATAAATTAACTGAAACCAAAAAGATGGTTTTCTTTTGAGAGCATCATTCTTGACTCACAAAACATAAATTTTCCATCATTCACTATGGAACAGGCAGGTTTGTTCTGTGGAAAGTATTTCCTATTTTCCACATACCTTCCTCCCACCAAGCCTACCTGCTGAGAGTGGTCTCAGCAGCTGGATTTCAACATTTAGGATCTTCCAGTGCAAGAAATACTTTTCTGTGTGATGCTGTCTTTGAAAAGGAACCTTTTTTCCAGAATTTACAAATACTACCATTCATCTCAGTAGAAGTAAAACACATGCTTGGCTGAGTGTAGCATGAAGGCTTCTAAGAGCAAAGGCAAGCAGGCTGGAGAAAGCAAGGGCCAGGATATAAAACTGATGGTGAGGAGACAGGGATTCACTGAATTAATTTACTTTGTGGCAGTCATATGTCACACCCAGATCCCCAAGACTCCTTTGATCAGCAGTGGAGAGAAATGGGCATCTCTGAGGTGGAACTCAGCAGACCTGTTCAGGTTTCTATTGGAGTGAGATGAACTGCCATGTGCTGGGGCAAATTTTCTTCCATTTCTCTAAAGAGAGAATATGGCAACTTCTTCAAATATTTAAGCTGCAGAGCAATTCCATCCACAAGCCAATGTTGCAGCATTATTCAAATTGCTTTTTTTCCCCCTTCTCTTCTTATTGCTAGAAGAGGTGTGACTTTCCTGACTTTTCTTGGGAAAGAGTTCCAGAATGGGAACTTTATCCTTTCTAAGAAGCAAGAGTGACAAATACTTCAAAAGGAAACTTTCTTTCAACAATTCATTGTCTAGAGCTTGAGTTAAATAAAAGCTAAAAGCACAACTAAAACCTGTCAGCTTCTAACCAGTCTGATTAAAACCCTTAGCCCTCCCAGATTTCATTTTTATGACAACCATAATCCTCCAGTTCTCCAGACTTTCACGAAAGAGATGAGAAATAAGACATAAATTTTCTGATGTTCAAAAGAAGGACAAGAAAGACCTTTTGAGAAGCTTTTTCTAAGAATCACCATCAAAAAGCACACAAATACGATAGTATGATTGTCTTGCAATGGTGGTAGGAAAATTCACATAATTTTCAGTGGTATTATTTATACCAGCTGGCCAACAGGGACAAAAAGAAAATACAACAAGAAAAATAAAATTAATAGAGTATCTTTAAAATAAATCAGCACCACAGTAGGCTTGCTGTTGTAGTGCACTCTTCAGATGCCAGGGAGATGATTTTACCAGAAGGTAAGCTCTTCCAGCAAGTCAGATGCAAACCACTGTTTATTTTATACATAAAAAGCAAGGAATAATCCTAATCCAGTCCTGTTAAGTTATTTTTTCCAGGAAAATCAGCTCTTGTTACACATCTACTAAGCCTGGTGTTATTTTCTCTAGGATGCTCTATTGTTGTATGTAGAACAGGAACAGGAAGTAGAAACTTCCTGTACATACAAATATTTACATGCTAAAAACTGTTCTTCTGCTTGTCTGCCTTTGTTTCACCAAAATGGGTAATATATATTAAATCAGAACCATGTGCTTAAGTATCTTCTTAAAGTCAGCTCAAAACATGGGCATGTGTTATGCTGAATAATGAACTTAAGCAAAAGATTAGAATTTAGCACATTCTTAAATGTTCCTCTTCATTGAGCTTCAAATCCTAACTCCCACAGAAATTCATAACAGGAAAAGGTTTAGGGATGAATTCTGCTCTTTTAGCCACTGCCAGCATGCAGAAATGACACTTTAATGCCATCCATGAATGGGATCTGTGGGCTCACTGTGGGCTTTGTGCAGGTTGTGTATGGCTGTGCAAAGGACATTGTAAAGAACAGCTGATGCAAACTCATTTTCCCTCTCACAGTTCAAAACGCCTGTCCCAGAGGCAAAGCACAAGGGTACTGGTGCTAGAGTAGAGATGACTTTGCAGAAGTGCATCTCATGCTTTACCTGGACCATTTTTACAAGGTCCCCCTGGGTTTTGAAATACGCCAAACACCCCATGCACAAGAATCTTTACTAAGCCAAGGCAGATGGTGTTGCAACCCAAACTTTTCCAACAATACCCGCTGAGTTTTGTTATGAAGTCTATTCAGTGCAGGAATGAACCTCATGTTTGAGTTCAGCTCCTAAAAAACCATCCCAAAGGCAGGTCAGGACCCCATGTGATATGAAGAGCCTCAGTCTGCTGGAGGAGAGAGTCAAGCTGCCTTGCCCTCCAGCCCTGCCAACTATTTTTAGAGCAGCTGTCTATCACCCAGCCTGGCAGCCACACTGACCACAGACCCTTGTTGGTTCTCATAAAGAGGTAAGAGAGCAAGGTTAATCAGTGAAAAATAATGACCAGTGAAAACAGGATGCAAGCTGAACTCCTAAAATCCAGCCCAAAGCATGACTGCTCAACCCTACATAGCAACTGTCTCCAAGTACTGTTAGCTGCCCCCCCACACTCTGGTGAGATTTAATGTAATAATAGTAGGCATTTGGACTGCACAGCTCTGTATTCTCCCAGCTGATTTTGCAGTAAATTATTTAGAACTACCTGCAATTCCTCTAAAAGTCCAAGCATCAGGACTTATAGAGATTTTATTATTTCAGAGGCTTGTATCAGGGCGATAATATAATTAGTGCAGTTGGGAAATTCCACCACAGCCAGCAGAAAATGAAGGAGCTGTATGTGGCAGCCCCAGCTCGGCAGCGGGTGTGACTCCCTGTCCCTGACAGGCGAGCTAATGTGCCTGTAAATTCCTCCTGACAGCAAACGCATCCTGGCATCAAAAAATGACAAAACACCCAAACCATGGAAGAGTGACAGCCAAACAGCTTCAATAGCACAGAGGCTGCACTGGGAGAAAACAGGCAGAGGCAGCTTGGATGAAAGCCAAGGACTCGCTCAAAGGCTGAGTAAAAAGCACCCCTGTTTGCACTATTGGGAGGCAGGGACAGGCAGAACCCGCCTCGGTTAATGGGCTGTCCTGTAGTGAATTAAACGGGTGGGATTCCACCTTATTAACAGCACCCTAGGAAAACCAATACCTGCAGGTGCTGTTCTGGTCAGAGATATTCCCCCAAAAAGACCCTTGAGTTTTTGAGGGAAGGACCAGGCCATCAAAGGGAGTCTTATCATAATTTCACCAATCACATTTTCACCTTCAAAATTATAATTGTGACCGTTGCCCAAATTCACGCATTAGAGGCAGCTGTCTGTCAGAGAAATCACCCATATCTTCCCAAATGTAACTCATTGGAGGAGCTGCACAGCAGCAGAGCTTTAATGCTGTGCTGTTGCTGCAAACGGCAGCACTGGGAGGGTTTGGCCTCCCGGGCAGCTGCTGCTAATGGAATATGTGCACTGCATCCCCATCTAGCTGCTGAACCACTGCAAAGATAAACGCTTCATCTCAGTAAGTATCTTTCTCAACTCAGCTGAGACAAGCTCACACAAGTTTTGTCCACACTTCTTAAGATGGCTTCTGATTTCCAAAAATGCCGGGTGACCAAGAGGACCCTGCTGGCCTGGGTGGAGCACTTGTAGGTGGCTCAGGTGGAATGGGGGGAAAGAGCAACACCTGGGGAGCAGGGAGGGCTGGCAGCAGTCATAAAATTGGGGTGCTTTGTTTGAGGGTCTCTTCAGTGGAGCATATGAACACACCTCAGCTGTGGTGATTGATGTTAATGGGATTCTAACATGTGCCTAGGCACTGTGGTCAGCAGAGCTGATGTGTTCACGTGAGAGCCTAAGAGAACTCATTTTTTCATGCACCAGAACCACTTTAAAATGTGTGTTTATGCATCCATGTATGTGAGGAAGGAGAGTTACCCTTCAAAATCCACATTTTATCATTAGAATATATCTTAGGTAAGCAAGCCAAAAGCCCTTTGGCAGTTTTGACCTCCTTCACACATTTCTTCACCTGGAGAAGCTTATTGTTTTTCTCTTGTTGTCACTAGGCAAAATATATGATGCCGAGTGCTAATAAAAACAAACAAACAAGCAGAGGGAGAAAAGGGGGGAGAGAGAGCACAGAAATGTTTCTGATTTGGCATGTAACAAATGACCTGGAACCTCTTTTGTGATCATAGCAAACGGCGAGAAGACTGGGAACGATCAATCTTCGTGCGATTAAAAGAAGGAGGCTACAGGCTGCGGGAGAACATCCTGTTCCATCTGTACGTGAGCACTTCCCCCTGCGGAGACGCGCGCCTCAACTCCCCCTACGAAATCACAACCGACTGTAAGGAAATAATCTTCCTCCTCCTTTTCCTCCTTTGGGTGCTTTTTTTGTCTTTTTTTTTTTTTGTCTTTTTTTGGGTTGTTTTTAAGATCCTTCTTGTTCCCCTTCTTTGCTGGCAGAAAGTGTTTCACTTGAGAGCAAAAGCACTACAGGCTTTAGAGAGCGTGTGTCTGTCTGTGCAACTGGTGCTTGGTCCTGTGTGCTGGGGGAAGGTGTGGAGGGAAAATCCACACCTGGGGCTCCATGGCTCTGCTGGGGAATACATCCCTGCATTTCCTGCTTGGCACAGACAGCCCCAAAAATAAATAAGTGTTTTGGAAAGCATCCCTGTGATCAAAGAGATTCTTGAAGCCATGGCCAGAGGCTGGACCAGAGGATCAGGGCTCTAACTGGAGATGCAAAGACTCTTCTTAGGGTTCACAGAGTACATATGGGTTGAATGGTTGCATTTTCACCAAAAGCAGGCTGCAGCAGCTGGAGTCTGAAGTAGAGCACTGATATGATATCATACATGATACAGCTCATCTGTAGTGTTGATTGCTCATCAGACTCTCTCCAAATATCACCTGCACTTGCAGCAAATAATGGCAAGACCCTTATGGAAGGGATCTTTCCAAAGCCATGCTGCCTGTGTCAAATACATTGCATGGTCACTGCATGGCAGGTGGGTTTGCTGGAGTCCACCAGGTCAGCCTTAGAGTCCCTGGAACCATACCTATGGCATTCAAGCAAACACATGATTTTCCAGGGATTTCTTTTCTAGAGGAGATCCTGCAAAAGAGACAAATAAATTGGCCCTTCAGCCAATGTGTGCCACCAGCAGACCTGCAGAGCTTGTTGTCCATGGTGACAAATCCCATCTCCACCATGACCCAGCACTCTCACCTCGTCACTCCCCACACATGATGTCCCTGTCCATGCCCTGCCATGGCAGAGGCACGCCCTTGTTGCTTCCCCACTGCACCAGTTGTGTCCCTGACTAGCCACAGGGAGTGCCCCCAACAAGGGACAGGGGACTCCAGAGATCTGTGGCTTGTTCCCACCTGCCTGTCACCCCATGGTCCAATACACAAGGCACATGCTACTCTCTTATCTCTGTCCCAGCTACTGCTCCTCATATGTGCATTTTACAGCTCTGCAAAGCCCATAGTGATGGCTGCTAAATGTTCACATAATGAGAAATAGTCCTTGCCCTGACTACCTTGAATGTGGGGCAGGCAGGACAAAAGAATGGATGGAGGAGGAAGCATAGACACGGGAATGTAAAATTAATTTATCGCCCAAGGTCGCACAACAACCTCACTTCCTCACAGGCAAATCCATCAGACGGTGGTTTCACTCCTTTGTGATTTCTGATTTGTATAAGTTATTTATTAATGATTAGGTATTCTTTTTCCCAGACTAGAATTTTTTTCACTAGTGAAACAGCAGCTTGCTGGGGCAGGAAAGCAGAATGTGCCTGTTCAGGAAGGAAATGTGGTCCTTGCCTGACATGATTTCTGCATTGTGTCAGCAGAGTTTACAAAATGAACAAAAGCAAGTAAATGCTTAAAACTCAAAATCAAATCAACAAATTCCTGATTAATTAACAAAATTAAAAGACAGCATCTTAATTATCATATTCATTTTAAACCAAAATTAAAAATAAAAAAAAGGACTGCTTAAGAATATCAAAAAACAATGATGATCTTTGGCCTCCCACCTATAGGTGTATCAAGAAATATCTAAAAAGGGCTTTATGTTTGGTTAAAGGCACTCATGTTTTCCAGAAGGCAGGTTTCCTAGTGCACCTCTCAGCTGACATGACAATTGAAAGCATCAAAATCTGTAATTATTTTTAAAATGTGTTCCGTTCTCAAAAGCAGCCGAAGGCTGTCCAGGCTGGATTCTGCTCTTCCTGGCATGAGTAGGTTGGTGCTGTGGGCAGCTGACAGCCTGTGCTGCCTGATTATATGCAGCTGAACCCAGCCCTGGAGGTGAACCCTGCTTGGCCCATGGATTTCTTCAAAGACCAAAGATAAATCTCCCAGCTAATGAGGGAATGCTTCTGTAGATAACAAGATATACAAGCAGCTGCATTTAAAAATATATAATCGTGCAGTACATGACACAGGCAGTAAACTTGTAGATAATCATGAAAATAATTTTCCTGTTGGCTATTAGATGAATTATTTTCCCAAGCAGAAGCTGAGGCAGAAAGGTCTGTGTGGCCTAGCCAAGGTTACAGAGTGATTCAGTAGCAGGACCTGAAGAGTTACTACACCTGGCTCATAATTCACTCTTTTAAACAGATCCCTCTACCTTTGTCCTGTGCTCCTAATATAATTTAGCACCATGTAGAAAACCATGTTGCCAAAAGCTGTCCTTCAGTGAGATAAGCATTTCCTTTCAACTCACATTATCCCAGAGACATCTGGGAAGATAAGTATTTTATAATGTTTATCATTTAGATCTTCTCTTTCCTCTTTTTTTTTTTTTCCTAAAGAAATAACCTTTCTTTCATCCAGTAATGACAAGAAACTCCAGATGAATGCTGTTTCATTTCTTAAACAACAAAGAAACCTCTCCTAGAGCTAGCACAAGCCATCAAACGTTACTGATTATTCTCTAAAGATGCATTAACATTTAAAAACGGTGTCTCACCATGTGGTTCCTGGTTTTGAGAAGGAATATGATAAGGCTTTATCAATATAGGGAGTGAGCAAAATCCACTTCTCAAATCTCCTTCCAAAAATTTCCTATTATCCACCGTGTCTTTCCAGCACCCTCAGGGAGGCCTCACATTTCCTTCTTATGAGCTTTGTTCTGATAAGGGAGGACGTAAGCTGGCATGCTTTTGAAACCCAGTTTACTTACTGGATAGAGCAGAGTACCAAGTTTGTGACGTGTAAAAGTCTGACAGCTGCAATGCAGAGGAGAGGTCCAGGGAGCCCACACCCATGCCAGCTTCACACAGGAAAGTAAGAGATTAGGGACAAAGAGATAAAATCATACTTTAATTCAAAGAAATGGCCTTCTTGAATCAGAGGTAAACTGACTTGTTTGTTGATAACATCCTAAGGCATCTCTAAAAGAGAGACAAAATCCAGTTGGACCAGGCTGCTTTGAGCAGGGAGGGGTTTTCTAACTCTTTTTTGGTGCCTGTAGGTCAGGAGGTTGGACAAGCTTACAGGAAGTGAAGTTGGAGCTTTGGAAGGTACAGCCTGAGAGTAGGGGAAGAGGCTGAGGGGAAAGAGGCAAGAGCAGCTGAGAGCAGGAGAGGAAACCAGCCAGGGTCATGGTGTTGCAGGAATATGAGACTGGGAAATGCCACAGGGGTTTCAGATGCTTTTCATGGGTTTGTTCTGGCTCATTCTCTCCAGTCATTCTCCTTCACAAGACCCTTTCCATCATTTTCCAAGGTCGGCCTCAAGGTTGTAGCACCTTATATGACAGAAAGGCAGCATGTTCCTAGTGTCCTCACAACCCTAACACCTCCTTCATGGATGCAGCTTCTTCCTCTCCTTCAGTTCAGTGCTGCAGGTCAGGGAACCTGGGACATCCCCCTTTCTGGTGCCTTCTCCTTTTGTGTACATCTGAGCCAGGTGTGCCAGGTGAGCTCTGCCAAGGGCAGCATCAGCATCAAGTTAAGGTGGGTTTCCTGAAGGGCCTCAGGGGGCTGCTGTTTCCCATTGTGGCACACACACTCCAGCTCCTGAGGTGGAGCCCTGGGGGCAGCTCACCCTGTAGTATTTGTTGCACATTTTGCACTTTCTCCTAAATCTAGGGCAAACCACAGAACAATCAAGCCCTTGATTTGCTAGAGCACCATCCTAACTAATTTAGTGCTTCTTGACTCATTGGGGTTTTTGTGGATTTTTTTTTTTTAAGTCTCTTGAAAAGCAAAATGAATTGCTTGAAAAATTGAGCTAAAAAAAATCCTCTACTTCCCCACTCCTTCCCTGGCAGTATTTTACCTCATTGTCCATCTTTTTTCTAGGGATGTGCTCTCTCTTTTCCACTACATGGATCACCAAAGAGACAAACAGAATCTGCCCCAGGGCTTGTCTCAGTTCTTCTCCCCTGGGCTGCTTTTCTATCTCTTGCTAACATGCTGTATTGCCTTGTGCCATTGACTCCTTGATAGCCCAGCTCCTGTTTTATCCCACACTTCCTTTAGGTCTGAAACACACCATTGCATCTGCTCCACATGGGGCTTTTCTCCTGCTTGTCTATTAACCTACAGCTGTGCTGAAGCTCTCATGCACACACATTTGACAGAACTCTCATCTAAGCAGGACCTACTTGCAACCACGTGAGCCAGATCATTGCCTTGGTAGGTGATGTGATGAGGAGATGTGCACTGCAGTTTTCAGGGAGTTGGGGAACTGAAGAGTACCCAGGAAGACACATTTGTGCTTCTACTTCAAGTGTGCTTTCACTGGGCAGACCTGTGCTTTCCCTGCTTGTGAGTCTGGCTGCTGGATTTTACATTCCATTCTTAGAAAAAAATTCTCTGTTAACCCCAAATCCAGGGCTGCTGTGAAGGGATGCCCTGCTCACACCAGTAACTCAGCACTCCATTTTCAGATGGGGCTGACCCAGGTTGTGTCATCCCCAAACCAGATCACTGAAAGCAATATCCTGAGCAGACTGGCTGGAGTAGGCCAAATTCACACAGAGACCCTCTAAGGAGTCTGATGATCTCCTAAAACTGTTGTGAAAGTCTCAGCCCCAGAGCTCAGCATTCAGTGTCCTGCAGGGAGCTGTCAGGATGGAAATACAATGAGGATGCTTATGGCAGTGACTGGGCTAGAATCACTCCCCAAACCCTTGGGTTTGGTGAACATTTCTGGATGTGCAAGAGGAAGAAATCTCTGCCTTCCTTTTGCCAGTCACATGTTTGGTTAAATGGACAAATTGTGCTCTTGTAAATAGATGGTAAAAGGGGAAAGCAATTCAAGAAGAACCAAGTAACTCAGTGATCTGAAAAGAAATTAGGTAGGTATCTGGAACTACAAGAAAATTCATATTCTAACAAAGTAATAAACTTTCCCATTACAAAAATTGAGGATAACTACAGGTCATCCCTTGGACTTGGACATTATTTCTTGTTCCCATAGCACGAGTGCTCCCAGGTATCACATCACTCCGTCACAGCTACTGGCCTGGTGCAGCTTGGGAAACCATCTTGGAAATCGTAGCTATTTGGTGTGTGGAGCAACTTCCTCCTAGGCTGTAAAGTTGATTTTACGCTGATGAATGGCCCATCTGTGGAACTGGGATGAAGGTGCATTATTTTCCTATTTTTCATATGACTGAGCAGAACAATACCTTGGGGAATCTCAGAACAAAATTATCACAGAGAACCATGCCCAGAAGTAACAGGAAACTAAAAAAATGCATACACCACTGTAGGCTATAGTGCTGAATACTGCCTCAAGAGAAATAATCCTAGCTCTGGATGGATTCTTGTGGTCAGCCCGAATTGCTTTGTCATATAAAGGATGCTGCAGAAATTGCAGACACAGCAAGAGGCTCTTGCATTACTTCACAGGCTAGGGAATTAGTATTAAAGAAGATGGGAGGAAATTGTCCTTTCATTTCATTAAGACTCAGCTGGGTCTTATCCAAAAGGTTTGGGTTCAGGTATGAGCACAGCCCCCTTTGTCAGACTCCTTTGAGATCACGTTCCATGGAAGTTATGGCCCTTCTGCTTGTGCCACTGACCCAGTTTCAATTTACCAAAGTAAACAAAGAGGAAATGCAGCAACTTTCTACAGCTGACTAGAGGCTGGTCTGTCAAGGAGCTTGTGTCCCTGCTCAGGGCTGAGAGCAGGCATTAGGTTTGTATTAATTGCCCCGTTCTTAGCTCGATCTTCCCAGGCTGCTGGAATGCTGTTTCAGAGTGGCAGCTTTCACTCAAGTTAGCTTGGTAGGGAAAGCATGGTCACAGGGTTAGTGACCTCTGGTTAATACTCTCCTTCACTTACACTCTTCACCCATGGCTGGAGCAGAGGTGAAGTGTGCTTCTGGTCAGGATTGATAAGGATGACAGCAGAGCCCAGCCCAGTCCTCTGTGCCCACTGCAGGTCTGAGCAGTGGTCTGGTTCAGCTCAGGCCTTTCCAGGTGTGGAAGTGGTGCTGCAGACAGTTCAAAGATTTCTTTCCAGCATCTAAAACAAATTCATGCTGGCACTGTGGGGGAGCTTTCTTTTTCTGGGGAAGGTGGGCAAAGGGATTTCAGGAGAAGAAAGTGTGGCTGAGGGGCCTCAGTGGGACCCTGAGACAGGAGGGCGCAGTGAGGATGGGAAATTTTGAGGGAGAGTGGGTCTGTGATGTTCAGCTGTGATGGGGAAGTGGGCGAGAGACAGCAACACTGTGAGGGGTGAGGGGACTCTTCAAGGTGAGTGAAACCCCTCTGATTCTTCCAATGCACAGCACCCACACAGGACCTGCAGGCACTGGTTGGAGCTTTTCCTCCCCCAGCCTCTCCTACTCACTCTCTGCTCATCCAAGGCTGCAGGGAAGGGAGACAACGGAAAAGGGGGAAAGACTCCTGTCAGGGGTACCAGAATGGGAACAGTGACTGGCCCAAACCCTCTGCTGTGAACCCTGAGCCCTTCTGAAGCCACCTGAGGGAAAAGCTGCAGGAGCAGCAGCTGCTGCATCTTGATGCTCAGATGGATCCATTGCTCAGACAGAGCAGCAGTGCCAGAGTCTGCAAATACATGGTTCACGTGTTCTGGAAATCCCATCACTTTTGGTAACCCAAAGGAGAGGTCTGATTCCTTTCATGACCTGTCATGCTAAACCTTTTGTCAATCCCCAAGGTCAGTTCTAGCCCCTAAATCCGCCAGAGAAACCAGTGGTGGCCAGGCTTAGGAGAGCTGTGAAAGCACAGCTTCAAAATGAAAGGTTTTATTGTTGGTATTATCATGCTAGAGCCCAGGATTCACCTTGGAAAGAGGCTCTTATTTCACTGCATTGGAGTCCTGAAGCTTTCAGTACAATTAATCGACCTGTAAAAGTTTGCTGTTGCTTTATATTCCATTATTAATCTCTACCAGGCTGGGTAGTTAGGTTCTTAGTGGAGTTTTGCTAAAGCTGCCTGGTGACTAACAACTTCACTTCATGGACAGTTTTCAGGTCTCAAAGTACTGACTGGCTGGAAAAAAATCAGAACTTGTCAGGAAAAATTTAAAAGAAAGTAACTGTGTGAAACTGGGATCACATCTTTCTTGTATCTCCTGGTCATCAGTAATAAGGGGTAGAAAACCCCTATTTCATTTCCTCCCATGCCTAGTTCAGGTTAAGATTTTTCATTCAAGGCCACTTAGAATCAAATAAAAACTTGAATCTCTGTCTCCCAAGTCCTGGATCAGTGAATTCCCTCTCAGCAGAGCTAGACAGCTCCCTTTTTTAACTTTCCATTTTAAAACTTTGTCAGAACTGACACATCATGAGAAAATTCTTTGCCTTTGACAATGCATTAAAAATGTCCCAATTCCTTCTCCTTATGATATTCTTGGCTGCTTTTGCTTATTTGAGTTTTGTTGTTTCAGGGGGAGTTTAAAGTAGAAAATAAGATTTTCAGAAGTGTATGTCAGTGCAGTGTGTGTCTATCCAGGAAAAGAGAAAGAATATGCTGAAAAGCTATGGATTGCTCACAGCCAGCATTGGCCACAGCTTTGAAAAGCTTTCATGTAAAGCAAAATGTGTTTGTTAGGATTCAGGAAAACAGGTTTCCACAGCTATAATCAGATTCTAATTTTAACAGAATGCTTGAATTGCCGAAGGGCATTGCACTGTATTTATTGATTCTGCTTTGTTATGGGTTTTGCTGCTTTGTAAAACACTGCATTTGGATGCAATGTTCAGATGTGATAAAAAGGCTACATTAATCAGCAAAAGACCATGCCTGAGAAGTTTTCAGAACAGCAGTAGAAAATTTCACCAAGAAAAGCTCCTTGTCCCCAGATTTGTCCAGCCCAAGGAATGGTGGTGTCTCCCTCTGCAGCAGGGAAAAAGAGACCACATGCTCCTGGACATTCCCCCACTCCATCCCAGCAGCTCATAGCCTACTACAGGTATGCACATAAATAAGGCACAGAATTTCGGGGTGGAAAATATCAAACCATAGCAAGGAAAAATCTCTGTGGGTAAAAACTACACCCACTCAGATCTAATTTAGTCTAATTTGCCCTTCCACTGAGTGGGAATTACAGGTAAAACTCATAAGCTGAGTTTTAGAAAGCTTATCAGGCAGCTCCAGGTCCTGTTAAGATCTTTGTGGGACTTCTGGAAGTCCTTAGACTTCTGGGGAGTTTCTTAGAGTCTTAGGAGAGAAATCTGAAGACATCTGTATGACTAGCAAACAATCTAATTCTTACCATGATTGTTCAAGCTGCCTTCTCTAGCCAGTCTGGGGCAACTCACCCCACTCTGTTAATTTATATTTCTCTACGTGTAAAATAGGAATAAAAGGGATCCAGCAGTCTGAGAAAGGGTAGTTAGTGCTAAGAGTAGAATACTAAAATGGAAAACATTGTATATTCTATGCACTACTATAAAATTATTCAGAATAATTTAGTAACTTTAATGCCCAGATGTTTAAGGCCATCAGAAAATATTTTCTGGTGATCAAGATTTAATTTCTTCAGCCAAAGACCATAGGACTCTAGAGTTCTAGAAGCTGAATTAGAACATATCTGGTGATGCATCAGGAACTACAGCCTCTCTAGCCTCATACCAACCACAGCGTGGCTGAAAATCTGCTGACATTATTGACAAATTGCTCTTGTTTCTGTCTCATGGGGTTCATTTTCTGTTTTCATATTTTGCTGACTTCTTCCACAACATTTTCCTTAAATCATCCTTGAAGATTTCAATTTCCCAACTGCAACAAAATCCCAAAGCCACATGAATCACAGCATGTTTTGTTTATAAAAGAAGAGGGTTATGATGAATAACACATTCTCTTTCTGTTTGTGTAAACTTCTTGATTAAAACATGGCAGGAGAGAGAATTGTCACCAAATAGGCAATTCCAGTGATGTTGATATATTTTTCACACAAAGTATATTTAGAAGATAAAGCCTAGCTTTAAGAAAAAACATTTCTCATTAACAAAAAAATGAAATGCACATCTTAGGACATGGTGAGTAGCTGGTTCCCCTGGTCTCTGATGGATGCAGCCTCTCACTCTCCACGTGCAGCCTCCAGCCACTGGCTTTGGTCAGCTGCTGACCTGGGAACAAGCAGCACCTCTGCACATCTTGGCAGTCCAAGATGAGCTGTGCATTGCTGGACACCAGCTAGTGGCCTGATGGAGGCTTCAGAGGCAGAAGTCTTCTCCTCAGAGAGTTCACAGCCCTGCCAAAGCCCTTTCCCAGACCTCTAGACTTTGCTCTGTGGGAGCAGCTGCACTTTCAAAGCCACGGTAGGACATGTCTGATTTTAGACAAGAGGAGCAATTAGTAATTAAAAAAAATAATCTTGAAGTATTTGAGCTGTACTTTGCTTGATTGCCACATGCACAGAATCTTAATCCCACTGATAAATCTTGTAGTTTTGGCTTCAACAAACTAATGCTTTTCTACTCCAGAGGAGGCTGGAGTCCACAGCCTGGGCTTGTAGGTGGCACAAAGAATTTCTCTGACACCTGACCCACTACTGCTCATTCCTCCTTGCCTGGAACAGTCATTTATAACTCTCAGAGAGAGCTGTGCATGACTTTGCTGCCAGCAAATTGTTTTAAAGTGAATTTTAACTAGTTACTCACATTTTGATCCCAGGCATTCCTCGAAGATAGACATTAGAGAAAACCTGTTTGTAGGCTTTGAGCCATTTCTCTCAGATTTTTTTCCTCTCAGGGTATTAAAGCCTGCTGAGAGTCCAGGCTTACTTAGAAGTTAGTCTGATGGTAAAACGAATTTAATGTGTTAGAGTGTCATTCTCTGCTCTAGCATAGGTTCAATGAAGGTATTTTGGCATCTCTCCCTAGGATGAGCTTTCAATGCATTTCATATTAACCTACAAAAATAATAAAAGTATTCATTGTAAAAGTGCTATGTTATCTTAACAGATGAATTTTTTCTCCTCAGTAATCATATATAGAGGCATTTTGATGGACCAAAATGAAAAGTTTTCATTAAAACACTCACTGATAAACTTTAATATCCTAGAATATCATTCTTACACCCTTCCCACAGTCACTGTCTCGTAACACCAACATTCAATCAAAAAATAATAATTTAATTAATAGGTACTTAAGGAAAAATAATGCAGTCATTTCCTTTGTGTTCCTGTGGATTCAAACTTCAAGTTTTCTCTTCATTACTTCTTCTGGATTAAATGCCACATAATGATAATCTATGAATTGGCAAATTGACTTCACTATCACATCTTGTCAGTACATCACTAGAAGCAGATGAAAAATTCTGAAAGGAGTAGAAAGAGTGAAAAGTGTTATTTGAAGGTTAGCGAAAAGAAGAAAGAATAATATGCCAAAGGGAACATCATTTATCAGGTCATGGATTCTGTCAAGTTAGGGACTACTGTCCAAAGATGGTATTTCAGCCAAGAAAGAGGCAGGGAGAAAGGAAAAGTTCAATCTCCGATGTTAATTTCAGTTCCAAAAGTTACCGGTGTCCCAGGTTTGTAACATTGTCATATAAAGTACATATTCAGAATTTTTATTTGGATATAAGGCTTAATGATACTGTCCAAACCATAGATCTGAACTGAAATCTGTTACAATGTGGTGGGTGCCAAATGGCTCTGGGAGCAAGCAAATCTCCCCTAGGACTGCCTTCAGATGCAATATCCCTCACAGCCTATATTTAAAAGTAATATCTTGACTTTTAGGGATTCATCTCAACATGCTTTTGTCCTGTTTAACCTGTGCAGGACACAGCCTTGTGTTCCCTTCTGGGAAGGACACATCCCTGAGGTCTCTGCAGGGGCAGTTCTGTAGACCCTTCTTCTCACAAATTCAGGCTTATTTCACAATACTCCTAAAGTTTCTTGCTTTCCAGAGCTGGCCCATGGCATTTCAGCCTGGCTCTGTGCTGGTCACCAAAGCACAGTGCAGCAGAGATTTACCTGACCAGCCACCCTGCCCAGCAGAGCAGACACATCCAAAGTGTTCACTGTGCTGTGATTCTCACTTCAACACTTCCAGAAATAGTAATGCTGGACATTTAGTCAGCATCTGGTTGAGGAAAGTGCATCTCTAATAACCATCAAAATACAAAGGCAGTCAAATGTTAATCTTCTTTCCACCCCTTTGTCTCACACTGCTCCAAGGAAGCTTTATAAACCATGCTGAGGAGGGGAGGGTCCAGCACTGAAAAAAATGCAAGATAGGCTGTTCTATTTCTTCTTTCCTGAAGAGAAAACAGCCTCCACTGAAGCAGGGAAACAGAAAATGAACCTCTGAGGCAGTCATGCAAAATCTCAGACAGAGCCTTACTCATGTGATTCTGTTTAATCACCGTCCATTTCCTCTTCACTCTTTAACTAAATAATAAATATGGAGTGGCTTTTTTTCATTACCATATGAGCTAGAACTAGTCCTGGAGCAAATACGAAAATAAGAGGTGAGGTTGAAATCAGAGGGTTTCACTGATTTTAAATACAAGGCACCTGTCTGTGTACATTTCTAATCCAATAATTAATCCAGCACCTTTTCATCTTAGGAACTCTCAGGAGTAATTTCCACATCTGAGTACAGCACACATCATAAATCCACTCCAAATGATTTTTAAATTTGTCCTTTCCAATTCCAGTTTGAATTGACATTTTGTTCTGGTTGAAGTGGCATCCACAGACGCCTTCTCCCCTGCAATTAGCTGAGATTAAGCAGTTGGAGAACCAGCACAGCGAAGATCAGAAATGCTTATAGTCACTGATGTTTTGATCATACTGAACAGCAGAACAGCAGTAGGCTGTAGTTTGTGACTTTAAAATGCATAAATAAATATATTTCTGAGACTGCATTAAAATGATCCGTAGCAGGCTGTGCCAGCAAGTGGACCACATTTTTTACTGCTGACAAGCAGCTTATGTGCTGGAGTCTGTCTGCAGCTTCAGTGCAAAACTCACAGAGCCTCATCTTTTCCTTTGGTTGTATCTTCCTGTGCTACTTAATGGCTTGCTAAAAAAGAACCTCAGTGTGTTCCAGCTGCAGATTTGGATTTATTTAATCATTGGCAATCTGAAAGCATTCAGAGCTTTGGGTTATTAGTATTTTATATAAATGCCACAGATGATCTTTTGGAGCATGTGTCCCAACCACCCCAGCAATGTGAGCAGCCTGAGACAGGCAACACAGCATGAGGTTTGAGTCACACCCTATTCATTGAATTTAATAGCAGCTGAGCAGCTAAAACTCCTTCTCAGAGCTGTGGGAGTGTGTCCTGGGGTGAGTGTACACTGGCCACAAATGCCTGAATCCTATCAGGCAGCGCCGGCTGCTCGGCTGCACCCTGGGCAGGGGACAGGGACAGGGAACAAAGCTGGACACACAGCTGAGTCAGTGTGAGAATTAGGAACTGGGACTATCAGTGCACCTGCACACTTCAAGTGCTTTTTAGAAACTTTATTGTTCAGTTTCTGGCACTTGCAGTCCAGGGTTGAGATGCTGTGAGAACAGCCAGATGTAGAGTGGTTTGGCCTTTGTACTTCCTTCAGTCCTGAGAATATCAGATAGACAAATGACAAATTAAATAAACAGACCCCCCCCAAACTCACAGAAGTCTTTCATATCCTTCTCCCCAAACATTTTTGGCCTATGCTTTAAATTCTCCAGCTGCCCAGCAGCTGTTTGCAGTCCTGATGCTGTTTTTTTCCCCTGAACTTGTACCTTATCTCTGTCAGCATATTGTGGGATGCTTTGCCCCTCACTGAGGTAACATTTATGTAGTGAAATCAAAGCCACATAAATGATGGGCTGCTCATCTAATACTGCAGTCACTAAAGTTCCCTGCAGCTACATGCCTCTTTGCATGGATGGGAAATGTGGGTGCATCAACAGGCTGAATTGCTTGGATAAGAGAGTTATCTAGGAGATCAAGGCATCTACAAGGGAAGCTCAGAGCAGGAGCTGAGAGAAAGAGGAGAATCTAGAGATGGGAAAGGGGAAAAGTGCAACAAGAGAAAATATTTTTCTTAAAAGTTTGAGAAGGAAACAGTAAAAAATCATTTTGTCCTGAGGGATTTCCAGTAGGTGGACTCCTGTGGTAGATCTTTCCTGGGAGGATGGCATCTCTTTTTCATAAATAGCTGTTGAGCAGTACCTTTAAATTAATTTGCATAAGAAGGAAGCATCATTATCTTCATTATACCCGTGGGAAAGCTTAGGAAAAGAGAACTGGTTTGCTTAAAGTTACACTTTCCACCAGCCAGAACAGCAATAGCCTCTTGAGTCACTCTTCACTGCCTCCTTGGCAGAGATCTTGCTCTGCTGTGCCATCAGCTCTCAGTATGTGCAGACAAAGGCAAAGTGGTTTCGGTAGGCATTCCTCACTGTTGTTCAGCTAGATGTGTTTGCTAAGCAGAAGTGATCACTTTCTACTTTTGTTGTCCAGATTTCATGGTACCTTTCCCACGACTCTGTAGTTTAATAATAAAAAATACTGCTCACCACCGTTTCATGTTTTTAAAAAATACTTCCTTGCAGAGTCCCTGGAAGAATATGGACCAGTTCCCAGACAGCCAATACAGTCCAAAGAGCATCCTCTGAATTACACTGCACTTAGCATCCCAGACAAGAGGGATGTGCAAGGGATTAGCCCACATGGTCATGGAAATGGTTTCCTGACAGTGTTGGCACAACCAGAAAATTTGAGAACAGAGGGATCTGAGACATTTCTGAGACTTTGGCATTTTTGCTTTTTATTTTTTATTACTCCATTCCCAGTTTTTCCCACAACTCAAGTTTGAAAAGCCACAATACTCCAAGTCAGATGATTACTGCAGTGTCTCAATTTGTGAGGTGCTGTCAACTGGGCACAAGGACCACATCCCCTGCTGCTGGGATGATGTGGCAGCTAATGGGGATGGCAACAACAACTCTTCCCCAAACTCAGATGCTGTAGCAGCATTACTGTAGCAGTATTTGCAAACAATATTTTGGATATGATGGAGATTGAGTTTGGGTGGAAACCAGTTTTGGTTATGGCCAAGCAATCCATTTGACACCTGTCCCAGCCTGCTGCTGACACACACACACCCATCTTAAATTCTAAAAAAGCAAGAATGGAGAGAAGAGGTAATGATTGCTGGGGGCCCAGCTGCCCATGTGCTGGCAGGTCACAGCTGACTTTGCTGCTCTACATGTGTTTCCTGCCTCAGCTAATCCCAATAGGCTGGAGCAATTTATTATTGCTCTCCCTTTTTGCAAACCACCCATTGGCAGCAGCCAGTCAATCCACTGCTTCCTCCAGCACTGGGGATCTTGCACAGAGCCAGCTGCTCACAGCCAGAGGTGCCAGCAGCCCCACAACCTCTGGCACACTGGTGTTACTCAGTGGCAGAAGCACTCAGCCCCACAGCCCACTGAGGACTGAGGAGTGTTGCTATTATCTCTATGTCCCCTGTTTCTCTGTTACCACTGTCTGCCCAGCCAGGGAAACAGGGGAGATGTTATAGCATGGAACAGAGGAACTAAAAATGAGGCTCTTTCCCTAGCTGAGATGGAAGTTCAGCTTTATTCTGGTGCTAGGGATCCTGTGGAGAAGGAGAGCAGGAGGGAAAGAGGAAGAATATTGATAAGCATGTCTTTTTGAAGGCAGGGGGAAGAGGGTGGGTTACATTCACACAGCCAATGAGGAGAACTGGGGAGAAAGAGATAAGGGAAAGAAGCTTACATTCTACATTTCAGGGGTGCAGTCTCAGGTCATACCATTTTTCTAAATGCATTACAACAGAGCGTCACCTTCACAAGGAGAAGCCTTCTGGTCCAGATGAGGAGCTGGCATGGAAAAATACACAGGACAGTTGGCAGTATGGAAAAAGCTTCATGTCTGTAAATGAAGCACTCCTTTTCCTTGAATGCAGAGGCCATCATGACTGTCTTTTTGTTGTTATTTTCCTTTGGGCTAGAGGGAAACTGGAAGGTCTGCTTCAGGCAGAAGGTGACCCCCAGTGAAACCCTCCAAAGGTGAGGCAGTGAGCATACCCAGAGGATTTCCTTTCTGCTCCTTCCTGTTCTTTTATAGCCAAAATACCCAGGGGTAAAGTAGCAGTGTAAAGAGCATTTGATAATGAACTTCAGTTTTTCTCTTTTCATAATAATGAAGGTGAAGTGCTTTTGAAATGTCATTAGCTTCTGTATTTACTGCCTATCTGCAGGACTCAGTTCATCATGGTGCAGGACAAGTGTTTTAGCTGCTTGCCCTGTGCCACCCCAGGGGCCAGTGCCTTGCACTCAAATATACAATATCACAGAAGTGATAAAAGATCTTGGTACAACACAAGGCAGGAAAGTACCTCACTTCAGGGAGACTGTAGGAGGAATTCCAGCCAGCAATGAACAACTAACAAGTTTTGATTTGCTTTTGGTCCAGAGCATAAACCTTTAGCTTTTCAGAATTTTTCAGTGAAATTTTATGATAACAAATCAAAACCTTACTTCTGAAATAATTTGGGAAATGTCACTGAATATCACGGTAAAGTACTGAACTGGTCTGCATCATGCAGCTGATTCTTTGATGACACTCATTGAACCAAGGTTTTTCAAATATTCATCCATCACAACTCAATCCTAAAATGAGAAATTGTACTGGTTCTTAAAAAGACAGAGCACCTCTCTTATTTTTAAATATATGAGGGAAATAGAAGGGGAACATGAACTCAGTGTGTGCTTTGTGTAAGCTTTGATTGAAGTGAAAAAATAACCTTACTAAGAGCACCTTTTTTTCCGCACTGCACTGCTTTCTTGAGCTGTTATCCAATATCGCATCCAGTTTAAGGGACCTTCACAAGTGGTTCTGCAGGCACCAACACAGCCTCTCCAGGCCTTTGGAAAAAAAATCAGGTATTGTCATTCTTGTGTTTATTTTTCCCAGTGAACAGCAGCAAGCACATAGTGAGGAAATACCGTGGGCACCTGCGGACAAAGATTGAGTCTGGAGAAGGGACCATTCCTGTGCGGTGTCACAACGCGGCGCAGACGTGGGACGGTGTCCTGCTGGGAGAGCAGCTCATCACCATGTCCTGCACAGACAAAATTGCCAGGTACGTGCTGCATATTCGTGGCAAAAGCCTTTGCACGTGGAAACTCGATACCACAGAGGATTATGGTGAGTGGTGGCCAGCAGGTGCTGACAGGCCCTGCAGAAACAAAGACCTCCTTTGTATGCAAAAGCAGACATATAAATAGGAGGGAATGTAAATAGGACATTTTCCCAAATTCTCTGTGGGTCGTTAGTTGCTTATTACAGTGTGACAAAAATATAAACTGTCTTTGCAGCTTTTCTTGCCAATAGAATTTCACTGTGCAAATAAAATACATCCACTTTGCTGTTCTTGGATCATTTACCCCAAAACTTGCAAACCAACTATCATGCAGATAAACTTAGCTCGTCTGCACCCAATTGAATAAAATGCCCTAAAAGCCACCAGGAATACTTCTACTATTTTGAATGCCATGGAAGAGCCCTCATGTAACAGCCCCCTCTGTGGGTTTCTGCTCTGCTGTGTAAATACAACATCTATTTATGTAGAATAATTTCCATGTAGTAAATATTTCATAATTATTCCCTGGTGACAAATAAAATGTAAACACATTCACCATTCTCAGTCTAGGGTGTTAACTAATGGCAAGTGATGGCTAACACAAACTGAAATCAAAATGTGTGTGCTTGGTTGCACAGTTACTGTACTATGAGTATGTATCTGTACATGTATGTATATTTATCTTCATCATTTTATATATATATATATATATTGTACTTTATCTGTAGATGCAGTTCTACATATAAAATAAATCATATTATAGTTATAAAAACATAAATGCTATGATCAAATTCACTGCTGGAATATTATGCCTAAGAACTCAGTTAAATTTTATCAGTCAAAAATTTGGCCCAATTATTAAAGGCCAACATAGACATAATCTTTCCCAAAAAAATCACAGAAATTTTGTTTAATCCAAATGCATAAATTCTGCTCTTAGATTTAACTGGATGACCTACCAAAGCTAAATTAGTCTGTCAACAGCAAAATCTGATGTTTTGTCACAAAAATGTAAATGTGAACCAACAAATGGAAATGCTACCAGACTCACAAAATCCATGCTCTGCTAAGTGTAAGCATCACAACTGTTGAGCTTGCATGAAGGATAAAGAGCAACTTCTGCTGTAATATTTTCATTTCTTCATTAGGAGTTAACAAAAAACCCAAACTGTGTTCAGTGGGTCTCCTCCACTGCGTGTAGATGCAGTTGGGTTTTCCAAATTCAGACTCACATGGACTCAAAAAACTAAAAAATGTTAAGTTCAAGAATAGAAATATTGCACTCTCTGTGGTTTTGAATGTCATTAGCCAGTGAATTAAATATCAGCTTTGCAAACAGTATTACATTTCCTATTGAAGGGGATGTTGACAGTAATGCACTGTCTCAGGAGTTGGGTTTTCTCCAAGCACATCTGCTAAGCACTTTGAGTGAATCCTTTCATTGTTGACACACATCTAAACAGCATTGAACTGTGTGAAGAAAAAAAAGAATCTACCATAAAGCTTTTCCAAGATAAAAAAAAGTTTGCAGCTCTCATCATTGACAGTATTATTTCAATATTGTAAAAAAACCTAAAATTTTTATTATTTATTTTCAATGTAATTCAAATGATGCTGGGATTTATATAGATTAAAAAAACAAAAAAAAAGAAACCAGCAATCATTATTCCCTGCTTTCAACAGCATGTTTACTCTCACTAGTAGTTAAAAAAGAGGTTGAGAAAATCTGCATTATACTTTATCCCAAATTCCGGTTTACCACATTAAATGCCATCTACAATATTTTTTTTTATCATAAGGGGGAAGAATCAAAGGTTTCTTCACCTGTCCTTTGTTTCAGCACATATAGGTCTGTTTTCTGCCTTCTTCCCTTCTGGTCATAGAGAGCAGAGGCAGGAAAGGAGTTGAGTGGAAAAGGAGATTTCTCTACGAGGGCCCTTTCCACTCCTGCCCCACTGGAGAGATCAGTGGGAGGCGTCCATGCCTTGTTTCAGACTGCAAATATTTGCCCTACCTCATAGGTAACTGACTTTAAATGTCTGCAGGATTCAGGAATCTGGTTGCACATATCTGGGCTTGTCTTGCAGTGAGAAGAAAAGAGATCTCTGAATCTGAAATTCATGTTTGTATAAGCAAGATTTGACAAAAAAAAATCTCGCTTGTATGCTTTGGATTTTATTGCTTGTAAAAGTCCCTCAGGAGCACTGTGCTATTAGAGAATGTTTCCTCTTGAGAATCTAGCCAGTAGCTGCTAAAATATACATCATTTTGCATTATTTGCAAAGGACATCACTATCAGAATATCAAAGACCCAAGAACGCACAGAGTTACTGAGAAAAGCGAATAATATTCTATAAATCATGTATCTAACGATTTATGTTCTTTCTTGCTCACAGGAAAGCTATAAGCAGAGAGTGGTTTAATCAGATTTATTTGTTATTCAAAGACATTTAGCCATTTTTATTACTATCACCACAAGTTTGAGAGAATTTGATGCTTGGTATGCATTATTTGGGCTCTGTGGCTTTGTTGAGATCTCGGTATAAACACCCTGGAATCACACCTGTTCCCTCACTGAATTAAAGCACAAGCTCTTCTGGTATGAATAGTCATTTTATTTGGCTCAGGCAGGGAATTACGAGGTGAAATTCTGCAACTTCATTATAAACAAGGTCACATTAGATCTTGGTTGTTCCTTCTGGCTTTAAAACCTATGCATTTATATGTATAAATTTAAAGTTCAGGGTCTGTGAATCCCCAAATAAACCACCTTAAGAGAGTGCCAGCTTTTACACACATGATTCTTGTGAGCCTCACAGTGCAGATGAAGTGACTTGAGGATCTCAGTGCCATAGGATTTAGGATTAAACCACATTTTTTAGCCCATAGTTCATTAATTACACTAACACCTTTTGACCTTCGTCTCTGTAACATATATTGTATGCATTTGCAAAAAAGCAGCAATAACATGGGAAAAATAAGTTTGAAAATAATCATCTTTTGGGGGAAAAATGTATGTCATTTAATGTTGTCTTGATGCCAATCATAACCTACATTAAAATCTTATATCGACAGAGACATTACAGCCCTGAGAGAATTTCGGCTTTTTGTGACAGCAAAATTCATACAATGGGCCAAATTAAAGCTCTTTTCATCTCCCTGTCTCACACCAAGGCTGGATGCAGGACTAGCTCATACCTTGCTTATTACAAGGTCGGTGCAAGGTTAATGCTGCTGCTAATGGAAGTCTCTGCAGTCGCTGTTTGGGAGCAGACAAATGGTAGAAGGAAAATTGTCATATGCACACACAGGCACACACAGGCACAAACACACACATTTAGAGGAAAAGAAGCAAGGATATCTCTAGAACTCAGCCCTTCTGTGAGGATCTAAACACAGTAACCAAAAGTTAGGGAGGCTCAGCACTACATTCTGTCCCTGACCCTCAGAAATGTCCAGGACTGATCTGTGTTCAGCTGATATGTGCCAGCTGCAGGGGTGGGATCTGCAGCACCCCCTTGGTGCCCCAGGGCCTCGGGGACACTGGCTCTCTGTGTCCCCTTTGGTGACATGGTCTCCAGGTGCACAGAGCCAGCCCAGCACTGAGCATCTCCTCTGCTGGCTTCCCACAGCACACATTGTGTACGTGTGCAGGTAACAGTCCACATGGCTGCTTATATAAAACCAGAATTTCCAAATGTCTCTACTTATTCCTACAGCAGAAGAAATATGAAAGTCTGGGCAAAATATCAAAGATCTCTGCATTTCTCTTAAGTTCATCACCACTCTGGACATACTTATAAGGGAAATTCAGAGTCTCACAGAGGAGAGAAACCACTTCCCTTTGACATATTTTGTCCTCTGACTCATGGAAACACTCTCTGACCTTCAGGCCAGTCTTCTTCCACCATGGCTCATCCTCTAGGCCAACTATAACTCAAATTTAGCAGTACATACACCTCCCTTCTGCATAAAGTTTCCTGTTCCATGCTCTGAGCTAATTAAGTTTATCTCATCACCAGCCCCTGCATTCCTTCTCCTTCGTGCAGAAAACTAGAGAAATTATTTCTCCCAATGCCAACCCTTCCAAAACAGCAGGGTGTTCTGCCCTGTGTAGCTGCACAGAGAGGTTTGGTGCTTGCCATTGCCAGTGGTTTGGTAGACACAAAGACTGTACAGACTTATTTGTAAATGGATGAGCAGTGGCACTTGTCCTCTTTCAGAGTCCCCTTGCAGGATGCAGGCTGAGGAGCTTACTTTGCATTGTGCAGGATTTTCAGGGAGCAATCCTCATAAACACTGTCTTTAAACAGCACATAAAAGCCAGAATTCAGTGTTTGTTTTATAAGCTCTGGCCTTAAAATTGTTTTCTTACTACCGCTTCTCAAAAGGTCACCTTTAAAAGACTGTGTATTTTCTTGCCACTGGGTTAATGGTCATCTACTTCCTCAAACTTCACAAAAAAATGACATTCAGCCCAGAAGTAGAAAAAAAACCTTGAATATCTGAATTACCTCACCCACAAAACAACACAAATGGTAACAGAGGACCTCCTAGCTTTGCATTACATCATGAGCAGTCTACCCATGTCCTATGGCTAAGGTTTGTGCATTATTTGGGTCCACAAGCTAGAGAATAGGAAGGAATCTTTATTGAGAATATATTCAGAGTATTACAAGGTAGTGTAGCCTTAAGGCACTGTTTCAGGATTTAGCAGTGGGAGTCTGAAGTAGCATTTTATAAGGTGAGTTGAGCACATTAAGCTGTATTTAAATGCAGCATATAAAAATGCAAGACTAAAAGTCAGTGTTAGAAATTGGCATTCTTAGATCTATTTTAGTGTTAGCCTGTCGACCAGAGCCATTGTTAACAGAAGGCTGAGCCTGACAAGGTAACTCTTAAGAAAAGCTACTTCAAAGGCTACATATTAATGCAAATGAAAATCAATTAACACAGCTAGATCTTCAATTAGAGATGATTTGTGCACACGGTTTGTAATTCTCTCTCTTAACCCCTTTCTGTGTGACTGAGAGTTCAATTTCAATCTTTCACCACAAGGTATGTTCCAGAAAACATATATAAACCACCCACTGTTAAAATACAGATCAAAAACTAATGCACTAGTTCCAGTTTCCAAACCAATAATAGCTAAATGGTCGTATAAATAGGAGCACCACAGGTGTCCTGCTGAGCACATGCCACCCTGAATAACAGTTTATGTTGTGTGAAGCATAGCTGGAAATATTGGTAATAGAAACTGTGGTACAGGAGGTTAACAACACACCAAGTGGATAAGACTTAAAGCTCTTAATAAAAAAAAAGGTCTTTTACAAAAAGCCTTATCAAAATAAGATTTGAAATTCATCAGCAATGCTTTTTAATGGGCAAGGTTTCCAAAGGTCCCAAGGAGACACTTCAGCCTCTGAGCATGGCAGGTGGACACAGTTCCCTGAGGTGTTTTGAAGCATCAGGCGAATTTCTCCACATCTCAGTTACAGAGGGGTTCAAGTACTGGCCTTCAGGTCTAACCATGTCCAAATCAAAGCTAGAAACACCAGCAAAAAGCTCCAGCTGTCACATCTCATCTCAGCAAAGGGCAGGGAGCCTTGTGCTGCCCTGAGCAAGGCTGCCGCTCTCTGCATCCCCGTGGGTTTGCCTCCAAACCCCTTCCTCAGTATTTTCATCATCCCTTTTACTGCTGGTCCAAGGGAGGGGCCATAGACAGCCCTGTGTGTGGTGAAGTGATGCTCCAGTGTGGGTGTGGGGGCTGTGGTGTGGTTATGACATGGGGACACATTTCCCTGCACACCGAGCTGTGGTCCTGAGCTGTCAGGAGCATGGGAACTGAGCAGGGGAACCCGGGGGGCTCTGCAGGGGGGTCATGCCCTGCCCTCTACTTCTCCAGGACTGGGGGAGCACTGCAATTAATTAAAGAAAAGCTGCCTGCTCTGGGATGCCTTCCATCTTGGCACTGGCATTTCTGTGATTGACAAACAGGCAAAAATATATTTGTTTAAGGATTGTCTATATTGAAAACTGGACACGGGATTTTGTCTTTGTAAACAGTGCAGTAATATCTGCTGTTTGAACAAAAGGAAGGGTATACTTTCCTTCCATTTAAAGCTCCAAAAGCTCCCATATTTGAGTGAAAAGGGGAGATGTTCTGTTTTATTTATCCTGCCTGCTGAAGATTTGGGGATTTTTAAACAAGATCTGTGACTAAGGGAGCAGTGGGTTGATTTTCACTTTATTGGAAGGGTTATTACAGAGTGCATAGCATATGAGTTATTAGAGAGATGCGTGTCCTTGAAAACAGCCCTTAAAATCTTGCACAATTAGGAAAATTCAGAATGATCCAGCATATTTCCTCATAGCGAGAAAAGTCACTTTGATATATTGAGAAGCAAAAATGTAACACTGCATTGCTTTGAATAATAATTTTATTTTGAAAAGCCACATTTGAAGAGAGCTCTTTGTTACAGATGAGAACACAGCTACTTTCATGGACCTAAATTAGGCTACAGAGCAATAGCTCCTTCAAAATTAACACCCTTACTGATAGCTTCACTGTTGCTCAAATGGATCTTTCTCTACCATCTACCTTCAAATATTTCCATGGATGTTCATATATCAAAGGACCAAGTCAGTACATTAGCCATGTGTGTTGGTCAAGGGATGAACAATACACAGGATAAAAAGACCTTCCCCCAAATATTTGTCAGTAAAATCTATTGTTGGTGCACAATACTGAACTGGCTGCCCTCCAAGGTAGGCTTTTTCATCCACACAGCAACAGCAGAATGAAAAACTGAAAATTTTCCCCAACCTGATTGTGCTTTTCCTGTGCTCTGAAGGACAACAGCGGCAGTGCAAGGGTCTGGTTTTGGCCAGCTCAGTACAGGAGCCCTCCTTTCCTAGGACTTGTGCTGAGTTATAGTGGGACTCACACATGCTCAGGGTGGCTGCTTTCTAGAGACAAACAACTGTCTAAACACTCTGACAAACCTGGACTAGATTTGAAAGCAAAGCTCCTTTGCTTCTTCATCCCATTTCTCTGACTGGATGCTGCTAAACCAATGCTGAACCACGAAGTAGCCACTGGGAAAGTCTCTTTTTGCACCACACTCTACACATCAGGCAGAACTTGCTCTTGTGCCCATATTCTTTGATAGGTTTCTTTTCTCTTGGTTGTTTTTAGTCTGGTTGCTCTGTCCAATTTGTCTTGGAGTCAAACTCTATACCCTGGGGTCAAAACCCACCATGGCTGATGCAGAAGCTTCATCACCCCTACACCTTCCTGTGCCTTCTTTTGGAATGGGAAAACAGGGTTCTCTCAAGGGACGGTTACTGCATGCAGAAACTAGAAACTCTTAAAGATTTTACTATCTTTACTTACTCCTTTTCTGCCTTAATTGTCCAGGGTACAAAAAATGGGACTTTACCTTAACAGAGCACTGGAAGGATTAATTCATGTTTATGGAATGCTTTCGATACATAGGGGGTGACCTGATCATGCTTATATTGTGATGTCCAATAATGCAATTCCATTGACATTTGAATCCCTTTTTACAGTAGGATTAATATGTCCAGAATTAGGTGGAGAAATATCTCTAAAGAAAAGGCATGTCCCTTGTAATTAATTTAAATTAAACAATCATTATTACCTTGTAATTTATGACCTGAACACAATCCCTTATTTTGGTAAATAAAACTCAGATGATTTCTTGTGATGTGCATATTGCTGAAATCCCAATATTGTTGAACATATGTTGTTTTCTGTTTAGCTGCTTTTCTTCTCTCCTTCAATCAAATATGTAAGACTTTTTAAAGGAAATTTTAAATGCTGAAAATAGCACTGATATCTTACAAGTTTCCATCTGGACAAAGATATCTGTGTAATTTTTTTGCTTACCTTAGATGCTGGTTGAAGGCATAGTACTGTTAGCTGAATTCAGCTCTGTTTCTTAAGCTTGCATTATTAATTTTGCATCATGATAAGTTATTTACTCAATAGAGGCAGCTAGTTCTTTCCTTTAAAAGTGATGTTATTTGCAGAAATGACCACACTTTTTTTTTCCCCAAATGAAGTTATGCAAATCTGATCGACTAAAGTAAATGTTTCATAAAACCAATGACTGTTTAAATTGTGGGACTAAATTGTTTGTATATAAATATTACCTTTTATATTTCATTTGAGTTTTATGTAGATGAACACATTACTTTAATGGCCTGCATTTACAGAGGGAGACAGGGAGAGTCTGACTCTGAAATCCTCAGCAGCCAGATGGCTGCCTTTTCTTGCATGAGATTAAAAGATGTTTCTCATTCACAGCCCTGCTTCCGAAGCAAATTAATACAGCCAGCTAAATTGCTTGTGTTTTTGGAATAAAATTTAAAGAGAACTTTTAAAAGCAATTGGTGTCACAGGTTCCTAGAGCAGATTGCTCTCCAGGTACAGCATGCTGGTTTTAAACATTCAGTAATTAATGGAAAGTATTCTGTGTTAATTGACTGCTTCAGGAAAGGGAAATATAATGACTCCTTATTAATCATGAAAAGAGACATACAGTACAGAGGCACTGCAATAATTGCGCTAACGGTTGAGAAATGTTAATTAATGAAAAGAACAATGATGTAAGAAATTAGCACCATAATGCTTGCTGCTGTTGGAAATTCAGCTTTAAACACATTATTTAACATGGCAGCCACTGGATGATGCCTTATACAGCAGACACCTCACACCTTTTCCTTCAGTCAGCTACCGAGTTCCAAATGTTGCCAGTGTTTCGGGTTTTAATGAGCTAAAATATACTCTCCAAACTGCATTTTGTGAAGCATTTTCAGTTTGAACTCCTGAACTCAAAACTACTCTGACAGATTGACAGTGTTCAACTTCCGTAAAAATATTATCCAAGTGTAAGAGAGCCTGTTAGTGTTTGTGTGGTGGGAAACAACTTCTTAGATGAGCTGAGCTAAACAGGTTTGCCAAGAAGATAACTGCATCGTGACTTCTTTCCCCTTTTTAATTTTTCCACTCATTAACCAGTTAGCTGTCCCCTGAAGAATTTAGAGGCAAGCATGTTTTCATATTTGTGCCTAGCTTGATGTAGAAATTTATAGGCTATTAAAATGCAGAACTGTTCTGGCAGCTACTGCACCACCAGTAGCACAGAGGTCTCAGCCATCAACAGGTGGAAGGTCCCAAGGTTTCCACCATCCCTCTGCTGCACCTTTAAAGCAACAACAGGGTGAAATGTATCCATCACTCTGAACACTTTAGAGCAGGTCAAGCTATCAATTACAAACACATTTCCTAAAAGTTGTCTTCTTTTTCCTATTCAGGATCAGGATTTAATTGTCATGGATGTTTTCATATCTTTGTGGTCATTTGTGCAAAGAAATGTCAGTCTATGAGACATTCAAAGATTTTGGGGTAATTTTGGCCACCTAAATCATGTGTTAGCTTGGCTATGTAACATGGGGATGGTACTTACCTATGACAAGCAGAAAATAAAAGTAGAATAACAAAAGTTCTCATTCTAGCCCTACCATTGCAAGTGAAACACTATAGAGGCGGAAAAAAAATAAAATTCTACTGGAGACATGCTAAAAAAAACATCCATCAAACACAAAATGCTTTTATAAAGAACACCTCTTGATAAGAAGGCTCTGTTTGCAGCAATACAAGATGGAAAGGCATCCCTTAAGTGAATAGTGCCACAGTAATCTCAAATCCTGCTGGAGGGGGAATGAGCCCATGGGTGTATAATAACCCAACAGGGTTTTCTGTATCATAGGACAGGCACAGGAGTAGTTTCATCCCTCATCCGTCTAACCCATGTGCTGGCATTTGCTGATTTTCCCAGCGTTGCTCCAGTATGCCCATTCCTTCACCAATGTGTCTTACTGCTCTTTAATTTTTTTCTCAGATGGAACATCCTTGGGCTCCAAGGCGCTCTCCTCAGCTCCTTCATCGAACCCATGTACCTGCACAGCATCATTGTGGGAAGCCTCTACCACACTGGTCACCTTTCCCGGGTAATGAGCCATAGGATAGAAGACATTGGTCAGCTGCCAGCTTCGTACCGGCGCAATCAGCTGCTTCTCAGTGGTAAGCAAACACCTGCCTGCAAGACAAATAATCCCCCCTCCCACCTCCAGTCATGCTGCTTCCCAACAGGAATGCCTTTTGTTTGTAAGTAGACCATTAACTCAGACCTTTGTGGGTTTGTTTTTTTTCCTGAAGAATGTGAATTTGAAGAATGAAGAAACCAATGTGTTTAAATCTAATTCCTCTTTCCTTAGCAGCAGCCACAAGACAGGATCATTAGTGGATACAAGCTGACTAGGGAAAGAACCACTGTACATTGAACAGTCAGAGTGGAAAAAAGAAAAATATGGCTAAGTAAAACATTTCTAAAAAACAGAAGGAATCTATCTGTAAATTTTGTCTTCAGGTCCTCATGAGGCTTATGAATTCTAAGGGACACCAGTCCTGCATAGGATTAAATCTTTATTTTAATCTTTGATAGTTGTTCTTTGGGGGGAATCCCTGAGACATCAATATGATGTCAGTGTTGCAGAGCTGGGAGGTCAGGACATTTTAGTGGAGTACCCCATACCTTTCAAAGTCCTCTGGGTTCCTCAGTCAGGAGAGTGCTGGTTTATACCTTATGTATTTCATGGACTTTTTTTTTGATATGTTCTTGTGATGACATTTGTTTAGCTGAGGCAGAAGTGATAGTTTAGCCACTGGGGAAATTCTCAGGTTCTGTGTGGTTTAGTACATCTGGCAAGTGTAATGTGCGTGTATGTGTTGTAAGGTGAACAGGTCAAAAGGCTTATCCTTTTCTGAACAGCTTATCTCCATTTTTTAACTCTTCAGTGCAGCTGGACAAAGACTGCAATCCAGTGAACAGGAAGCTGTGATCCACACTCTCCCTCCAGTTTGTCCCCAGCGGTCCCTCCTGCCCTGGTCCAGCATGGGCATGGCTCAGCCCCTCTTCTTTCCCACATGACATTGTGGTAGGGAGGAAAGAACTCACAGTAGGCCAGGAGATATCTCCCCATTTCTCAAATCTGGCTGTTATTTTGACAATACAGCCCTGGCTGCCAGAGCTACTGCATCTCCCAGATCTCAGATCTCCTCCTGTGCCAGCCCTAACACACTGTAAGTGCACCCATACATTAAGATCAAAGGCACACACAATTTCCCTGTGTCTGCAGGATGTACAGGGAAACCCAATTCAACTGTTGAAGGACTGAAAGCACAAAAAGGGATTTTATAAGAGTTTTCACCACAGAACAGCTATTGCTTTGCTGGGTTGGCCTTGAAGAGTAAAAGCAATGGGTCATACTTGGCCAGAGTGTCTGTGTATGTATGTCCAAGAGTCATTGCCAGAGATTTCAAGGGAATAAGAAATACATCAGAGGGGGCCTTGTGTCACTTTAAATATCTACATGTTTCAGGGCTGTCTTCCTCCTTCACAGAGGCTGCTGTTTGGAAAAGCATTTGCTTTGCTTTTGGTTGTGTTTGTGGGTTTTCCTCAGCCCAGGAGAAGCAGTGGGAGGAATCAGTCTCTCTCTCTCTCTCCATTATTTTTCTCTCTAACGCCATTATTTGTAATCTTCTCCCCCCATCAAATCCTGGAGAGGTGATGCTGATTAAAAGTTACATTGCTGAGGCTTATGCTACAATTCTTTTTCCTGGGAAGCCCTGCCAGCAGCATATCCAGTGACTAAGGAGATGGGATCTAGAAAAAACTTCTCCAAATGCATTACAAACTTAGACTTAGAGACAATCTCAGCCAGAAAATTCCACCTCCCACACTTGTCTTGGACATCAGACCAGCCCAGGACTGCAGGAGTTCTTAAATTATATAAGGATGTCAATTATTTTGCCACTTGATCATAGCAGTACAAACATTCCAATGGAGAGGAGAGTCATGGTGTGTGATGAGGTATACTGAGATTAACTCCTTGACTCCACTGAGAAATAATCAGTGAGGTTTTTCTACTCAGTTTTTACCAGCCCCAGCCAGATGGAACTCCACTCTTCCACTGAGATTACTCTTGGGTATAATTTATAGAAGAAATGCCTTTTTTATATCCTGTTCTTTTAAGATTGAGGCTGTTTTAAAGGGTATCCTGATGGGTTATGAGGTTTTTCTGGGAGAGAGAGGAGAGAGAGGACAGATTTCAGTTCACATCCCACAGTACTCAAATTCAAATTATTTGTGCAGACTTTTTCTTTCAAATCCTGCTGTCTTCTGTTGAACTCTTTGTTGTGTGGATTTTAAGAAGAATGTTTTACATAGAGGACAGAAAGTAGCCTAGATTATTTGAGTGTTGCTTTCTAAATAAATCAAAAGAATTATTTTTCAAAAGAAAATATGGAAGAATTTTTTTTAATTATAAAAATATCAACATTCAGAGAACATATATATGAGCTCTATATATATCTGTTATTTGTCTGTCACGTTTTTTTCTTTAAAACCTCTTCCTTTGCGTTCAGAAAATTATGTGAAAATATCTTCTATTTACCTAAATACATGTTCTTATATATAATAGCTGGGAAGAGAAGGCATGAAAGCCAAAGGAGCCCAGAGGGGTTTCCAGGCACGGGGACCAGTCTGGGCTACTGTCACAGCCCCCAGATGATGGACACACACAGCCAGCTCTCCCTTCCTTCTTTTCCTCTAGTCAGGGATTTCACAACATTTTCATTTATTTAGTGTCCCTTTGCATGGCAGTATGTTTGCTATCGTGCTTTTTGGCACTCAAATCCTCTAAGCTTTTGGGTGCTATCTTGACAGAGAGTGGTGCATAGTGTCAAACAGCTGATTTTGATCTGTTTGCATCTTGTTCTGTGTAGAGACTCTCGAGCAGCACCACAGAGCTATCTGATTTTCAAGCTCTCAGTTTAAATCCTGTTGCCTAGGTGAACTGGAGTTTTAGATGCAGACTGATCTGTTATCTCTGGGGGGAAAAAGAATTGAAAGAGGTATTAATATGACATGAATGTGTTTACAAATCCTGGGTGAGGTTATGACTTAGCTGTAATTCTCTTCTACACACAGTAGCGAGTTCAGTCCCAGTGACTGAGATGATTTCTGCAGTTCCAGCTTTGTCTCTGATACAAAGTGAGTTTGCCATATAATTTTTTCCCTTCAATGGCCACCTTTCTCTCTGTGTGCATGCTGAGTTCCATTTGGTGCTAGCAGCTCCCTCCCAGGGCAGAGGGGTCAGGGCAGAGAGGAGGCATGTCCCTCAGTGGCATTGCTTCTCATGATGCTGAGAGGGGCTGCAGGCAGGATGCAGCAGCTGCCTGCAGAGGCCAGACAGACCCTGCACAGCCCTTCACTTCTCCCAAGGTGTTTCCCAGGAGCTTTCCAAGCTCAACACATTCAGTGATGGAGGCAGCATTCCCACCAGCCCCCATCTCCACCCACTATGCCTCAGATCAGCAGATGCTCATGGCGTGCATCTGTTTTGAAAATGAGATCCTGGACAAGAGGGGCACTTTGGAAAGAAGGGGCTTTGATCTCTTTTCTTTAATCTCCTTCTCTCTGAACAGCCCATATCAGTACTTCTTGCTCTCTGCAAAAGTTCTTTAAAACCCTCTCAGCAGAAAATGCAAAGGACCTTTCTCTGCTGCCCTCCACCCAGCAGCAGTGAAAGCCGTGCAAACCCTGAGCTGTCGCTGGAGCTGCTGCAGGCAGGAGCTGCCATTTGGAAACACAGACCCAGTCCTGGCACTGGCCTGTGCTGGGGTGGCTGTGCCAGGCAGCTCCTGCCCACCAGCACAGTCCCCACCTGCTGCTCACCACACTGGCTTTTGTTGTCCAGGTCTGCAGGCTAGTGGCCCACACAGCAAATTAGCAGAGAGGGACACAACAACTGGATCCAGACACATTATCCAAGGTCCATGTTTTCAAAAATATTCAAACTGCTTCAGGTCACTCTGTGTTTTCCAGCCTTGGAAGCTCCCAGTGTTGATTCTTCGCTGCAAAAGCACTAATGAGCAGGGCAAGGCAGAGCTCACTTGTTTGCATTTGTACTGTGCTGGAAAATAAGCCAACCACCTTCTTTATTCCTCTTATTTTCTTGCAAAGACTAATTATCCCCCCATTCCCCACAAGAAATGAAAAAACAACAGGAGTCATGGAAAGGTTGAGCTACACTAAATAGTTAAAAAGAGACAGAAATTTACTTGATTAAAAATAACTAATGTACACACCCACACCTGACCTTGTCACCCTGGTCTACATTTAGAGCCAAGCATTATCTCACCCATGAAGGCATTGGCTCAGCAGGTGGCTCAGATGTCCAAAATTTGACACTAAGGTCATGCAGTCATCCCAGGTGACTGTAAACATTATTGCAGCTAAAATTACATATGATGCATTCCACTTAGAGATGTCCCACATATCATCATTAGGACACTAACTAGTTGTTGAAGAAATTGGTGCTCCAGTACAGGGTTGGAATCTTGCAGGCAGACACAAGGTGGAGACCAAGAGTGTTCCCTGTAGGGTCTGTGATGTCTACAAAGTCATTATTAACTTGGATCTAATAATCTCTCTGTGATGATGAAGTGTATTGTTTTGTGTTTTCGTATCCCCTGGGGTCTAGACATCCTCTTACAGCAAAGGCCCCAGGAGTTAATAGATAAATATGCTGGACTGTGGGAAGCTCACCTGAAAGAACTCATGGCCAAAGCACTGTATTGCTTAGTTCCTTTTAAAAATCTGTTATCCCATTAAAGCCTTTGTGAAAGATTCCACTCAGCAACCGTCACACTGCTGTCAGCAGCTCACACTCCAATCCAAAGGCTTTCCTTAGGCTAATGGAAGGTTTGCCTGCAGGGTGGAAAAAATCTGTAGGAACTGCTATGTCTCTCCAAGGTGTTTGTTCATTTAACCAGCGGTGACAAGAGCACAATGCCAGCGGTTCAGTGAGGGCATCTCCTGTGCCACAACAACCCAGGAGCAGCCTCTGAGTGAGCACTGGAGCTTACTGGTGTCCCTGTGTCCTCCAGGGGTAAGCCACGCTGACGCCCGGCAGCCGGGGAAGTCTCCCGGCTTCAGCGTGAACTGGATCGTGGGGAGCACGGAGCTGGAGGTGATCAACGCCACCACGGGGAAGAGGAGCTGCGGGAGCCCCTCACGGCTCTGCAAGCACATGTTCTTCACCCGCTGGGCCAGGCTGCACGGCAAGGTAGGGCTGCTGCAGAGGGCTTATCAATACCTGTCCTGCAGTCCCTGGAGAGTGGGAGAAGGTGAAGACAAGAAAAAAATTTATTAAGTGCCAAAACCCCTTTCCTACTGGGAAATGTGATGATGGGGAGGGAGGTCTGGAGACAATTCCACCCACAAAGTCATTAGGGAAGGCAAAGGAGCCTGCAGCGTGGGCAGGTTTGAGCACAAGCCTGAAGGGATTGTTCTGCTCTGCAGGACACCACAGGGGAAGGAGGCTGGTGAGACTCACCCCATTCCAGGCAGTGGCATGGTCTGTCCTAGCAGTGACCCTGAGCCTTGTGGGGAGCAGAAGAGACCAACTGGGCTTTGTGCCCAGGGCTTGTGACACAGGTCCCAGCCTATTTTCCTTCCAGCAGGTAGGAAGAGAGGCAAGAAGCACTCTGGCCACCCCCAGAATGGAGGGGTCCTCAGAGGAACAAAACTGGGGCCGTGGCTGGAACTATGGCTGGGAGAGCTGGATGGAAAAAAATCTGTAGGAATTGCTATGTCCCTCTATGTATTGCTTCTGGCTCACACCAGGGGTGAGGTTGCAGTGAGCAGGAGAAAATTACTTGTAGCTGAGCAGGGCACTTTGCCCTTGACAAAACAAGGGATTTGATAATGTTATCACTCTCTACCTCTGGGGAGCAAAGGGAACAACCAGGCAGCCAGAGAGAAGCCACTGCTGCCAGGCCAGTGTCTTCTGGCCCATTGTCCCACCCAGCCCCAGGCTGGCAATGTCACCATCCCTTGCTGACTGGGCCAGTAGAGCTCCAGCCAGGACAGCCCCACGGAGTGCTGGCACACACAGACAGGAGCAGCTCACTGCAGGCTGCACCTTCACCTTCTCCTTCAGTCTGACTCTCAGCATCTCTCCTGTTCAGAGACAAGGAGGAGAGCTCTTTGCTCCTCAGGCTTGCCTTGAGGGTGCGTTTCCCTACAGGTTTGGCACGGTAGAGACTTGGCCAGGTCAGAGGAGTTTGTTTAGTCCTTCTGCAGAGCAAAAGGTGCTCCCTCCTTCCTCCCTGCCCTTCCAGGGGCACTGGACACGGGACATGGCTCGAGGTAGCTCCTCATGGGTGGCTCCAGTGTTCCAACAGAGCACTCAGATTTCCCACACCAGCACAAACCCTGATGCCTGATTTTTGCCCCACCCTGGACAAGTTTCACAGCATTCCCAACAATAAGAGACTACAGAGGGGAAATGGGAGAGTATACAAGGCAATCCTTCTTCTTCTGTGTCTGGGCATTACTTGGAAGCACTGAGCTTCTGCACACCCCAGGCTAAGGTTCCTTTAAAGAAGCACATGCTTTAAAGATCTTCAGAAAGGATTTTTTTTTCAGTTTTGTCCATAAAAATCATCTTAATCTAGAAGTAGCATTCTGCCTTTGTAGAACATATCAAGATATGCCACTGCCTGTGCCCACTCCAAGGCAGAGCTGTCCACCCCTTCACTCCTCACAATGGCTCAAAACCATGTCACCAGCATTTATTGCTTCCCTGGTTTTCTGGTTGTTAAACCAAAAGCAAACACACAAAGCACAGTGATTGCTTATGAAATGTAGACAGGAAGATTATACAGCTACTGAAGCCTCCTGTTTCTTTTGGCTCATAGGTTGGTTTTTTTATTATTTTTTTTCCCCTTCCCTGATTTTTGTTCTGCAGCTGAGCACACGAGTACCAAGCCATGGAGAGATGCCATCAGTGTACAGTGAGGCAAAGCTGGTGGCTCAGACATACCAGTCTGTTAAGCAGCAGCTGTTTAAAGCATTTCAGAAAGCTGGCCTGGGCACCTGGGTGAAGAAACCCCCAGAGCAAGATCAGTTCCTACTAACTGTGTAAATCACTCCACCCCTTTTCTACACGACTGGATCAAACCAACTGGAGAGAAGGCGAGGCAGGATGTATGAGCAGAGAGAATTGAAGCAGTTTGAGATTTAATAGCAACCTCCATGGGACTATTTGCTTTTAATCCTGTATTGGAAATGCATAAGTAGAAATGTGTCTGATGCACTGAACTCAACTTCAGAAAACTGCTTTTTCATTATCCTTTCCCAAGAATGTACCTGCCCAAATTATAATGCCACCCCCACTAAGATTCTGCTTTTTATTGTTTATTGCTGTTGGTTATTACTGATTTGAGGTGTTAGTGGGCCACCTGTCTGATCCAAAATAGACCTTTGTTTTCCTTCACACAGTCAGTGCAAAAGTCATCACTGAATAATGGAAAATATTGAGCTGAGATGGAAGTACAGCATGACAGCAGGTCTCAGAGCATCCATAATCATCCACAAAAAAAAGATTCCTAACCTCTATGCAAAAATCATTCTGTAAACTGCCTAAATCTGTGACAAAAAATTTGGGCCTCAAAGAAATGCAGCATTTTTAACCTGATTTTTCCACTGCTGGCTCTGAGCACAAAGCCAGGCATCAGGATGCCCTTGGTTTTTTACACTTATTCCCTCTGACACCTTGGACAAACCACTTCACAACAAATCTTCAACCCTAGTCACAATTTGAATGCTGCAAATTTTACTTGTCTGGGCCCAGTTCATCTCACATGCCTTCCAGACACCAGCCAGGATGCAGATCCTTGCCAGGGGGATGGTTCACCCCTGTGCTGCCTGCAGAGGGGCACAGCTCTGCAGGGGCTGCCAGTGAGGACCAGTGTGCCCATGCTCCTGGCTCTGGATCTCCAGGAAGCTACCTGAAGTCAGGCAGGCTGCAGCCAGGACCCAGAGCCTCAGATCTCCAAACTGCTGATGACCCATGGCTCTGAATTAAGTGGGTGTGAGCTCAGGATGCTCCATGCATCTGAACAATCACCAGGTTGGGTACCCACAAGTGAGACATCCCCAAACAAGAGAGCACATTTGACATTTGTCTCCTCCCTGCCTCAGTTTCTCCACCTGTCTAATGGGGATAATAATAAATGCTTCACATCTAAGGAACTTGGCAGGATCAAAAATGCTCTGGTCGTATGCAACAGTGTAAGACAGATTTTTGTCACTCTTGCAGTGAGTTTTACCTGTTCACACAGTCCAATTCACATAAGCACGGCAGAGACAACCACAGGTTTGGGTAAGGTCTTACTCACTGCATGAGCTTTCAGATTCTAGCTCTGTGTAAATGCCAAGTGTTATTATTATTCTTCATGCTCATCTGCAGCCTGAAAAGCAGATGGGGTTTTTCACTTAGGAGACAAGTATCACCCAACATTTAAATATTTTCTTCATAACTGGGCTGGGTCTGATACAATCTCATCTTTACATCTCATCCCAAACTTCATCAGAATGCAGAAGATACAGTCATGGGAGAACTGAGCTTTGGTAGTCCCACTGCAAAACCAACCTTCAAACACCCTGTACATTTCTCTAAGTTTCTGGGTTTTTAGATGACAGGATTTGCGGGTATATAACTACTGTTTTCTTTTTATTCCTGTGATTCTCTTTAAATCTGTATATAACATGCTGCTACTGATTTGTGATAATTGTCTTGGTATTTTCTCAGAACTGTCAAGCTGAGTTACTTTTCAAACAACACAAGGCTCATATTTTTCCATGTAATTTCCTTTACACGGGAAACTGTTCCTATCAATAAAGATAGATGCTCTTTGTATAGGGTTTATCATGTTTGGAGAGCCATATACAGTAAATACATTGTTTATTGATGCCCACAATAGAATAGCTACAGTATTTTGATGAGATTTTATTTTTAGATTATAAACTACAAGATGTATCTATAGTGTCTTGTATAAAAACAATTGTGATAAACTAGAATTTTTAAATTAGATAAAACAAAGCTCTCCCCTTCCAGAAACCTTTTCAACAAAATAATACATTCCATATTAACTACCAAAAATATTTTAAAAAATATCCTTAGAGTAGAAATAGCTAAAAAAAAAAATAAAAAAAAAAAAAAAAAAAAAAAAAAGGGCAACCAAAACCTGAGACTTTTCAATAATGGAAACACTTTGTGGTAACCACTTTGTCAATACTTTGACCACTTTGACAGCTCTTCTGATTAACATTTGAATACTTTTGGCACCGGAGCTTCCAGGTTCCTGTCCTGTAACTCAGCTGCAGACCTGCAGTGTGATTTGGGCAGCAGATGTGGCCGAGGGGCAGCGGGCAGGGGCCAGCCCACGGCTGCAGGTGGGGCAGAGGCTGCAGGGGACACTGGCAGTGGTGGCCCCAGGGGCTCTGGCTGCTCCCACCGAGGGAGAGAAACCACGGGGCAGCCAGAGAGGAAGACAAGGTTTCTCATGCAGAGATCCACAGGACAGGAGGGAGCATGTCTTCTGCTTTTCCTCTCCTTGTCTAGCACACATGAGACCTCAATGGCTCTTTCTTACATCCCCCTGCCCTCACCCATCCTCCTCCAGCCATGGCATGATGTCAACCCAAATAATGCATAATAGTTCCACCAGGCTGGTGTTGCAGCTACTGTGACAACAAAGCACCATGCCTGGTTATTTTTAAGGACATAATAAAAATGTGGCAGCATTGAATGAACCTTGTTGCAAGAAATACCTAAATGCAACCCTGGATTCAGCTGCCAGAATGAGTTTAGTACAGGGGACCAAACTGAGTCCCCACTGCAAGTGGGCATCAGCTGATCTCAATGGAGTTGCACCTGCTGGCACTAGGGTTGAATATGACCTTAAATATCTACTTCTTCTCATTATGTGCAACAGCAGTGTGATGGGACCCCATCCCAGAGGCACACATGACCTACACACAGCATTTCCTGAAGAAAAGGAAAAATTGCTCAGTAGTAATTCTTTAGTGAAGATTCTGTACATAACATGCATGAGTGAATGGCAATACTGTACTAATGGATGTACATTTGTAATATTTGTAAAAAAGAAAAGAAACAAAAAAGATGACAAAAGAAAATAAATCTGAATTTACATATGTGAATTTGCTGCTAAGTTCTGTAAATTGCACTTCAGTGATACCTGATAAGTGAATGTTTCTGTTAAGTGAATAAAATGCCAAGTAAAATTGTTCTTTCACTCTTTATTGACCATTTTTCACTATGACTTAGCAATCAATTGGAATGTGCTCCAGAATGCTAGTATGTATTTTTGCACACACCTACTGTAGATCTACAGATACCTCCTTGTTCAGTTTGGATGTGATGCATTGTGGAAACCACACATTTGTATTGAGAGAGGGATGTGCCTGCTCCTGTAGATGAAGCCATGAAGTATTTTCCTGGAAGAAGAGTGAACTGGATACATCTCTAATTTGATCCTTACAGGTTACTCTCAAAGATCTTTCTTAATAAAAATTAATACATTTTTTCAAACCCACACTGCGTGGGATTCGCTGCACAAAGCTGCTTAAGAAAACTGAAGTGATGAAGAAAAGGTCAGAACATCTCTGCAGATTTCTGCTTCATTGATGGAGTGGCTTTGGGTTGTTCTTGCTCTGAACAATCATTATTCAGCCACAGCAGACTAAGCTCACACTGAGCCCAAACAACATCATCCCCACAAATGTTTAACCTCCAGGTGATTTCCCTTTGTCAGTCTTTTTTCTGTTGTTACCAGAACATCCAAAGCCTTTCAGCAGCCACCATGAAAATATGAATACACCAACAGGAAAAATTTTCAAGAAAGATATTTCCCTATCCATGTACACCCCTGCATCACCAGGCAGTTATTTCTTTTTCAACTGTAAATTAGAAAAACAACAGCGTAAAACATGAACAAGCTGATATATTCACTAACAGAGAGCTTCACAAAAGTGCAGTTTCTGAAATAAAATAAATGAGTCCTTCTGCTGCAGTTAGACCTTGATAGACACGTTTGTTTGTTGAAGAATGGGACAGCTATCTAAGAGTTTTTAAAGCTTTTTGATTCATTACCATTGTGCCTGTTGCCCAGCCCTGAGACCTGATTAGTTTGGCTGCTCTCAGTTTATTGTGTGGCTAGACCAGTTTAGCTGGAAATCTGAGTAAAGTCAGAGAAAATCTGAGATTTTTTTAAAGCATAGTTACAGTCTGCTTGGGTGCAAACCAAAAAAAAAAAATTAAAAAAATAAATAAATAAAAAGAATCAAGCAACTCAAAGACATACAAGCAAATGCACACATATAAACATGTGGTTTCTTACTACTCCAAGGCCTCCTGAATAAATGACATGGCTTTGGAAAAGGAGGATTAATAATTACTGCCTTTTCACCAATGAAATAGTTCTGCTCAAATGCTTTATTCAATCTGGCTTTCCTGGTAATTAAATCCTCTATTGGGGAAGTTTATGTTCTATTTTATCAACTTCCTTTGCCATACAGAATTACCTCCACCAGACCATTAAAGCCTTGTTCTGCCACAGAAAGGAAAAGGTCCTGTTCCTTCTCCTCCAGCCCTGAACAGGTGCCTTTACAGCCTATAATGCCATTAAATGATCCAAGCCAGGAGGAGACAGCTCCTTCCTTTACACACAATGTTATCAAAAAACACCTCCTGCAAAGAGAAATAAGGATGTGAAGAATACCTGCTGTCAGGTTTGACCTGTTCTTCTGACAAACCGGTGCCCTCCATCTCTTACAGCCTGGAAGTCGTGCTCAGGTGTCAGCCCAGGCTGTTTGACACACCCTGGGGGAAGTGCTGTAGGTGCAGTTCCCTTCCTTCCCAGCATCACCAGCCCAACTACTCCCAGCCCTTCCTTCCATGGCTGTTTGCTACTAACTGCTTTTATTTCATTTTGTTTTAACAAGTAAATTCAGGGGGTTTTACTCACTTATGAGTGTTAACTCTTAGATCTGCAAGACAACATATTTCTACTGTGGGTTCTAAAGTGAATTGTTTTTTTTCTAAAGCAAATGGTTTGTTCATGTCCTGGTCTGAGTGGTAAAAGGGGAGTATTTTCAGGAATAACAACAGCACCCCTTTGACACCATGGGCTGCTAAAATCCTGACCATGACACAGAACAGTGGGACTTGCTCCTAAATCTCAGGTTTCAGTGAGAGATTATCAACTGATAAACCCCTCAGGCTGCTGGCAAAAAGGACAGGGAAGAATTGTAACCCCCAGAAAATTAGGCATTTGTGTGCAGAGGATGTGTCTCATGTTTGTATCATTCCACAGTATGCAAAAAAAGCAAAATAATTTGTGATTATAATTTTGGCATGAGAGAAAACAAAAAAGACTTGATAACATAGCTGGTTTGGGGATGCTCACCTGGGAACAGAGCAGACTTAGGTTCTTGTCTGGATTTTACCCTCAGAACTGAGGAAGAGATGAACAAGTGAAGAACCCCAGAGGAGGGAACACTTTCCCTCCAGGCAATGAGTTCACAGCACAGGAAAAACCTCCTTTGTTCCAGTTCATTTTCACCTTTACCACCTTTACCTACCTGGAGGATAGGTGTTTAGCTTGAATCCATTTCCTGAATTCCCTGCACAGAGAAAAGTGTGGGAACTTTCCTTCTCAAGGACCTGGCCTCTCCCCACTGATGGAAGGGGGTCCTGCATTAAGAGGTCTGTGCATGGGCAGGTGACTCCGGTCAAAGTATCTTCAAACCATGGGACGTTCTGTTTCTCCATTGTAAAAACCAGTGACTCTTCCTTGTCACAGAAAGAGAGTATCTTCAAATTCTGGAAAAAGTTGTTCCAGCCTATTTAGAGGTTCAGTAAAGGAGTTTATTCTTAACATAACTTTGCTGCCATTAAAAACATTGAAAGGGTCCTTACTGGCAACAAGAGATAAGTAAATACCGAATTCATGTTTCATCCTGAGACCTAAGAGTATTAAGCCCATATGGTTTTTTATTTATTTTTTTTGTGCCAAATCTTCATTCCTAGCCCTAAAACTTCTGTACACACTGGAAAACCAAAATCATACATCACTGCCATCTGAGCCTTTGCATTACAGTTTCCTTGCAGTGGCTCAGCATTTCTCTGATACATTTTTTCATCTGACCCAGTACCTCTTTGACCCTCTAACAAGGGGAAATACATTTGAAGAACCTTTCTCATTATTTAGAACATTTGCTGTACAAGTTCAGCTCTGTTTTCTGTGTGCAGCTTTCCTAAAATATTCTTTTATCTTCTTTTGCAGTTACTTAGGGGGTGAGGCAGAGATCAGAAGTAGCTAAATTGTACATCTATTTGTCTTATCACCTGCTGGTCTTTCTTGAGGAACTGTGGCAAAAGTGAAGACTGAATCGTTCTGAAAACAACCCCTTTTTCACTCAAGGAGGGATGTGGAGGTAACTCTATCCCAAAAATGTCAGTGAAATGCAAAAAAAAATATTTTGGCTCACTACACTATGGGATTGTTCATCTGCCAGCTTAATGCAAAGGATTTCAAAGGACTTAGAGTAGTGCAACTGAGCAGTATTCAGTTTATGAAGGGAATTGAGGGTTAAGGTCACACAAAAAAGTTACATGAAAATATTTCATTGCTCCCTCTCCTCGTGCTTTCACAGAGCAACTCAATGATTTGCACCGCTGGGCACCGAACCAGCCTGCGAGTGTCTCCAGACAAGGCTGCCTGGAGATTACCCTGTGAGATGACATTAAACTGGTGAAGCTTTTTAGTGGTTATGGGATTGGCCAGGGAGTGTCATATTTTAGTCCTGCTGCTAATTTCTCCCCTCCTTTGTCATTCTTCCCACAGTTTTCATGGGAAAAAAATCTCTATTCAGTCAGGTGAAGATTAGACAAATTTTCCTGGGAAGACAGAAAGGAAAATTTAGAGTGGTTCCCCCCATGACAGCAGTGCAGCACCTCTGTCCCAGGACCAGGTCCATAAGATCAACTTAATTTTCCATAAACATGTTCAGTTTTTGCTGCTGAGTCTTTCTCCTTGCCAACTCTCATTACAAATTCACCTGGCAGAAAGATGCACCATGATGTCCCAAATCAACTGTTTTCAGAGCCATGGTGCCACTGAGGTCAGTGTTTTTTGTGTTCCCCTGCTAGCACTGCCAAGTGCCTGCTGCTAATATAGATAAATGTAGAACACATGGAGAAACAGTAAACCAAGCTAAAAATACACCTTAAACAGAGCAGTTCTCTGCATCTTTCACAGAGAGGTTTGCAATAGTTCAACTGTTACTGCTGGTTGCATAGTTTGACACTTTCTACCCCCTAACCTGACTTTTACTGCTACAGGGGTCCTAAGCCACACAGGAACAGGTTGCTGCAGAGATGCTGGGTGTGCAAACCACTTGGGTTGCCACATGCTGCCTGTCTCATTCCTGCAGCAGCTGTAGAACTGTGCAGGGTCCTTTGCCTTTCCCCAGCCCTGCGTGCCAGCTCCTCACCCTGCAGCAGGAGCCTCCAGCAGAGGTGATTAACGTGTTATTGCCAGCAGTGATAAGATAGATAGTGCTTATGAGTCACAGTGGCCTTTCATATCTGCAAGCCAGAGAAAAGAAAACTGCATTAATTTATATTCATTAATATAAATTAACAGACTAGAGCCCTTCAGTCATCCGCATCCTTCTCCCCAAGCGTTGGCAGCAGTACCCTGCACCAGGGAAATGGCAGGAGCTGCCCAGGAAAAGTGAGCAAACAAACCAGCTGCCTCCAGCTTGGCAGGGCTGGCCTTTGGTTTGCTTTCCAAAGGGAAAAACCCTCATTTTATCCAAGGAGCTTCTGCTGACTGTGGGCTGATAGCTTTGGCATGTGTGTATGTTTATATGTGCATATTTATATATCTATATTTATATCCTTTTGCTTAAGTACTCCATTCTATGTGCTGAGCTAGGACATTGGTGCTCAGTGGCCCATCAGCTGGGCAGTGACTCCTCTCTCAGAAATGGGGATACAAGACTCTATGTCCTGACGTTTAAGCAGCAGTTTTACTTCCATTTAAGCCAGGACTGCCTCTGAAAAATGTATTTTCCCTCAGATCCCTGACACTGGAATCCAGGCAGATGCCTAATGATGCAGAGCTAGAAAGTTGATCCTGCTGAACACCTGGAACCCTTTTGTTTCTATTTTATGCTGGGATATGTTTTCAGAGTAGACAATGTGGTGGAGAGGGCTAAAAGGAAGGCATGCAGAGGGACCTCTGTGCAGTGATGGTGACACTGCTAACACAGGTCCCCTTGTCCCTTCTAGCTACACTCAGACCAGCCACCCACACCTCCCTATGAATACTCACAACTGAAAAGCACTTAAAAATAACTCTGGAATGCTTATTGCTCCCAATAGGCCCATTTTAGCTGTAGTACCTCCAATGCATCCCCTGTCCTTACCAGAGTAGTGAACAGTACAGATGCTGGTCCCTTCCTGATGGGAAGCTGAGGCACAGAGTGCCAGGGTGGCCACAGCAAGGTCCTGCAGGTGAGAAGTGCCTCTGGCAGGCCATGCACCCTTTGGGCAAACACCTTCCTCCTCCATAAGCCTTCCTGAACCACCAGTGTGGAACCTGGTGAGGGAAAAGGCTCTGCCCTGGTGAGCTACTACAGATGGTGTGCAATGCTCCTCATCAGTTCAACTACCATAATTTCTTTAATTGCCCTGAGGAATCAATTGCCTGGGAAGGCTGAGGAATCCTGGATCTGCAGCATTTTCAGACAAAAACCTATGAGGAGCACGATGTCTGACTCAGCCTGGTGGCAAGAACACATTGGATCATTTGAACTGCTGGCCTCAGTCTTCTAAGCTAAAGCACTAAAGCACTTCCTTTCAATACAAATCAACCTGGGAAAGGAAAAAAAGGATGGCAGCAGGCCAGAAAGGGTCTAAGATAAAACATACTAGAATACATTGTGGAATATTTAACTGTAAGGTCTATTAATTTGTCAAATTGTGTTATGTTATGTGATAGCTACAGCACAGTAGTAACAACTATATTATCAACATGTGCATACATACATACATGGGCCATATCTTATAACAGGCACAAATATTAACATATCATTATATAACCCTTATTTTTTGGCATATCAGAAAAAAATTACTAAAACCTCACACAGATAAAATCCCACGAGTTTCTTGGCACTATATAACTGTATATGTAGGTACATAAGGACAAAAGCTAAGACAGACACGTTCCAGTTTCTGCCCAGTTCAGCACTTCAGTCCCCATCACACAGGCAAGCCATGGGGAAGCATCCAAGGTGGTGGGAGCTGGACTTGACTCTCAATGATTCCTCAACAATTCTAGGCTCAGAACTGATCTAAAATAAAGCTTCTGGGTTTACTTTGTTCCTACATCTGCTAACAGCACCACTATAGGCCTGAGGGGCTGAGACAGCTTTCTCTGATCTCACAGAGAGATCAGCAGTCCTACAGTGCAAGGATTTAGTCATGAGAAGAGATAAGTTACAAAGAGGCATCTGTGCTGTTTTTTATAAATATTTTGGATGATCATTTTACTCATATGGTTTAGTTTTAGGTAGCCCTGCAAGTAGCATGGAGCTAAACTTCATAATCCTTATGGGACCATTCCAACTTGAGACCTATGATTCTACAATTCTCTGTCTCTGCCTGCCTGCCAGTAGCTATCTGACATCCTCTGTGTTTCTGGTGTATTTAGTACAACATGTATTTTCTCAAAACTTTCTATCCATCATCCATAATGTATAGCTGGAGTGTTTGGCTTCAGTACATTTACATGGTAATCAAATCATTAGCCTGGGGGAGGCATAACACATTAATGACTTTAGAAATGTTGGTTAAACTCCAGTCCTGATCAAAGAGACCAAAATTTATTGTCATTCCTCTAATAGCCATGTGGTAACCAAAATGAAATCGATTTGATGAAGATAATTAGGTTCCCATCTCCATCACCACACGCATAGTACAATTAGGTAGAATGAGCCTCCCCTCCCAGCAATATGATACTGTTAGCACAGACAAAAATACTCCAACAGCATAAGCCAAGAAACACTTACTGAAACAAATATTCTTCAAATTAGAAACTGCTGGTTCATCAGTATCTGGATACTCCCAGGAGTCTCCACACCACACACAGAGGTCCAAGGCAGAGCTCACAGGCAGACACAAGCAGAGGTCTGCCCAGGAGCAGAGGGCATCATTTCAGGACCTTGCCCGGACTGTTGAACATGCACAGTTAGATCCTGGATCTCCCTCAGGAGCCTACTCCTGTTCCTGTGGGGCAGAGGAGATGGTGCCCACCCCAGGGGCAGTGCTGCTCCCTCCCTGCTGAGCCAAGAGCAGCCATCCCAGTGAGTGGGCTTGGTGCCATTTTCGTGGTTCTGCTCATGAGTCCAAGCCAGGTGCAGGAGAGAGGTGAAGAAAGGCTCTGTGGGCAGGGTGGTGGCTGCTCTCAGCTGGAAAGGCTGGAAAGCTGGATCCTCTCCAGGCATTAACATCTCCCACCAGCTGGGATGTCTGCACACTCTACACCCTGTGCCTCCATATGCCAAGCCCTAAGCACAATTCTTTTTCTCACTGAGAGGCCTTTGTATCAACTTGGTTCTGAGCAGGAAAAGGAAGTTAAATCTTTGCTTCTTCCAGTGCTGAACTGACTGGGCTCAGCATTCCTCTTTCATCAGCTTCATAGGCAGAATATATTAGTGCCCATGTTAATCAAATAATGGGAAACCTGGTTTGTTAACATACTCATTAAGTGAACAAAATGCATTTCCAGTTTCCTAAAAAATAAAAGATTCTGTGTGTGAATATTCAGCAGTTACTCATTTAATTTATCCTGAATGTTTGAAAACTTCAGTAATTGCATGGATTTAGCAGGAATGACCCATATCTCTTCAGTGCAGACCTTCAGCTACACAATAACTGCTGTCAATACTTTGAAACAGAGGTAAAGATTAAGTGACTTAGGAATCCAACACTGATTTTTGGTCAAAGCTGTTGAAAACTGCTCTCAAAATTTCATTTTCCATATTTTAACCAACAAAATATTTTGTCTCTGATATTATCCTGCCACTTGGAAATAAAAGTCTTTGCATTTCCTCCAATTTTAAAATACTAGAGAGTACCTATATCTTAAAAGCCAACTTTCTAGCAGAAAGGTATTCACAACTTTCCTATGCAATTTCTCTCTTCAGATTTTTCAAAATCACCCTTAGCAGTCGTAGTCCTGTGTGGTGTACGACAATTGCAGAGGTTTTGCAACAGCATCCATTGACACCACAGTGAGAGGATTTTATGGGTGCAGGAAAGAGAGGCTCAGAGGAGCAAGTTGCCCAAAAATTAAAGTTATCTAATGTCCTTTTCTCTTCTGTATGTTCCCCTCTTCGTTGCATTTAGAGTATTCCTTAGGCACGTTTTGGACAAAGGCAACCTATGTCTCCCTGTCCAAACTTTCCAGCAGAGCAGGTCTGGCTTCTGAAGAGTGAGATTCTGCAGTCAAGCTTGTAGAAAGAAGATGGGATGAGGGAGGTGGGGACAAAGGCAAACAGCAGCCCCAGGACAGACAGGGCAGAGATCCACACCAATCCCACCCAGTGACAGTGATGGAAATGGGCCCCACATCTCCCAGCCTGCAGGCTGGGACTGTGGCCAGAACAACATATTGTTCCTTGTAGAATTTAATATTACATATCCCTCTCCTGGCCTCAGAAAGCACTGTGGTTACTCCACTCATGATGCATATATTGAGCAAATTAGTGTAGGAGAATTCCATCTAAAGCTAAGAAACATAAAGACATTGTAAACATCTCAGGAAAGTCCTGCTGCTGGAGGCTGGGACAGTTGAGAGACATCACTGCCTGCTTGTCCTGTTCCTACACTTCTCTGAGGGCATCTATAGTTTGTTTTCAATAACAAACATTGTGATAATTGGAGGGGTCTTAGCCTAATAAAGACATCCTGTAATGTTTTTGCATTAATTTTAAGGATCAGGACCAAAGCAGGTATCCCCTTGGGCTTACTCTGATTTGTTTTGTGGTTCTCATAATATTTTATTAGACCTTGCTTGACCTTGAGGCTGTAGCTTTGAGGTTTTTCCAAGCGGAGCTACTGGTCTGTGCTGGAGGTAGAAAATAACCTCAGCCAGAAGCTGAAGAGCACAATTTATGTGCAGGGCTCTATGCAGATCTGCCATAAGTACCTCAGGAATGAAGGCTGTTAAACAATTAGACTACAAAAAGGTGATCAAAATCTCAAAGAAGAAACTATATGAATTATTCCTGCACTTAATCACAGTCTCTGTTATTCTCAGAGGAAATACTATGATGAAAAAGCAGAGAAAATGATCAAAATCCTTGTGTAATGAGCCCTGTGTTAATTGCCCCACTGTCCAATGAAACACAAAAGGTACTAATGAAGCTCAGAGTCTCATCATCCCTGACTGACTTTTGTTAAGCCTCTGCCTAAAGTTACGTGCCCAGGAGAAACTGTGGGATACAGAGACGTCCAGCAAAGGGACTCATCTCTCCCCTGGGAGTGCAGTGCCTTTCACTGGGGCCTGACTCAATCCTGGCCACCTCAGCCAAGCAGAACTGTCAGCACCCTGTGGGCCAGTGGCCAGAAGGAAGGATGGAACAATCCTCAATTCTTCCCCACATTAAAAACTGGCATAATGCCTCCAGTCCTCCCACAGCCATCACTCCCTTATATGCCACCGATGCTCAAGATTTCCCAGCAGCAGGAGAAAGGTGGATTTTTTTTCTCTGTATTTGTTCTCTATGGGACAAGCTGTTACCAGTGCATCTGTGGGGGTTTTTGCTGGTCTCACACCCCTCTGCTGAATAAACATGACACAGACGTGCCCCTGTGATTCTCACCAGGGTTACCATGACCAGAGACTGGGGCAGGTGAGGAGCACCTTCAGAGCAGAGGTTTGGAGTGGCCCTGGTGATGCAGAGCAGCTGCTATTTATTCACCATGCAGCAGTGTAGGAAGGGGGACATCTGGAGTTTCTCTGGACCTGCATGGAGGTTACTTTGACCATCTGAATTGGAGCTCACTCTGAGATTTCCTTAATAAGCCAGTTGTTATTTTGACACCACACCTCTGATTCTCCAGCCAAGTGCCCTAAAACACACCACAAAACCTTTGTAAATTTCCCTTACTGTGAATTCAAGCTGCAGTGAGCGCTCACAGCAGGGATGAGGACATGGAAGGCAGATGTGTCCATCAGGTGCATACACCAGGTCATGGGATGGGCATCCCAAATTCATCCCCACTGGAATCAGGTCTGGAGGAGTTGCCTTGAAAGATTCAGCCATCTGCCCTTAGCTGGCAACAGGCAGAAACATCAGTTATTCTTCCCCCTTCCTGTAAAATGCCCTGAGACCCCCAGATGAAAATGTACTTTAAGTGCAATGTATTTTTGCTTATAAAGTATTTAAGGCACATCAATCCGACACACAGAACTCATTTCATACAAATGAACAACCTTTGAAAACATTTTATGGACATTATTTCCTCTCCAGCTGAACTTCATCTCTTGAATTTAGTCTTATGTTATGGTCTGATTATTCTCAAAAAGAATTAAATTGGAGGATGGAAGAAATGAAGGTATTCCCTGGAAATCCTTTCATTTTATTAAAGCTTCTGTTATTGCTTGTGTTGTGTTTGTCCAAACCACTTGTCAAGATTTCATTACCCCAATTTAAAACAGCAGCACTATGTCTAAATGTGGTTATGACTGAAAATGAAGGTATGCTGCAACATTCCCAGGGAGAGTAAAACATGCTGCTTTTCTGGGCTGAGCTTGGAGAAAATAGGTTATAGATAACACACACATTCATCCATCAAATATCACACTACAAAACAGTGCTAATGTGCTGAAAGAGATTTTACAGCCCCAAAACATTAGTGATTCAGACAGAAGTTACCCTTTTTAAGCCAGGAATGACCAACACTAATCAGTACAAAATTGATCCAATGCTATTGACCATTAAGGACCAGGAGTGAGCTTGGCCCTCCACAACATCAATTAGCAGCTGCAACTTCTCCAAAAGAGCCTTAAAGACAGAGTACAAAATGGGTTCCAAAATGTGCTGGGCCAACAAATCACATCACCTGCCTGTTGACACTGGGGTGGAACCACCTGTGGAAATGGGGCCTGGGCTGCAAGGGACTGAGAAAGGAGGGAACAACCCAGTTCACTCAAGGCAGGAGTGGAGAAGGCACAAAACCAGAAATATTTAGAGAACACAGAAAACAGGCTGCCTGTCCAGAGAAAGCTTTCAGGAGCAGTGGTCTACACCTTTCCCCCATGTGACCACATGGGCTGGGCAGAGCTGTGGTGGCCCTGCACCAGCTCCTGGACAACAACATGGAAAAGCCATGGTGTGAACTTCATCGTGGTCTAGCTCTGTGCTCTGAGAGGGTCTCCTTGCCTTCATATTACCACTGTATGAGATGCTGCACCAGAAGTTTTGAAACTCAAAAATTGGGGAAAAAATGCTTTGGAGAAGTGGTTTGAAAAAATAATTCATTTATATTTATTAATTTAGCTATAGAAGGTTTGCAGTTTGAAATAGATTGCTGCACACTTTTTCAAAATATACCCAATATTCATGCTTGATGTCTGCAGACCAAAGTTTATATTTCTTTAATAATTACATACTTCAAGACAGACACTTAAATTTGACAAAGTACACAAAGTTATATTACTGCTTGGGATTACGCATATTTCAGTGCTATTATTATTAATTCCTAGCAACCATGTGTTCCTGGTATCAATCAAAACCAAAATTCATGACAGCAATTCTACTGTGCTTCATGAAGTTTGTCAGTCATAATTACTGAACTTGTTATCATTCTTTCTCTGTAGGAACATATCATTTGTATTAACCATTTACTAGAACTGTATATATATTTATTCCAGCTATTTGAAATTTACTGGAAATGTGTGTCAGCTCAAAAGTAACTACTGCAAAATTCTGTACACAATATCCAGAGCACAGTCAAGTGCTCCATTCCCACCTAGTGACAAACACAAATATTCTGCATTTTCTTATAGCTTTTGTTACTGAAGTTACCTGGAGTCTGGTGTTGACTGCAATAGGAAGCATTCAAATCCCAAATAACCTTAATTCAGCACCGTCTCTTGGCACCAAACCCAGCAATCTCTGATCAGTCAGGGGGTGCAGGACCAGGCTGCTCCCCTCTTACACAGCCACCAGATGGGCTCCAGCTATCACCGTGTTTGCAAACGCAGGAGAGGGGTACAGACACTTTTTTATAATAGACCAATGGTCAGAAATGAGCATTTAGAGATGAGCAGCCAAGGAAGGACAGACACCACGTGCCCCTGGCCACCTTCCCCAGGTCCTGACAGCGCTGTCTGGCTCCCACCTCTCCACAAAGTTGGATTATTTCAAACAGCATCGTCCTTGCAAAACAAAACATCAAATTGTTGCTCACCCTCAGCACAAAGTATTACCCATCCCCTCTTCTCTGCCTGAAACCTGAAAGGGGAATGGCAGGGTCCTGCTCAGCTCTGGCCTTTCTAGCACAGGCTGTGTCTCCATTTAAACCCTCACCCTCCTGGTGTCCAGGACAGGCAGGAATGCTGCACTCTAGAACAGCCCCACATACATCCCCCTTGGGAACGAGCCATTGGGCTTTAAAGCATGACTTTCTGAGGGCTGAAAAGCTATTTACAAGTGACTGCTAAGTTGCATTTTTCTCTTTCTAGGATCTTGCATGATTTGCCATCTATAGGTGCATAAAATAGGCCTAATAATTGTATTTCAATTTCTAAGAACTGTTTTTAGATATCTGTAATCTGTAAAGAATGTGGATCCCTTAGGTTAGTATCATACAGTGGCTTCCCCTTAGTCTGGGACTAAGTTGTGATAAACACAGATCCAGCTCACAGAGAAGAAAAGTACATAAAGGAAAAAAAAATAAAAACGGGGAAACAATTATAGGTAGATGCTTTGCTTCTTTAATATTTCTCTTATGCAAAAACACCACAGCAGCCTCCTATACTTCAGAATTGCCACTTGTTTTAATTTTTTGCTATAGTTGGAAGAGACATGAGAATACAACAAGGTTTTTAATTAAACATTGTTACTCTGCAAATGTCTCATAAAGCCCTCCCCTTCCTCAGTCGTTGGGAACAACATGCCAGCTTAAAACTTTGCACACATATCTCTGGAGTGTACGTGGGAATTTATCCCCTGTGGCATTTGCCATCCACAGCCACACGTTTGGTGCAGGCACCTATTGCTATCACACCTCCCTGCTGGAGGCAGAGAGCTGAGATGAATTATCTGTTAGCACAGCCCAGGCATGTGCTGGCGTTCCAAGCAAGATCCCAGGTGCCCAGCACCGGAGCAGAGGCATCCTGACAGTGGGGATGGCCTGGGGCAGGCAGTGAGAGGCTGGCAGGAAGGCACAGGCAGCAGCACAGGCTGTTCCTGCTGCTCCATCGATGGCAGCGCTCAGCTAAAGCTGGGATCGAAGCAAGCTGCGGGCACGGCAGCGATGGAGGTGGTGGGGACTGCTGCTTACACTCAGCTGCTGCTCTTCTCGCTGCTGGCTGAATGTTTAGGAGTTTATCCTGTTTAGGGAATTACAGAGCAAGAACTTGGCAGAGCAGACAGCATGAGACAAAATTGGTCCATAAGTTTACAGGGCAAGGTTTAATGAACTCTTGGAGTCCGCAGAGGGTACCAGTGCCTTAGGTGTTAAACATGTTTATTTATTGCTCCACCAGTTCTCTGGTAGTTTATACATGCTTTGGCCAAATAAAGCAAGCTTTTTGAGTATTTACTTCTTGAAATTCAGCAGAAGGCTTATATTGGAAGATTGATCAGACACCAAAAGCAGTATTGGAAATATTAATGTATTTGAAGAAATCTTCTCATAAAGTGCATTATACCTTTCACCTATGCATTGCTTTTACAGGCAGTTTGAACAATCCAAGTATATCTGTCAGGTTACTTCCTTTCTGAAAGGAAAAATAAAATTTTTGACTGGATTGCATATGATGTTTTGATTGACTTCAAACTTGTTTTGTTTGGGAATCTTTTTGCTGCTTAGGTAGAAGAACCAAAAGCTGCTTAATTATTTTGAAAAAACACCTGTTACTTCAAAGCAGTGCAACTTTCCAGGGGTAGAAATTACTTGATGTATTTGCAAACCATATTGGTCAACCTTAACCACAACAGGTAGTTTTGGGTGGAAAACTATTTCTCAAAGAAATATTACCTAAAAAGACAGAAAAGACAAAGTCTTTACACTGGTCTTGAAGGAAATGAATAATGACAAACACCTTGGAGCTGCTTTCACATGGGCTTGTGCCAGTGACCTCCCTCCTGACAATTAAAAAAATTCCTGAAAAACCTAAGCCAGGTGCTGCTGTGTATTTTCTATCACCACCACACTTAGGTAGACTCTCCACACAGGCTGCTTTACTTATTTAGTTCCTGCAGTTAAGTGCTCAGTTCAAACCTGTGGCAGCCTAAAGGAGCCAGCAGATGTTCTGGAGTTACCACCCCTCAAAAGGAGCTTTGGGGCTGAACTCCTCCAGGTGTCCATCTGAGCACACCTGGCTTTTCTGGTGGAGGAGGGATCTCACTCTCTTGAGAGAATTTTAATTTTTTACATGCTTTGTTGTCCCTGGAGAGAGGATTGCCCTCAGGAAAGCCCTGGGTGAACCCCACCCCACCAGAGAGGGGGAGCTGGCGTGGGCCCTGTGCTGCCCTGGCCATCCACTGGTGGGTTCAGGCTTCCTGCATTTGGGCACCTCAGGGTGGCTGCAGGCACCACCTGTGCACTCTGGCAGGGATTGCTGATCATTTTGTCAGGCAGGACTGGCACTGTCACCGTGCCCCAGCTCTGGTGAGCAGGGACTGAGCAGGGAGCTCCAAGTCTGACCCTCCCCTGGGTTTGCAGCATGGCCCCAAGCAATGCAGTGTCTCCAGACTGGTGTCAGCTTGCTGCAGGTAAGAATCAACCTCCCTGTATCCACCTGCCAAATAAACCACATCTCCGTGACTCCAAAATGAGGGTTGTGCTCCTAATTCCTACAAAAATGTAGGAGACTTTGATTAAACAATTCACATTATTAGCTAAAATACTTTTTTACCTTTAAAAACTTGAGGGAATAAGCTTACAGTTTTCTTTTTTAAGTGCTACAGGCTTTTTATTCTCTCTCCACCCTCATCAGCTGCCTTGCACCTGGGTTGATCTGGGCCATGGAGTCTCAGCAGCTCATGGCACCAGCCCCTGCTCGTATCACCACCACCTTGTCTCACCAGCAAACACCAGCCTAGAGCCCCTGGACTGAGAGGACAGGGACAGCCTGGACTCAGGGACTTCCCATGGGATCCTTAAGGCAGACTACCAGTGGATGCCATCAGTATTTCCTTTGCAGGTTGCTGTATATTGGTGCTAGATAGCTGCTAGTGTCTGCTGTAGAACGTCTGAGGGTGTTCTCTTCCCCAGGAAGAGACACATTTGGGTGATTTCCACATGCACAGTCCCACCCAGACAAGAACACTAAGCTGGAAAACAATGCCCACCAAAAAGCAGTGCAAATCTAGCCCTGAAATGCAACAGAAGCAAGCTAATTTAAATGATAGCAAAATAAGAGAGTTGTAATTATTAAAAATCAAAAACACTTTTGTGCCTTTAAAACAGCAAAACTGTGTTTGCATTAGTGCCTCTAAATGTGGTGGGAGAAAGGTTAATGGAAGGGGAGCAGGTGAGCCAGGGGAAGGGAGGCTCTTTTCTTTCCATCAGCACATCTGAAATCATGTTACATTCATAGATGTTTTAAGATATTTTGCTGATTGCTTTTGCAAGGAAAAATACCACCACTGCCCTAAAAGATCAATTATATTCCTTTACAATGTCCTACAGGCACATGAATTATGAACCAGCTGAGTTTTGCTTTACTCCTCAGACAAAACGAACAGACCTAATTTTATTTTTTCCTGTCTGCATATCTTGGTGTGCCCTCTGCTGGCATTTATTCCTAACAACACATCCCCGTGTGTGCAAACCTCCTCCCTGCGAAATACCTGGGGCCAGCAGCTCTGCTGGCTCAGGGAGACCTTTTGGTAAACACACATGATGCGAAATTACTGACAGAAAAAGAAGAAAATAAAGAGCAGAACTTCTGTAGAGCTGCGAGATGAGAGCACACATCATGTGAACACTGAAATTGTTCTCCCCAGCCCTAAGACAGAGGCTGCAGGAAGGGTGGGTGGGGTGGCTGGAGGTGATGGTCCCAAATGTGCCCATCCCAAATGTGCCCATCCCAAATGTGCCCATCCCAAATGTGCCCACCCAGTGGTTTGTCAGCAAGTTTTTGCCACGGGTAGGAGAAATGGTTTGGTAGCCACTGACAAGCACCATGTTCTGGCACAATCCAGCACACACCTGCTGTCCTTAAACAGCCAGAACATTTCTTTCATTCTTACCAGAGGTTTTTACAGAGCTTGGTGCTGATTTATACTTAGAAAACCAGTTAAATGGGAAAGAAATTGAACATAAATAACAGAAATTAAGAATTCATTCTGGCATATTATTTGTTGAATTACGGAGCTCTAGGTTCAGTGACAGAGATTTCCTCATTTAATGTCTTTTAAGTGTATGTTGACTTCTGATTTTTTACATTGAAAGGCCCTGGGACCACACAAGCAGGAAAATCCATCTTTTCCCTGCAGAGCCATTCCTAACGAAGCAGAAAAGATTTCTTTTCTTCCCAAATAAGAAAAAGAATCTGTCTCTGCTCTCAGATGCCTCATGCAAAGCTGTTGTTGTTAATAGAGGAACACCAGTATGAAATCAGTCCCAGAGAAGAGATGGGTACCAAAAATGGAGCAGATAAAATGGGGGAAATGGAGCAGCCCTGGAGCAGCACTCTTGGCACAGAGCACATTTGCTGTGGAGAGCCCTTGGACAAGAGTTATTCCCAACACATGTGCAAGGGGCAATCACTCACCAACCACGTAACATTGTCCCAGTGCCTGCAGCTCCCTGACAGCCAGAGCTCACCCACAAGTCTGTAAATTCACTGGTAGCTTGTGGTCTTAAAAAACAATGGACAAGCCCCTTCTCTCCCCCACCCCAGCACTTGGGTGCTAAAACCCCCACATTCTCATTCATCTTCTAACTGTGACTCCTGAGGTCCTCAGAGGAGGGTCCCACCCAGGCCTTCATGTCCCATCCCCAGATCTGGGCTGACCCACATCTGCACTGACTGCTGGAGGTCACCTCCAAGAGAGATCCCACTCTTCCCTGCACCATGGGAAGCACAGATGACCACAGCCCTGCTCCCACAGAGGCAAAGTGCCTGCACAGGAAGCTGCTGCTCACCAGCCATCACCCAAATACACAGTGAGGTTGATCCCGGGCAAAAACTCAGGACACAAATAAAATAAGGATAAAGGTGTGAGGGAACAGAGGAAGGAGGCAAGTATGGGCAGCAGCAGCACCTTTGCTGTCCTTGGGCTGAGCACTGGGCTATGCTGCCTCTAACCCCAGCAGGGGGGACAATTTACCCACGGTAGTCACAGAAAAATCATAATACCAAATATTTCCTGTAAATTACCTGCATTATTGGCAGCTTCTCCAAGTCAAAGCTTGCACATTTGATGGAACTACAGGACTGAAAATCTATGCCTTGATAGGGTTCCACCAAGCTCAGCTGGAATTGCACAATCATTCGACTTGCAGGTCTCCATCTGCATTTCGACATTGTTTATTTCCAGCAAGAGCTCTGAAACTTGTTGGCAAGACTAATGGTGTTTAGAGGTCATTTGTTCTGTTGCATCTGGAGAAGAAGAGATAACTTTAAATACTTGTAATCAGCTTATTAACAAAGTGGATCAGAAGTCAGATACCATTTCTCCTATGATTTTATACTTGTAAATTTCAAGAACACAGGTTAGAGGAAAAAATCAAAAGGATATTAACTAGAGATCACAATCAAATTAAGCTGTATTAAAATAGCTCTATGTGTTATCAAGTATAACACCAGGCTATGTTGCAAGGTGGAATGAAAGTCCAAATAAATTAATCTTTGGCCTTCAGTATGGGAAAACAAATACAAAGGCTATTGACTGAGCAGCTTGGTTGTGGCATCACAGAAGCTGCTTAGGAAAAAGCCTGACAAGGAAAAATCTTTGTTTGTGCATTTGGCTTTACCTTTCTCTGCCCCCTCAAGTCACTCAGAGACAGAAGATGCTGAACACAGCAGGGAAAAACCCTTTTTCAGGAGGCAGAGAGAACAGTGGAAGGGGACATCCTAGTGGCTGTGGCTCTCTAGTGGGGGAGCAGAAATAAGTGATGCTTCAAAGACGGTGGTCGGGGGTTCAAGGTGAAATGCCAAACAAGCAGGTGAGACTCTTGCAAACACTTGATTGCTTAAGGCTTATTGAAGCCAACAGCATGGCATGGAGGGATGGGGTGTGGGAGAACCAGAGAGCATTTGGACACTTAAGTGCCCAAAAATAGGATGTTTATATATCTGTAATGCTAAACATTGTGTTCCTGGAGCACTCAGGGCAGTGCTGCAAACACGGAATCTTGCTGGGATGACCTCATGCACAGAGAGGTTACTGGAATGAATGACTGACCTTGTGGCAGAGCCTCTTGTATTCAGTAACACAAGCTGAGGCCTCTCTGGAAAGGAAGATATTATTCCAATCTTTCTTAAACTTCAAGGCAAACCTTTTAGGGGTTTGAGGAAGTAGGTCTTTTTTAAAACTCAGATGAACTTGATTTCTCAGCCTGTGACATCACCAGTCAGGATCTGACTGAACTCGCTCCCAGAGCCTCAGCCAAGTCCTCAAATACTCAGTGTTCCTGCTCACTGTCCTGGATCACATCAGCTCCTCCAAAAGAAAACTGACAAAACTATGATGCCACCTTTCCTGCCCCTCTTTCTACTCTCACAGACACTGACTTACGTGGAGGCCAGGGGCCTGTTACCAAAATGTCTCAACCCTTTATTGGATGACACAAGAGAGGAGAGATGCCGCTCTAGATTAGGGGTGAGGAAAACCTTATTCCCTCGGTCCCACATGTTGGTGCCTTTTGGGTTCTGGTGTGGGGATTGATGTCACCCTTGTTTAGCCCCTGTTTACCACCCATGTACCCTTCCTAGAATGTTCTTCCTTCCCTAAACCTCCATTGGCTTTGTTTTGACACATTGCTCCACCCCTGTTACCCCCTTGGTTCTCCCAGTGTTTATCCACCCCCCTGCACCATTTTCCCTTGTTCCTGTTGGACCTCGACCCTCAGATCTGCCCCTTTTGCCCCTTATTTAACCCTGTGCCCTGAGCCAATCCTGTGTTCTCGTCCCTGAATTCAGTCGAGGCTGTGTTCTTCAATAAACCAGTTGTTGGTTACCAAACGAGAACCCATCCCTTCACCTTTATCCTCAGCAATCTCTGGCGGTGCTCTCCGGGCCCGAGAATGCGGCTCGCTCTCTGGGAGCTCGTTGTGGCACACACCATAACAGATTCATGTCAGTTTTGTCATCTTCTCAACTCCTTCGCTCACTTTTTTAGTGACTAAAGCCCATCTCACCCTCTCCTGTGATTCCATGGTTGAGCTGATGTTCCCTTCCTTGGGGTCCCTGTCCCAGGCCCCTGCACAGCCACCCACTGCCTCCAGCCCCAGCCCTAACGCTCCCACAGAGCTCCTGGGGAATGCTGGACACTGGACTCCAGCAGCACCACAGGGCCCTGCCATCAGTCTCTGCAAACACAGCTGAGCTCAGATACAAACCTGCCTCTCTCCAGACCCTTTACTTCTACCCAAATTCCTATCTCTCCCAACACTCTCCTGATACTGAAGTAGAGCAGAGCTGCTCCTCCCCAAGTTCTGCCTTGCTCTTGGATGTTGCATTTATTTCAGAGTTTAGTTCTGAACATTTTTTATTATTTTACACCATCATTGAATCACAACATTTCCCATTTTAGCCAAACTAAAACGATGGCTCTGGTCACACCCCGACTTTCTGCAAACTCCTTTCCTTTAGTCTCACAGTTGATATAGCTGAAAATTACATTCTCCTCTGACCATATCAAACATCCTTTTAAGAGCTCTGCAACATCAAGTGTTCTTTTTTTTTTCTTTGTTAAGGCTGCACAACCTCCAAGCTTCTTGTTTTTACTGCAAAGGCCCTTTGCAGCTGCTTCCTCCCACTTCTCTCCCAGCTTTTGGAGGCCCACCCTGACCAGACACTCAATATCTTTCCAAGCAAACATTTCTGTCCAGTGCCTCATCCTGGCAATTCTCTTCACAAATCCCATCTTCTGTCCCCATGGTTCCCACACAGCCTGCCACAGTGCAAAGAGCTGGTGTGAAGAGGTGGCAGGGGAAAGAGGGAACTTGCAAAGTTCTGAGAAGCCTGAAAAATGTGGAGAAGCCTCCAATATCTGTGTGTGTCTGTAAGCACCCACTTGCTGTCTACCAGCTTCATCTGTGGAGCAGGAGCAACCCTTGGGATGCTGTGTTTGCATGGTTTTGCCCAGTACTCTCTTACTGCTTTAATCTCCAGAAGCAGCTTGTCTCTCTTTCCAGCAGAGCAAAATTTCAGGATTTTGGATGGTCTTGTCTGCTGATACTTGTATTTTTCTTGTGACTGCTGGCTTTATGTGAACCACAGCTAATCTCCACAGGGATATGGCTCTAACGGACTCCTGTTGTTAAACTTTCCTTTAATTCACTGGTCACAACTGATCTGTTTATACCTGCTTCTTTTAAGACCTTGCCAGACTGTTTTCCAAAAGCAAAACACTTGTTTGACAAAATAAATCAAGTCATTAAAAATTATACTGCAAACATACAGCTGCATGGACATAAGGAAGATGCTGTAGTTGATGAAAAAAAAAAAAAAAAAGAAGAAAAAATTTCGTTTAAATGGTAGCTCCATCTCTGGCTGGCACAAAAAAGTTACAAGCAAGTTTAATTTGATGCCATTTCAGATGCAAGGTCAAGGTCATTTACTTGTGCCTGCCATTTACTTACCAAAGTAAATAAATTATGTGTACTTGCTCAGTTCAAGGAAATTGTATTTTCTGGTCAAAAACCATTTGGAGACAGAAGTATGTACCTCCTCTGTTACCTCCTGTATTTACACTTGTTTCTGGACATCAAAGATGAGCATCCAGTAGTGCCCTTAGGTAAGCACAGGAGAGATCTAACAAAACATGTTTTCACAGAAACGCAGCATCAGTTTGGATGGTCAGAGCCATACACAGTCAGGTTTGATCTCCTCAGCTTTGCTGGTAATGGCAGAAGTGTCTGGGATTTTTACCTATCTATCTACACATTCATAATCAGCTAATCCTTCCATTCCCTTTGCTATGGAAAGCTCTTGCTATGATGTCTGCACTGGTAAGACTTTTGCAAGATGAAAAAGGAGTATCTGAAAGAAAGCGTTTACTCACTGAGCAGGAAGTAGTTATAGCTGGAACTGATGCAATGTAGCTTCAGTTTCCCAATGGTAAACTCTGAGTAGCCTTATATAATTTGGGAGGGAAAATCATCTTTCTGCTTTTCTTATATTTCAGTAAACCATGCATCTGTGGCCAAGAACTTTTCAGCTCATTAATTCAGCAGCAATATAAAATATATACAAAATTAGGGTATCATTTTCAAAAGCAGGCATCTAAAATGAAGTTTCGAGATCCATATTTAGGCTCATGCATCTCATTTTCCAAGCTAGCAACCACCCACCAGACTGCACAGAACACTGATGGGAGCTCAGCACCTTTGAAGGTGGCACCACTCACTGACAGCATCCAACATTCTGACAGCCTTCTGGCAGAGACAGTATTCACAAGCTTCACAGAACACGAGAGGCCAAAACAACATGTCCTGCAATTATCCACACTGAAAAACAATCTTAATTAATAATGATATCATCACTACGCCCTCTACCCTTTAAAATGCTGCTGAAAAGTTTTGCCTTTCCTCCATCTCTCTCCCTTCTAATGCTTAATCCTGTACTTGAAGATTTTATCATACCTGATTTCAGTGGTGTTTGTTGTGTGGTGTGTCAGATTTTACTCTTTCTTATCATTAGGATTACTCACCTTTCCATATGCTCAGACGTCACAGCCTCAGAGGACATACACTGCTCCACAAAATACTCATGTTCAGGTGGTTTTGTGTCTGTACAAAGCTGATCTCAGTGACACAGAAAAGATTTAGATAAGGTCTAAAAAAACCAACAAAACTGAGATTTCTGCCTTTATCCAAACTAAGTACATTAAGGAGGAAGATTCATTAAAAGTATTTAATGCTAAACCCATGTGAGTGTATGACATTAATCTGATGAAGTCAGACAGTTATTTGTTCTTTTTTCTGTCAAAATGCCACCTCTGTGTAAGACTGATCCTGTCTGTATTTAAGATTTATAATTTGACCAAAATCACTGGGGCAAACTGGAGTCAGAATTTTGATCACTGAAGTCAAAATCTATACACATTTTTATTTGGATTTGGGAATGAGACTGTCCAATTTTGACAGACCAACAAGGTGAAATTTTGAAGGGAAGGCAAATTCTGCCTTTCCCAGAACTAAGGCACTACTGAAAACAGCAGTATCTCCCTGATGCAAGCTGTGTGTTTGGATGCCTCTATTTTGGCTTAGTTAAAGAGATTCCCGAGTCAATTCAGACTGTTCAGGTCTCAAATACTGAACCTTCCAGTGCTTGAACTGGGCCTCTAAGAAAGTTGGAGACAAAATTTTTAGAAAAGTCTGTTGTGATAGGGCAAGGGGTCAACTTAATTAAAAGAGGGTCAACTTAGACTAGATATAAGGAAGCTTTTTGTAAAATTTCACCTGTGCCAGTGTTTCACCACTGGCACAGGATGCCCAGGGATGCCCCATCTCTGGAAACATTCAATGTCAGGTTGGACAGGGCTCTGATCTAGTTGGAGATGTCCATACTCATTGCAGGGTGGTTGGACCAGGTGGCCTTCAGAGGTCCCTTCCAACCAAAAGCACTCTGATTCCTTCCAGACAGGCAAAATATTCTCAAAGGGATTGTGCAAAACATCATCTCCTTCTTCCAGATCAACTATTCACTCAAGAAATTTCCAGTCCAGTAGTGATTCCAAATTAACCACATGCCCTGCTGCCATACCTGGAGTTTGTATGCAACATCTGCACTTCTCTGCTAAGATTTCAAATCCTTGTAATTTGTAATCCTAGGAATGCATCAGCTGTTGAGTGATCTCTGCACCATTGCAACACTTGAAATGGAAAATTCAATACATACAGTTGAATTTGTCTGTATACATGCAATAAGCTTTTCCCCCAAAATGAAGGACATAGAAACCAAAAAGATTAATTGAAAAAATTCAAAGGAATCTTCCAGTTGTTTCCATTCTAAGCTCTAGCCATAAGCACATCCCAATATCCATGTTTCCCACTGAGCTCAATCCTGTTTGCCCTTTGCAGGCTGGCCCTGCCCATCTCTGCTTTCCCTTCTCCTCACTAAGTCAGAGGCATTCACTAAACATTGATTTCCCAGCAGTTTATCCCCAACTGACCAATAAATTCCATCTTTTAGACATGCACTCCTCTGAACCACTTTGCATTTTCTTTCTACCCGTCTCCCTCAGCTGTCCCAATTTTATCCCAGTTTCTCATTTCCCTTCATTATTCTTCCTCTGTGTTTCTCATCTGCAGTCCAAACACTTTCACCACAGACGTGCCTCTAAGCTTCTCAAATGATCTTAATTCCTTCTCAAATGCTGGGTCACCACTCTTGCATGCACCACAGAAGCTCCAAACTAAGGAAAAGTCTTCCTCCATAACTCTTCTGCATGACTTGAAATCACTGCATGCCCCTTTCCAAAGCCTTAAGTCACCTACAACATCACTGCAAGTCTATCTTCCCTTGCCAATTAAGGTGCACAGACTTGATTCAGCCTTCACTAACCCCAGACCATTAAAGCATCCAGCCTTTAGGCAACTTCCATCATTAAAAATTTTCATCTGAACAATTAAAGAAATTATGAAGATGAAAAAGCGCACATTGAGATCAGTCAGTTCTCTCCTCCCAGCACAGGACTGCTGGATGGTTTTGTTTTATGGGTACAAGGCTTTAAAATAAAGATGTAAATAAATTTGTTCTGCCCTAGAGAGAAGAGAAAGATCACAAATACAAGTGGGAAAGGAAGCACACAAAAATACTGTTAAACTCAAATGCTAAGTATGACAAGTTTTGGTGGAAGGAAGCAGAACTGTACAGTTTCCAACAAAGTGTGGTTGAAATGAAGCTTCAAGTGGAATCAAGCAACACAATTAAAATGCAGTGGTTGCATTCCACTGCACAACAGTTACCAACCAGCCTGAAAGTTCCACTTTCAAAACAATTCAAGGCAGAGGCAGGGCTTTTTTTTTTTCTACATTTACTCTCTCCTATTGTATATGCCATCACTGACACTTTGCACCATTTCCATTTTCCTAGAGAAAGTCGAAGGCTTGAATTCCAATTTCTGCATGGCATGCTGAACCACGCCAGAAACTCCCCAAACCTGTACAAGTCATCCAAGCTGCCAATTCAGGAGCTTGGGTTCAATGCTGCAAATGCTCGCCAGCCTCAACCCTACACCTCTGAGAAACAGCCCCTCATGGTAGTACTGAATGTTCTCACTTGGAAGTCATTGACAAGCAGCACATCTACAAAATCCCACACTGCTCCAGTATAACACCTCTTCCAGTTAATGGTATGTTTTGACCAGGATTTACAGTCTGAATTAAACAGGATTTCCACTGTAAGCTCCTGCAAATTACTTATGTTCGGAAAACTCTGACCTGTGGGAATTAGAAAAGGTAACAACACTCCTTAAAAATAAAATATCACAAGGCTGAGTAATTTTTTCAGTGACATACTCAGGTCTCAACAGAGCATTAAATAAAATTTCTATGCTGGTCTACAGAGCAAACTATGGTGCATGACAGAGTGGTTCTTCTGCAGCTCATCTTCCAGTTTAAACACAGACACACTCCTGAAACTACTAGTTGTGCATGATATTTACTCACAGGTTTAAAATAATACTAGAAATACTAAGTTTAAGTCACCTGGAAGTAAGGCCTGATTTGGATGCCCTCAGCCAAAATCAACTAAAGCCCAGGGTTTGGCATTCTATCTCAACCCAGCCCTTATGTCAGTTGTGCTACCTTGGAACTCCAGTCCCTTGTTTTTGGTCCAGGGACTAAATCACCAGCAACTTTGATTAATTCCAAATGTGGCAATGAGGGATCCTAAAGCACATTGAAGGAGAATAAGGTGCACAAAGCAACATCCTGCATTCCAGTCCTGGACCAGCCAGGACTCTGCCTTGGCTTCTGAAACCCAAGGCTTTCTACAACAAAAAGTGCTTTAGGTTTTATTCCAACACTACACAGCTTTGGTGTGAACATAAGTGCACAAGCAACCAACCTTTAACTTACAGAAAAACTGAGTTTTCTTCATCAGAGTATTTTTGCAGTATCTTTGCTGTATTCTAAATGTAAAAAAAACTTGTTTTGATTTCATTTTAAAATGTCAGTTTGTAAAGAGGGACGAAAAGTCATGTGGAAACTTTTGCATAATCTGCATAACAAGATGCAATTACAATTTTTTTCCATACAGAACAGAAGATATTACAAATACACACCTGAACACCCCTTTAATCTAGATATTTTACTGGCAGCATGACCATTAGTGCTACAGAAAACCTACTGTAATAAACAGACTTGGTCTTCTTTTCCAAACTAAGTTCGTCAGTGCCTTAGAAACAAACTTTTTTTGTTGAGTAGAAAAGAGTGGAAAGTGAATAGGAAGATCCTTTGACTATAAAAACTTAAAATATTGACATCAACAACAACCTTAATGCAACAGAGAAGAACAGCAAATTACCAAAAAAAATTGTTAAATGTTTTAATGCATTTTGAATTGTAATGAAGAAAAACATTTTACATCTAAAAACAAATTAGCAAAATAATAAAAAGTGGTTCCACATAACTTATAAATTCTTTTTCCCAAAAGGTAGTTTTCACAGATTTAGGCAACAAATAAGATGTTTCATTCCAGATCTTTCTGATTGTAAAGTATATACAAACTTCGTGAAAATTTATGTGCATTGCTTGAGAGAAAGACACAGAAGCTTGGTTTCACCTGGTGATGAGTTTTCTGTGAAATTCTGCACAATACTGAAACTGTAACTGCAACTCTCCTCCATTTAATGAAATGCTGGACATTGTTCAGTGCTGAAAAAACACTCTTTACAACATTTAGAGCCATGAAATGTTTTTGACATATTCAGTCAATGTAGTATTATTCACTACCCCTGCTCATATGTTTTGCTTCAAGGGGAATGGCAGTTTGGCTTACCCTTCAGTACAGTATAGAAAACTAAACTGTGATAGTTCAGTGTTCAGCTGATTTAAGTATTAGCCTGCTCATAAGAACGTGGCTCTAGCACCTTGTTTGGTTGATTCTTTTCAAAATGAAACCATGTAATCACCCATTTCTGGTGCCAGAGGATGGTCCCTCTGGTGATATAAAAAGCTTGCAGCAATGATGATTAAACTGCACAGAGTCCAGTGGTTCTGTATTACATATGTATGAGATAAGCTTAGACACTTTAGTTTAGCAGGACCAAAACCAGTGACCCTCTCCTCTCCCTCAGGTAACAGGAGAGCCATTGCTCCAGATCCTACATGCAGGCCATGCTGGAGAAACTGCTTGTACTGGCCAGACATTTTCCTCTTTTTTTAAAAACAGCGTAAACCTTTGTAAAGTTCTCTCTGTTACCAACTAAAAGAAAGTGAGTCTTGTTTTCTTAAGGAAATAAAAACTGTAACCCAACATCAAATGGCTTTAACCCAGAGTAATAAATCCAGGAGGAAAAAAAAAAAAAAAAGTGAGAATAAACATTGTCACCATCATTTCACTCTTACCACCAGAAGACTTCAAACTCTGCAGCTGCTTTCTGCAACCTCACTAGTTTTAGTATTTAAATTACTTCAGCACAGTTGTCCATCTTGTATCTCAAGAAAAAAAATTCCCAAACCCCACAACAGAAAAAAACAAGGGATCAAACTACTCTGATGACGTGTACTATAAAGACACTACAAATATTTTGAGTTTCCTTAATGTTACAGTCCAAAACTATGTTTAGGACCCCCTGTTTTCCTTCTGTTCTTCAATGATGCATTCCTTATCCCATTCCACTGTACTCCCATGCCACATAAATGTAAGTTAACAGGAGAACCAGTTAACACATGTCTTAATGTCATTATAAACAATGCTGTAGAGGACATGAGCACAGCTGTAGTTGCACAGAACTATGATGATGAGATAAAAGGCTCCTAATACTTCCGTCAACCCACCATGAACCCCAAGGTCCCACTGTCAGAGTGCACCCTTCCTTACCCCCACCCTTCATCTTATACTGTGATATGTCAGACACCCAGGGGCAGCATCTCCCTTTAGCCAAAAAACAAGTGTCTGTCTGAAGCAGCCTTTCCATTCTTTCCAAGACACCAGCTGCCACCTTCATTTACTGACAGCAGCAGCTGCAGCGTAACACCCCACTGCCAGTACAGAACCAGCTAAACACAGTGAGGAGCAAAACCAGAGTAATATCATTTGGGAGAAAGAAGGGAGAGCTATGTTAACTGCCCCCTTTTAGAACAGGACAGGGACTGCAGCACCCCTGTCATGGCTGAGAACAGAACGGTGACAGATGATGCTGACTTAGTGTATTGCTCCACTAGATTTACGTGTTAACTACCTTAAGGATCACAAGTAGTATGATTGTCTTTCCTCTCCTATCAGAGACAGAACTTCAGCCAGACACCAAAAGTGCTTTTTTCTAGGCTACAGAGAGATTTCATGCATCTTGACTGACATTCATTTTTGAGGTAGTACTCATTTACTTTGTATTGCTGGCTCAAAATAAAAATATGGGAAGTGACACAATTAAAAGTATGCTCACTGTAGGTACATAAACAAAATCATCAACCCCCAAATAAACTATTTCCTTTCTGGACAGATCACCAAAAGGAATTAATCCTTCTTACAAAGGTTAGCTCCACCACATTCACTGGTAAAGTCAAACTTTCATAAATGGTTTATAACAACAGCTATAAACTAAAGTGCTTCAAAATTTGCTTGACTAGATTTCAGTGATTAGAATTGTAATATTCTGGATTTTTGCTAATATGAAATGTGATGAGGTTTCAGAATCACTTTATATAAGAAGGGCAGAATGAATCTTTCCTTTTTTTAAAATAAAAAGTACAAAAAAGATTACAAATAATCCTGGCAGTCTATACTCACTACAAGTTGCTTGCATTTTCCTTCTCAAATCTACTATTTCTCTATTAACCAGAGTAAAAATGGAGTTGAAGTTGCACTATACGGCAGCACTAAAAAAAGTATTCAAATCAGATGCAAACAAGAAAATGTTTACAATCATACAACTAGTGAAATTCACACTTCATTTCAAAGTTTTAGCCCTGCAGATTCCTTTTAACACAAGGCAGATATGTAGAGTCATGGAAAAATGTAACAGACTGTATACACTCTCTACAGTAATTACATAAGTTTCACATTTATGTCACAAATGTAATGCCCTACTGTGTAACTATTAAATGCTAAATAACTTATGAACATTTATGTGCTCTACACAACAGTGAACATATTGACCAGTGGATGCCAAAATAGAAAAGTTCATACACAAGACAAACTAATTTTTAAAAAATCACATTTCTCTGTACAACCCATGCAAACTGTGCACAATGTGGTAACAAGAACAACATTTGCTCAAGTCTCCCCTCACGGAAGAGCTTTTACAGCAACAGCAGACCAGTGTTCAGAAAAGTCTGCCCAGGTGTAGAAGTCCACGGCGACACAAACGCAGAAACTCTCTCAGCGTTTCACTTCTCTTGTAGCAAAGCGGGGATGTTGATGTTCCAGCCGATGGCCTGACGGTCAAACCCACACGTGAAGAGGTTGCAGATGGGATGGTCCTCACACCAGGCAGAGCAGCAAACCATCCTCCTGTGCCCCTGCCACAGCATGGGAGACAGCACCGTTACTGATTTGGGAGCTGCCGGGACAGCAGCTCACTGCAACTCAAAATGCAACCCTGCCAATCCTCAGCCTGCTCTTTGCAAACAGCCCTTGGGAATCCTAAAGGTCATTGTTAGCTGCCATCTGCAAGGTAAAAGTCTCCATAATGATGTGACTCCTTAGCACCAGCACTGCATCCGTAAGGACAGACGCATACAAAAAGGTGCATCAAAACTTTTCAGTTTTCCAAGGTCTGTTTGCTACCTGGTTACATTTTCTTTACAAAAGCAAATCAAATTTTGATTTTAGTGCTTTTATTTATAAAAGCAGTCTTAAAATAAGGAACTACTTGCTGGCAACTACTTTGTAACAAGCCTGCAAGACTAAGTGTCCACATCATTCATAATTCAGGAAGGATAATACTACAGCTGGAAGAATGTCATACTGATGAAAATAGTTCAATAGTAACAAAAATGTCCAAAATAGGGTTCTGACCAACATTCAGGTTAAAAAAAATAAAGTCATGATTTCAGTAGTGTCAGCCTGAATGGAACTACTAAGTAGAAAAAAAAAAAGACATGCACACACACACACACACAAAAAAACCACTCAAGACTACAATAAATTAAAAAAAAACCCACCTAAATTAGAAAAAAATCTAGAAGAGATTAAGCAAGTCTTAGAACTCCTTCCTAAATTCTGGCAAGAACTGCTGAATCAACCCCAAAAAAGGCCTATTTATGTGACATAATCCAATTAATTTCACTTAGTCTGATTTGCTCCATTAGTGATGCTTGCCATGCCAAATAGTGCCATAAATGCACAAAACTTGACGGCTGCGGCAAGGTCTGTTTATACATGGTAGGATGTATCTAGAATATTTGTGAATAAGCCATTAGAAGAAAGAAGAAAAAAAATTTAAAAATTGAAATTTATCACTAAATCATACAAGGAGAGCTCACAAAACTGACCCTTGCTTTTTCCCTGTTTCTGTGTCATAGAACCACAGAACAGTTTGAGTTGAAAGGAACCTTAAAGATCATCTGATCCCAGCCTTCCTGCCATGGGAAGGGACATTTTCCACTACACCACTACAGGTTACTCAGAGCCCCATCCAGCTTGGAATATATAAACCAGTTAGACACTGTGTAATTTAAAAAAAAAAAAAAAAAATACCACCATCCATTAAACCTCACAGCGAGCCATTTTCTGATACAATTCACACTGAGACATTAAAACACATCTGAAATGCTCTTACACACTTTTTCCATTGCATAGGGAAGGCAGATATATGTTTCATTTTAGTAAGGGGAAAAATCATGATGAAATTCACTTGAAACACCATTTCTAACTCCAATAACAAAGTTTAAAACATTTCATATTGGCCTGTTGGTTATTTTTAATAACTAACAGCACATTTATTCAGACCAGTGCTGTTCAGCATTTGCTCAGCTTTAAGCTAGAGATACCAAATGCCCCTGTTAACCTGGCCTGAGGAAGGACAGACATACTGAAGGGACAGGTACCTGTCTGTTGCTGCGAGGGAGCCGTGCCAGCCGCACCCCTGACATGTCGAACAATCGAACCTGCCGGTTGTCGTGGGGAAGGGCGATGATTCTCTGGCCAACACACACGCTAATCCTGCAGAGAAAGAAGGGACAGAAGGAGGCTGGGTGGGAAACAACGGGCCTGGCAAATAGAAACTGACAGCACAAATTTAAGCTCACGGGAAGGGACACAGCTGAATTTTTCCTGGCTAGAATTCACAAATGGAAAGAGAAAAAAATATGGAACCATTAAGGCATTTGCTATTGCACTGGATCTTCTAATAGCCTTAACATCTGCATTCTTTTAAAGAAAATTTTTATAAGCAATGTGCTTACTGAAAATTAATGTTGATCACACCTGCACTTTATAAAACCATTTCAGACCTTTTTAAAACACTTATAAATCTCAAGTTTAATTTCAGGGACAAAAAATAAATGTATATTTTCAGTGAATTAATGGAATAGACTATTTCAGTTGAAAGGCACCTGCAACAATCATCCAGTTAAACTACCTGACCAATTCAGGCCTGACCAAAGCATAAAGCATATTATTAAGCGTATTGTCTAAATACCCCTTAAATACTGGAAGGCTTGGGGTATCCACCACCTCTCTAGGAAGCCTGTTCCAGGATTTGACCACGCTCTCAGGAAAGAAATGTCCAGTCTAAACCTCTGTGGCACAGCTTTAAACCATTCCCACATGTGAAAGAAATTAAGAATTAAGAAGGCATGAATTAAGCAAAGCAGTAACTCAGATCTGCTTACCTGTTGACTGCAGAATCTGTGCGGATCGTTGCAATAGGAGACCTCATGTTTTTCAGATCCCAGACTTTTACTGTACGGTCATCACTACCAGAAACAACATTGTCTCCCACAGTGAAAACTGCAGATGTCACAGTGCTAAACAATCAGGAGTAAAGACAAAAATGTCAGACTCTGTACTTCTTTATTAAACTAGCATCTGATTTAAAGTTTTGCTTTCTGTTCACATGCTTCCTTTAGCATACGCAGCTTGCCTTTTTTTTAAAGCAGAATAATCTGAAATGTTAAAATTCCAAGTAGTTATTTTTGAATAAAAAGATATTCTTACAAGAAGCTATGACATTTAAGGTGAATAGGGCTTGACTGGCCCAAGTGGTAAGAGAAGCAGGCCAAAAGTAAAGACTCACTCTGGAGGCATCTTTCATATTCCACTAATTCTGACATGAGCTAAACAGGCCCAGTGTTGAAATCTGAACTCACTTTTGAAGTTCTGCTCTGTCCAGCAGGTTAACCACACAACCCCAACTCAATTAGTAGCATAGAGTACAAATCTTCTTAAGTGATTTGAAATCAGTAACCAAGCTTTTCTCTCCATCCAAATACTTCTGTAGAACTATCCCAAACATTTTCATTCACTGCACAGATTCTGTGGAGGTCCCAAACACCTGAGATGCAGCTAAAGCTATTCTGTACACACATGAACATGTAATCCACACACTGAGTCCCCAGTATAGCTCCACTACCAATAGCTACAGCCATACAACAATCTCTAATTATGATTTCTAGTCCTGTTTTACAAGCAGCTAAAGCCTGACAGTCAGATAAAAAATGGCAAGTAGTAGTAAGAAGCATAAGCATACAGTTCTTCAGATTTTACCTACTATACCTAGGAATGCACAAGGGCAGTCAGAGAAAGACCCATGAGAACATTTCTAGCAATTGAAAGTGCAACATATTAATTCCAGAAGCTATTTTATAAAGAATTTTACTTTAGAATTTTATTATCTTCATATTTTTCAGCTTCAGAAAACAGTATATCATCAATATACTAGGTTCAAACAATTTTCATAATGGTTCTATGATTATTTTAAAATATTTTTACCTTTCTTTCATATTAACCAATTAAAAGCCTTTGTACTACAATTTTTCATCATAATTGTGTGAATTCCCAACTCAAAGCCAGTTATTTTCTGCCCACATAATGTACTAACAAAGCATTTTTTTCTCTCCTTATAATCATTAGGGAAGGCTTCTCAATTCTGTTTCTACAGATTTGATTTAATGACCTATCTTGTAACTTGGGTCATGCACATCAATTTCTTAAAATTTAGTAATTTTAATTTAAGTTGTCAGTTGTTACTGTCACTTTAGTTGTTCTGCAGAAATTTGAATTCATGTCCTATCCAAGCTGCTGATTAAGATTAGCACAAGCCAGGTCACAATGGACCAGTTTATGCAAGCCTCTTAATTTAAATTGACACCAAATTAAGTTTTAATTAGGATGAAGGCCCACTTTATTCATGATACCAAGTTTCCTAACACATTATTAGAGTGCAGCTATGCCACCAGGGAGATGATTACAGAAAGAACCAAGAGGTCTTTGACTAATCTTCTGGACTTTATGAACAAAAAGCCAAAAAGTTAAAATATACATGAAGGCCACAACTGCTGAGTCTCTTTCATCAGGCACCTTTTTCTTTGGGAAGAAAACTCACTCATGCAGTCAAGCTGCTGCACAATACAGCTGGCATGTTCTTACCACCAAACTTGTCTCCTACCAGCCCAAACTGCTTTAAGTTTACCAACATCTGCACTTCTCACTAGTTCTTTACACAAAGAAGCTCAGAAAAAAATTTCAGGCCTTCACTAATCTCTATAGTGCTGCAACATACTTGAAGCAATGTTTATAAGTTTAAAATTCTCTCTTCAATCTCCATAATTTGCACACACATTGGGAGGCTTCCTAGCACACAACAGCGTAAAGAAATTCAAGTCATAGAAAATCTCGAGGTGAGCAAATATACTGGACTTTAGTATTCTGCTGCCAACAAACAAATCTGATCTGTTTTCCCATCATACATTTTATTCCAATTACGGCTGGAATATTTTGTGAAACTGTCTTAAAATAACACTCCACTTTTGGGTGCCTTTTTTCAAAACTTTAAAGAGCTTTCCAGCTTCTTTGATCTCATATTGGTTTTGCTTTATCATTTATCACTTTCAAACATGGTTAAGTTCCTTTGACCACATAAGGTTCTCTAATCCTTAGATTTATCATTTTTAAATTAAAATATTCAAAACTATTGCCAGGAAAACAGAATGCCAATCCCAGGTTAGCTCAATCCTTCCTGCTCCTCCAAAGACTCTCAAAAGATAACAAAATCCTTTCTAGCTTAACTTACTTTTAGAGCTTAACTGTTCAGATATTACTGGGTACATCAAGCAAAAGTTTGTAAAATAAAAATGCAATGAAATGCTGCTGTAGCTCTCTGGAAATAGGGCAGGTGATAGAAAGGCAAAGGAAAAGCTGCTGGTCTGTTTTTAGTGACAACTCTAAAGGTGCTTAGCGGTCTTAACCCTCCATTCACCCTCAGCTTGGCCCTGCAAGGCCCTGCAGGCTGGGACATGCATGATTTGCAAGAACATGGGACTATGAAAACAATCTTTTACATAAGGAGCTTTGAATCTAATGGCTAAGTAAAAAAGCACTTCTGACTGAACCCAGTGTTTATGACCACGATTTTTGGTCCCAGTTCCAAAGCAAACAGTGTATGGATGTCTGCATAACACTCCCTGTACTTTTACAAAAATGAAACATGACCCTTCTATGGGAAACACTCAATTCAATTCTCAAAGATATCCCATTTTCAAAATGAGATTGCAAGGCTTGAAGTTTTAACTTAACAACAAGTCCAGAAAGGCCAAAACAGTATCATTCTCACAAACCTGACAGCTCTGGGAACGCTTATCAGCACTTCAATCATCTGAGTAAAGACAAAGTGGCTTTTTGGGGTTGGTTTTTTTTCATTATTTTAAAGTGGAATATAATGAGTTCATATTTTAAAAAATCACATGCATTTCAATTCAAAAACATGCTCAACACTACTGACTTAAAACACAAGCAAGTGCTGCTTGCTCATAGATCTTATGCAGTACAAATTACATTCTGTCTCCTCTGATACTCCAGCTGGGGCATCTCTTAATATGACAGATACATTTCAGCAATTTTTTTCTTGGTTCTGTGCTTGTTTTTTTTTACTTAAAACAAAATAGTAAGAAGAAGAAAAGCCACTTTCTGTGCATAGAAAAAAACAGGATTTTAGCCCATCTAAAGGGGAATGGTGAGAAGAAAGAAAGGGACACAAAGTCTATGGGAAGAAAGAACTTAACAGAAGCAGCCAATAAACAAATAACCTTTCAAAAGTACTGCCTCCATAACCCCATCCATATCACAAAAATTAAAAGCCTTTTTCCTCTATTTTCATGTGGTTAGATTTAATTTTTGTTTGTAGTCTTCAGTTTGTTCTAACCCAGATAAAACTCTGGTTAACATCCCCTTGGCTAAATCAATAAAAAGTGTAAACAAAAGATCATCAGCCCCTTTGTTAATTGAATGCTAGAAGACATTAGATTTTTAATAACTCAAAAAGATGACAGGTATTGTAGGACATTAAAGAAAAAAAAAAGGAACAAGCAAAGAGGAAGCAGGCTTATGACACTTCAAACTGTGGGTCCCACAGGGAGTTTGGTGTGCTACAACTATTCTCCAAAAAAGCTTCAGCCTCCGCCAAACCCCAGCAAAACTCATTTATCTTGTCATAGGGAGCAGCCGAGCGTGTACTTCCAGCTGACAGCGTGGCACTTCCTCACCACACACCACTGCCTGGCCTCGAACATCCTGCTCCCTCCGTGGGGCTCAATCACCAGAAATGCTGTGGTGCTCGCACTCCTCATTAGGCCGAACAGCTGTCTCCCCAGTCACACTGAGACACAAAACTGCTTTGCATAACAATCTGCTGAAATTTCACACATAGGGGAAAGGGGGGAAAGGAAAAACGTTGAGAATGTTGGACCATGAAATGCTGATGCAGAACTCTCCCTGGCAATGCACCAAAAAAGAAGTTAACACTATTCTTTCCATTTTGATTTGCAACCTAAACTGGGATTTACCATCGAACTGGGGGACGATACATTTTCATGGCCTTGAACAGGCATATACATGCATAAATCTGTGTGTGGAATGAAAATGGACTAAACCAGAGCTTTCAGATAAACTTATTCAAGGTAACTTGAAGACATACAATTACCTACAGTCGTATGCAAGCAGCAAAATCTGAGCGCTCAAATATGCCTCTCATTTTAAGTAATAAAATTGAGAAACAAAACCTAAAGGAAGCTCAATTTGGTATCACATTTTCTGGACAAGTTTCCTTCGTTTTTGGGGAACAAAGTATATCCCCACATCAAGCAGCCTGAGGGGAAGCCAGGAACTGTGTTGAAAACCTCCAGATGTGGACAACCCCCCTGCCCATCTCAACAGGAGATGGCATTGACCACAGGAGGCCCAGGTAAGGAGCGCACCATTGTCTCCACACTGGAGTGCATTCAGGATTCAGAATTGCTAAAAGCACTCAACTCCAGGAAGAGCAACACACATAATTCTACAAGTCTGTGTATGGATTTATCTCCAAATATCAGCAGAGTTTTTTTTCTCCAACTTAAGGAACTGTAAGAGCAAACCATGAAGGAATTACAGAATCACAGAATCATTTAGGATAGAAAAGACCTCTGAGGTCATTGAATCAAACCTACAAACACCACCATGTCAACCAGACCATGGCACTGAGTGCCATGTCCAGTCTTTCCTTAAACACCTCCAGGGACCATGATTCCACCACTCCTGGACAGCCCATTCTAATGTCTAATCACCCTTTCTGTGAAGAAACTCCTCCTAATGTCCAGCCTAAATATCCCCTAGCAGTTTGAGACCATTTCCCCTTGTCCTGTCACTGGCTGCCTGGGAGAAGAGACTGATGTGGTAGAACCTCCTTTCAGGGAGCTGCAGAGAACAGTACTTTGATAACTCCAAGCCAGTATCAGGTTGGGGGAATGTTAGAAGAGAAAACTCGGAATTCAAGCTGTGCAAGACAGAAAGGAGTGATAACTTAGATGGACTGAAGGCATGTAAAACCTGGCCCTAGTCTGTCCTGAAACAGATCTATGAAGAAGCACTCAGCATGGGAAGTGAGGCATATTCAAAGCTGGATCCCTGAGCTATCAGTTATTAAGTGTTAAAACTCTAAGAAAACCACTGAATTACATCTATGTAGTAAATGTAAACCAAAACGTTTTGTAAAAATGTTCAGAAGCGCTAGAAGCATTTCAAAAAAGCTAACCCTAGAGCTTCAAACCCAGGCCATCATCTTCATTTAAAATACATTCAACATGAAAATGTAGGATTAGAACAGTGTGTGAAATACAAGTTTGGAGCCTTTTTTCAATGAAATGCAAGAGGAAAAAACTCCCTTGGCAGACAAAACAAGGAAGGAATATTAACAGCAATATCAGAACCACCTAGTTAATCAGTGAGGCTTGGGGAGAAAATTGAATGTTTCATCACAAAAATTTTGCATTTCTTACAGAAGCTAGATTGAGATATCCACACATGGGGAATGCCTAAGGCATTCTTTGATGAGAAACAACAGAAAAATGGTAGACAAAGCATCACTGAAGTCATTAATAGCTGAAGCAAGAACAGGACTATCTTGAAAAGAACAGATGTGTTAGACTGATCAAACACCACTGATAGCATCCAACTTGATACACTTTGTTTGGCACAAACAAAAGGTTTTGACTAAAAGCCCAAGCACAGATTTAGTCAAAATTGCAAAGCCTGCATTTTTAGGACTACATCTACACATGCTTTAACTTCACTAAGAAAGTGTGGTTGGATAAGAATACATAGCAGTGACCTTGTAATGCTGGGCATATCTAGAGCAAGACTGCCTCCCAACAGGGATGTCCAATGACATTGCTGCCTGGAGAAAAGGCACTTCTCCCCCTGCCATGACCTACTCTTTCAAGAACAATATATTCAAAACAAACACAAATTAAATCTTGTAGATCCAAGAATCTGAGAAAGCCAGCTGACCTTGGCAAACCCAAGTGTCCACAAAGACTAAAGCAACAACTAGTCTCTTCAAACAGAATGCCATTTTGACATTAACTCTCAATTCACTAAATGTCAGAATTCAGCCCAGCATCCTAATCAACAGCTGCTTAGTAATTTTTGTATTTTTAATGCAGATTCTTCAGCAAGCATAGGAGTTGGAAAACATAAAGTTCAAAGAAGACATATTTGCAATTCTCTAATTTCAAAGTTCTCAGGATGAAGTGCAACTCACAATTCAGCTGCACATTCAAGACATACAGGCAGCAAATGAACAGGAACTTTCCCTTCTGGTCTCTTAGAGCCACACAAGCAGAATGAAAGGAGATGGAATATGCTGCAGTCCAAAAAAGCTATAAGCTCTTTATAAGAAATAAGATCCATGATTAGCAATTTTTTTCCCTGAGTTTGCCTAGAAAGTAGCACACAAATACAGATTCCACAGCTATGAAAACACATTCTTGATGTACTGGCCCAATCTAGCCACAAAGATCAGTAAGTTTTAAAAGTAAAAAACAAACTATGTAATTCTTTGGGGCTAGGACTAAAGTACCCACTCCAATTTATGGGGGTTTTAAAGCAAAAAATGCATTTAAGTGCCATGGCAAGGTGATGCATAACTGTACACTGAACAACCAAAAAGCATTAACAAAGGATATTTACTTAAGGAGAGCAATCCAAAGCTACTTCTGAAGACATCACTTTATTCTTTGAAGGATGGTATTTGCAAGTACAGACTTGGAAGCCCTACATGGTTTTTTTTCAAGCATTTCAACTACTGTGTACCTCTGACAGTCACTAAAGAAAACAAAACACCTTATTATTCACCAAATAATTGTTCAGCTGCATTTAAGTATCAATATACTTCAAATGTATAGCAAAATCTGTAATTTAAACACTGCATATGAATCCACTAGCTAATAAACATTCTGTTGCCCATAGTGGATTAATTTATTTTCTGTGTTACTAACCTGTCAGAACAAATGTATAAAATCTGTGAAGCACTGGCTAGACCTGTATAGACTAAGACTTCTTTTTTCTTTAAACTACATATGGTAAACATTTCCAGCATTAAGATTTTAGAAGGTTCCACACATCAAGACACATCCCAGCACATGCAGAGTGCTTAAAGGGACAGAAAAACTCATCAAGCAGATATTCAAGAGCATGTCAACACCAGAGTTACTCAGCTAGGCCACCATGCTGGGAAAAGCAAAGCCTTCACAGCTGGGACAAGATGGGCTGTGCAGGTGTCAGCAAAGGCAAGCACAAGTGAAGTGGAATGAAAACTGCCACAAAGATGCCAGAACCATTTTGCTCCGCAAAACAAAACCTTAGTTCAGTTTGAAGAGCTCTAATCAATAACCTCTAAACTGAATAATTTCTCAATAGAAGAACAGCTGTTATTATCAATCTTGTATTTCAAAGCAATATCTGATCGAAAAAAGATATTGGGGTATGAGTCACCAGCATGATTTTTGGAGGCTTTAACTCAGGAAATCAATTTTGTTAACAGGCCACAAGTTAGTGCCTGGATTATAACATAAATGTAATCTTTTACCAGGTCTCTATTAAACTCTTCATATGGGGATGTGACTGGGGATTCACAGCACTAGTAAGACAAATTCCTATTGATGCAAATACAGAACCAGGCAATAGAAAATATTTGTATTTAAGCAAACATCAGTCTTATTTCCATACTATTTCATATTTTTTTCATCAGTAAAGAATAAGTGAGATGAACTGGAGGCATGGAAAACCTAAAACAGCAAGTGACAAGATACTTTTACTACTATGTAAGCAGGGCACAGGCAAATAAGTCATTTATTGAACTGAAATGGTCATATTTATACACACACATGCACATATATGAAAAAAAAGTAAATAAGCAATGTTTACAGAACTGGAAACTTCCATGGGAAGATACAATTTCAAAAAAGACCCCAGCTGAATGGAGGTTTGAAGGGCAAAAGTACTATCAATGTACTATATTTAGTCTAGATATGTCAAAATATACTTAGAAACACACTTTGAGGCAAAATAGGTAACTTGTAAATAAGAACAGAAAATACAAGAAGAAAATACAGGAAACTTCTATAATTAACACATGAAACAAAGCTCTTGAAGACAGAAAAATAAAAGATGAATCTGAAGCTAGACAGACTAGGGAGGCACAAAAAGTTAAACAGGGAAGTTAATTAAACACTGCAACAAGCAACATACAGAATTTGCCAAAAGGTAAGTTGAAATCTTTACCATTGGAACCTAACATACAGTTGGCAATTCTAAAATTACCTCTTAATTCAAAACAGTTATCAATGCAAGCAGCTCAAGACAGGCAGGTTGCTCACAACAATTATTTCTGGTCTTAATGGAAGAGAATTTATTTTCTTAAACTGTCTCAGTAGCAGATGATAATATTCTGCTTTTAATAAAGCTATGTTCAGGGCACCAAAATGATAGGTGATTTCTTAGTCCGGTTAAGCTACAAATAATCTCTCATAGCTGATGACACACCAAACTTTGACATACAGGACAATGCACTGCGACTCTTCATTCTTTGACATCAATTAACTCTATAACAGCTTTATACACTCTGTCTGTAACAGGATTCTTTAGCCTCTCAACACATCAGCATCAGTTTTATTTCTAGACGATAATGAGCCGTTCCGAGTACACCGTCAGTGCGGCTCATTAAGGCTAATTAAAGCAGCCGAGCCCGCAGCGCTCGGGCCGGGCCGGGCCGGGCGCTCCGCGGCGCGGTGCTGCCACCTGCTGGTGCGCCGCGGATCCCGGAGCAAGGCACGGCACGGAACGCGATCTGGGCTACGACACAACAAACAAGGAGTGCCGGCCTCAGGATTGAGATCATCTAATTATATTGGCATAGCGCATTAGGAGTTATCTGGTGAAAAAATAGCTGCTCTCTGAGCGCCAGACTCATCAGGTGCTATTCAGACAGAGGGTGTTAAAACTTATGCTTGAGGACTTTAAATCATCAGTGTTAACAACTGTAACATCCAATTTATAGATCCCAAGGACCTATCAAAATACTAAATACTTGGCAAATTATTCACACAGGCATTCAGAAAAGCCAAAAAAAAAGAAATAAAACAGTTTCTTCTGTGCTGCTTAACGTGACGAGATTCTTGAAGTGTTGATTAGAGGGTAATTTAAAAATATTTTGCCAGTAGGCAGTACAATAAAAGAACAAAAATTAAATTCCTCAAAGTATGTCTCAACTGCAAAAATATCAACACCTCATCTGTGCTGTCTGCAGTTGTCAGTGAAACACCTTCTGTAAGAGAATTATCCCTTCTACAAATGAGAGACCCCAGCAGCCCTGGCCACTGAAAAGTAAAATCAGTTTTGAGATCATTAAATTTAGGGTGTATTTGGTGAAAAATGTCAATATTAAAAACTCATATAAAGTACAAAACAGAGACAGTTGATACAGCAGACAAACACAAATATGAAGATGATTAAAAGCTAGAGTAAGAGCAACTGAAGAGGTTGCACAAGGTCTATTCCATTCCTAAAAAATAAACTCTCTGCTAGTTTATAGGTCTCAGCAATAGAAGCCAAAACACCAGCTACTGGTTTTTACAGTATGCACCATCACACAAGATGAACATCACTTAGTCTCAGCAAACATATGGGAAAACACAAATGTCAGTCTTGGTCATTTCTCTGAAAAAACATCCTGAGACAAAGCAGTTAATCAGCTTGGGAAAAAATGCAAGCACCAATGGATACAAAACCTTCCAACTTTATATGACGTTCTAGGAAAAGTGATAGAAGGCTATCAAAGTGATCAGATGAAACAATTCTAGGATGTAGGCCACAAAATCAGGCATACTGCTCTATCAGGAGAAGATGGCCATTTAAACCAGATGATTGTGAAGCATCAAGCAATTTCTCAAGCTCAGGAGTTCAAGGCAGAAGGGGTTAAAGAGGTTTTAGTTTAAAAATAAGCTCGTCAGTAGCTGAGAAAATGAAAAAGAGGGTACTGAAACTCAGTCATAATGTAAATTGCACATTTGAATTAACAAAAGACAGAAATGTGAATAAATACTTGGGGTTTGTATTTTGAGGTAGGATTAACAGTCATCTTTTATTCTGAAGAAGGGAGGTGAATTTTTTTCTTAAACACTCAAGCTCCAACATTCACAAGTCAAGAAAAAAATTATTTCCTTGGGTAAAGTATTTCCAAGTTACACCTGCATTTTCCATGTAACAGAGCTCCAAAAACCATAAAGCTAACGCCAGAACATGGATTCCCAGGACTACATTTGTCCACGTCCAATAGTAGTCAGTATAATAACATTAAGCCTAAATTGGTAACTAAAAATGTTACATCAGCATCACTGTCCTGACAGGCAATTGGTGCCTGTACTTTTATTTCTTATTTTATGTAAAAATTAGAAGCTTTTAAGAGTTAAAATTAATCCTTTTTTATCCACTGGTTTTAAAGGAGTAACCTTTACTTCACAGTGAGTATCCAGACAAGCAGAGACAATCTGCTTGATCTACTGCATGAGAGTAATAACCCCAAACTGCAAGCATAACCAATGCCAAAAAGAACCTCATACCTTAAATCACCTTGAATTGTAACAATTTTTATCAAGACTTACCATATGAGCAATAGCACACCAAGAGCCTTGGCTGCTGTTTTGGAAATTATGTACTGCTGTGCTACATTTGAAGGAGGGCAATTGGGGGTTTCTGTGAAAATCAGTTTCACAAAAGAAGAATGAATTCAGTTAAAAAAAAAAGTGCACAGGAAGAGTTCCGGGCAGATTTGCAACTTTTTGAACTTGTGAAAACCTGTGAAGGAGCTGTCACTTACTCTGTGTGGCCCTGAAAGACATTGACAGAATGGATAGAAGGATCTCTGAAATCCCACAGTCGGAAGGTGGTGTCGCGTGACGATGTCACCACGAGACGCTGGGTGGGATGTGTACAACAATGCGTGAGCTCTTGGTCGTGCCCTACGATCACACATGAGAACATGTAAGGTCATGAAAATAAGACTTTTCATTTCCACATACACTCAGAATGAAATGCTGATGTTTTTTTTCTTTCTCCCAAACAGAAAGGAGTAACAATCATTCTGAACTTTAATCCTGTTACTGCTGTACAACTTTGGGAATGTATTTGAAGATAAAAACAACGCTACTCATTTCACATTCAGTAGCACAGATTATTTCTGCTTAACACACCATGAGCACAGCAAAAGCCTTTTTCAAGAACTAAAATTTGGGTACATTCAATTTAAATAACTACTTTTTCATAGGTTAAGTCATAAGCTTAAAAGAAGATGAATTCATGCTCAAGGGATTTACAAGACTGCAATTTTAAAATCTATTATAACACTGAGCAGTAGATGGTACATACTCACATCCTGCTCCAGAGAAACAACTTACTTTTCTCAATGTTTTAATATCTACAAAGAATCCCTAATAAAAACAAACCACCTTTTTTTTTGAGTGAACAAGTACCTGTAAGAGAATGGACAAGTTCAGAAGTCTCTACATCATACAGATTTGCTGTCCTGTCCCATGATGCTGTCACAGCTTGCTTCCCCCCAACAAGCCAGTCGGCTGCTATGACCACTCCCTGATGGCTTTTCAGTGAAGTTAATGGGACTCTGACAGTGGGGCAATCACTGGAACCATCTCCATCCCCATCAGGTTCATCTTTATCTGAGATTTCAACTTCATCTTCTCCGGACACTTGCTGTAAAATGCAAGAGAAATAAAGATGTAGAATATAAGAGAAGGAATGTCTCTAAATTATATTTTTATAATGGTATTATATGGTGTATATATATATATTATATAGCAATATGGTATTGCTTCCCAATCCTCTTGATGTGCATGTGGGTAAACTAATTCTGCTGCATCCTGTCTATTCCAGTACTCACTATCACAAACTTGGTTGAAGGAATATAACCAGTAAGTTATATGCAGTTTTAATAACTCCTTTAACAACTTGCTGATGTGCAGCTGAGGGAACTGGAGTTGTTCAGCCTGCAGAAAAGGAAGCTCAGGGGAGAGCTCACTGCTCTCTACGACTCCCTGAAAGGAGGATGCAGCCAGGTGGGTGTCAGTCTCTTCTCTCAAGGAACAAGTGACAGGACAAGAGGAAGTGTCCTCAAGTTGCACCAGGGATGTTTAGGCATAGGGATATTGGAAAAAATTTCTTCACCAAAAGGGTTATCAAGCCTTGGGGAAGTGGTGAAATCAACATCAGGTATTTAAAAGATGTGTAGATGGTGCCCATAAGGACATAGTTTAGTGAAAGACTGTGATAGTGCTAGATTAACTTAGATGGACTTGATGATACTAAGAGGTTTTTTCCAATCTAAATGATTCTATGTTTCTACCTCATTTTAAAATCTCCTCCAAACCCTAGCTCTGAGTATCAGAGCTTTACTATCTGGTAAGTGTATTACTCTAGAGTTTCATTGCAGCACATTATCAAGAGACTTTTCTCCTTTCAATTCTAAAAGGTAGGAAGCATCTAACAGGACACCATGTTAATCTTTGGGGAGACAATACTTTACAGACATATTTTTATCCATTAAAAATCAAATCTTTACAGAAGTATTTGTCTGTTGGTCAATACACAGTTATCATGCAGTGCTGATGTAAACTGGATGTAAAATAAATTATTTTGCTCATCATTACAGATTATTCTCTGAGCTCCACTTACAAGCCACAAGGCAAAAATATCTTTCTTTTATAATACTTGGGGGTGGAAAAGACAACATTTGTATTTTCTCTCAAAATGGAAATGCCAAATCAAATCAACTGAATCAAAAATTTTCCATTCAGCAATCTAACTGATATTAAACAGTCAACTCTTGCCCTTACTTAGCCTACTGAGAAGCTCATGCTATAAACTGTTTTCTTCACAATTTAGTGACAGTGCTTTTAAGTAAAAAAAGCATTTGACAGGCTAGAATAAATACTGACTAAATAAAGGCTTAGGGACAACAAAATCAGACAGTGTGATGTGTCCTTTCAAGGGCTGATTAGGAATCAATAAAGATTCAATCAAATAAATGCCAAAATTACAAGTCTTTACCATCAGTTTTCAATCCACAGCAACTATAGCTAATACAGGTGCCTCAATAAGTTACACTACAAAAATGTAACCGGTTTAAAAAGAACTTCATTATCACAAAAGAAAAGTTATTTGGCTGTTCATTTACAGGTCATTTACACATTTACTACCTTGAACAAAAAAGTCAATTCACCTGCTTAAAGCTGTAAATTCTATTCTGCACCAAATGCCTTCGAAAACATGAAGGAAGTCTATTTGCAAAGAAAAGCTGAAATACAGCTGTTAAACTAAAACCTTAAAATCCCACCTTTGGTAGTCCTGAAATCATGTAATTTTTTTAATTATGTGTAAATTTAACATTCAATCTTATAAAACCTGTATCTGATGAAATTGCTGTGCAATTAGTTCAGTTGCAGCAAGCTGATGGCTTACATTGCAGTCTGCAGTTGGCTGAGGTGTAGGCAACTGTACTATGTATCTCCAGATGTGAGCTGTCTGGTCTCCAGATGCTGCAAAGGGGAAGAGAAGCAAAAAAAAAGAAAGAGAGAATAAATAAGATTCTTTCCATGGGCAATAAAAACCAGCTTTAATACTACATTTAAAAATACTGTCTAAGTTGCATCTTTTCCTAACAGACACCATTATGAACTTTATGGTAAGCAAGTCTTAACATCTCAAATGTAACTCATTATGCAAGACATAAGCAGCTTCCAAATTAGTCACTCCTACAGTGAAACCTGCACTTGAATACCACACATCAGAACATGAGTCTCACCGCTGCTCAATATGTAACATTTTAAGAAGGCATTTAATACATCACCAGATATTCAGTTACTGTTTCTAAAAATACTAGGATTCTTTTTTCCAGTGATTTTTTCCATTAAATGTTTTTACCATGGTTTTAATGAGAAACCCAAAATAGCAAGTGTGAAGCTATTCCTCTTCTGCCTTAAACAACTCAGCTTAACTAGTAGCAGTTTACAGCTCACAAGGTACCACGTGATTTTAACCCCATCTGTTTTAAAATAGACCTTATTATTAACTCATTATTAACTAAGGTTAGCTTAATAGTTAATAATCTAAGCAAGATTGTCCTTGCTATGGTCAGAACAATCATTTTCTAAACCTGCAGGGCTGCTCTTCAGCCACTCCTCTCCCAGTTTATACTTGTGCTCAACATTACTCTGTTTTAGCTGCAGCATCTGGGATTAGAACTTCTTAAATTTCATCCCATTAATCATCACCCAGTGCTCTCACTTATTTGGATCCCTCTGAAAGGTCTCCTGAATGTTACAAAAATCAGCAGCATCTCCGCTTTGTTTGTTTGTGGGTTTCACCAGCAAACTTGCTAATGATGCATTCAGCTCCTGCATCCAGGTCACTGATAAATCTATCAGTCTATCTATCTATTGAACAGGGCTGACCCTAGAACTGATTCCTGAGGAACAAATGCAGCCCCATTTACTACAACTCTTTGAGCACTGCCCTTCAGCCAGCTGCCCACACAGCACAGCATGAACATCCCACAGCTGGACAACTTGTCCAGGACAACACTGTGAAGAACAGTACAAAAACCCCTACTAAAAAACAGAAAAGCTTAACCCACCACATTCCCTTCATTCACTAGGCAGGTGACTTTATCCTAGAAGAATGTCAAATTAATTAAACAGGACCCTCCCTTTGTGAACCCATGCTGACAGTGCCTGATGACTGCATTATTCTTTAAATGCCTTTGAGCTGTACCCAGTATAATCTTCATAATTTTTTCAGGAACTGAGATTGGATTAACAGGTCTGTAGTTAAAGGGGTCTTTCTTCACCCTTCTTGTAATATTGGAGTAACACTAATCAGAAGGGACCTGTCCAGACTCCCAAGAGCTTGGTAGGTAATCAAGAGGTATCCTGCCACAACACCCACTAGTTCTTTGAGTACTCTGGGATGAGTTCCAGAACATTCAGCTGATATATGATTCTAAGTGTCTGGTTTGGAGCAGGCAAGCACAAATGACAACACAACATGAAAAACACAGATTGCAAGATCTAGCTCTGATTTGTTGTGCCTTCAAATATAAAAATAATTCTGGCAACATAAATGCTGAAAAAGCAATAGGGAGAGAAGCTACAAGCAGAACAAATTAGCAAATTACATTTATTTTCCATCAAGATTAACATAATTAACATAAGAAAAAACTTTACATACCTGTAAGAGCCACTTGTTCAGTGGGATGAAACTTTATAGAGTTTACTATATGAAGCAAAGTAAAGTTTTAAGTTAGCATACTAAAAGAATTCTTTCATAATATTTTATCATTAAAAGCATTGAAAAATCAAGTCGTCTTAAGTCTTCAGCAATTTTTGGTAGTAATCTTTTAGGTGATATAAAAGTGTAGTATCATGCAAGGCAGCTACAATTGATTATAAAACAACACATTTTCTAGCAAGATATTTCCTGAATCTAGTGCAAGTGGCTCATATTAGAGAGGATAAAGAGACCACATTCAAATCGTATGTAAGCTGACAGGGGATAATGCTCTGGACTTCCATAAAGAGAATGTAAGTATTCATAATTATTTCTAACTTAATGAAAACTTACGATATGTTACCATCAACATTCTGCTTATTACTTAGGATTGCAAGAACAAATGCCTGAAAACCTGATGCAAGTAACACAAATCAGCTTTCAGTCCTGCAAACATATGTAATCAAAACATGATGTCCTGCAAGAACTCTATCAACCAACAAAGCTCTTCACTTCAGTGCATAAGATTCAATTCAAGACAGAACTCAGAACTCATTTCCATCCATTATACAAGTAAAATAGATGCATATGTTGTTGGGAGAGCGTGGTGTAATGAGTCTAAAAAGATACTCCTTAAACTGAATTAATCCCATGGTGCACCAGCTGCTGGCACCCAACACTTTTGCACCATTTCAAATCAACTGTCAAACAAAAAAAGAGTTTGCTTACATAAAAATTACATTCTTTGTATTATAATTTGTAGAGGCATATAGTTATATAAAATTTATATATAATACAATTTATTTTTTACTGTTGTTCAAACACAGGTGTTTCAACACAACTGTTTAAATAAAAGGTTAGAACTTATTTTCATAGTTATCCAGCTAGAAATTTTAAAAGAAAACTACCAGCATGAAAGTTCAAGTGAGTGAATTTTTCAAACATGACTTTATAGAACTTAGAGGTCCATGCAGCAAACAACATGAGATATCTGAACACATTAATGTGTTACCAGTTGTTTCTATGCATTTATCTTTGTGTTGTAGGAGCTAGAAGTCATGGAGCAGGAAGAAAAAGTACAGCTCACAGCTGAAGCAGTTCTAGAGAACTTAATTTGATTTGTACCCTTGCCACAAAGTTCATGTGATATGCTGAGTTATTTAACCAAACAATCCTGGTCAATAACTGTAGTCCTCACTTTCCCAGGGTATGATCACTCAAAGAGCTCAGTTCACAACAGCAAGTTAAAGCTATGGAAAACCTCTCCAGTTTTGGTCTATAAAATCCTGTATTCTAACTCATTAAGAGGCAGAAGGGAGTTAATCAAGTTCTTGTCAAATTGGACACCAAAAATTAACATCAAAAACACTCACTGCACTGCACCTACCCACCCAAAGAGGGGCTTAAAAAACAGTTTCCACAATATTCATGCTGGTATAAAGAAAGACAAACACCTATATTTAATTGTATTAAAAACAAGATCTTCGTATTATGCAGCAAATTATATATGGGATCTTAAACAAAAAAGTGTAAAAAGACATTCACCCAGCATCTGCATTTTTTAACCCAAATATAACACAGATCCTGCAAGACAACTAGTTTCTGATTATAGAAGCTTCTTTTGTTCTCCACATGCGCAAGACCACATTGAGTTCTGAGATTTAACTTCTGAGTGTCGTAACTCTGCCTGTAAATTTCTTTATATGGACTTGTTTATTCATTTAGCATTTGCAGAACTGTTTTAATGTGCCTCTCCAATAAAAAATCATATTACAAAACGTTCTCTGTATGAAAATTAGTGGAACTTCACAATTGACTTGTTAATGATGTTGGCAAATCTGCAACCACAATAAACATTTCTGAGGCTGGCCAAAACACATTTCCCCCTCCCATACTCTGTTCCCAGTTTTCACAACATGCCCTTATCTTACCTGAGCCGACATGCCCTACATATTTGACAAGGCACTTCCCTGTTTCTATGCTCCACAGCAAAGCAGTGTGATCTACAAAGATTAAAATGCAGCTGTAAATAGTTAAAAACATATGTTTTTCATTTTTATCCTTTCAACAAATAAGTTATCATCCACTGTAGCACATACCATATGAAATGGATTTTAAATGTAGAACTCTTGACTACCACCTTATTTACAAAACATAACATTTTCTTACACATCTCCTCCAAAAAGTAAGGTGCTGTCCTAATCAGATTAATTTGCAGCAAGTATTAAAACGCAAATTCTACTTTTGATATTTTTTCCTAACTTGGTTTTATGTTTCTGTATAATGTTCCAGCTGTGTATCATAAGACTCAATAAAAAACAGAGAAAGCATTCCACAGTGAAAAAGACAGTAACTACAAACAGGAATTCTATGCACAATCTCTTTACTTCCTGCATGGAAATCCAAAATGCATGCAGGTCACTGCAGAGCACTAAAAAAATTAATTCAAAAAGGAAATCACTTCAAATGCCACTCCTTTATCCTGCCACACCCAAAAATAAATAAACCATTTAAGTGGGTAACACCTTAAAGCTGAATTGGAGAACAGTTGTTTCCAAGTAAAACCAGGACAAAGACAAGATGTACCACACAAAAACAAAATGTGCTCCTCAGCAGACACATAAAAATTGTAACAGTTCTGTTCAAGAAGCAGAGATTTCAGGTCCGTAAATATTAAAGTCTAGTCAATACCTTCAGATTCTGTTCCAGCTTCAAAAGAATGTCACTTAAATTGACTGATTCTATTTGGTTATAATTTATTTCCCTAATAATTTTCCAAAACTACACAAATCTCTACATTGATTTTTGGACTATAATAGATTCAGTGACTTGTTCATTAGCACTTGTAACCCCTCAAGTGGAAGGAATAAATCCAGTAAAGTAAAAAGGACTGAAAATTAAGATTTTTAGCTGCCCTTGTGTTCTGAAGCAAAAGAATGAATGCCAGAATATGCAAACTATGACACGTACAGCTTCTATAAAACAAAAATTAAACAGTGCTAGGAGAGAAAGCCTGCAGAGATCTCTGTATCCAGCCATATGGAATTCTGTGCCAGAGGCCTCCCCAAGCAAGCAGATCCCCATCCCACCCACCCAACCAACATGCCAGAGCTAACTGAGAGTGTGACCTGCATGGAAGTGAAGTGGCACACACTTTAGAAAGACCAACAAGTATGCTTGAACCTTCTTAGAGAAAGGAAATTCCAATTTTAGGAATTTTTCAGCTACAGAACTTTTTTAAAACGACTCTTCCAATCTGGAGCTGTTTTCAAGCATGCTTTGGATCTGTATTTGCTATAACTTAGGGACTTAACCAGAATTTTCTAAATATTCAAGCAACACAAAACTTTACCAGCAGATGCAGTTCCCAACACCACTGGCTGAGTTTTCGCGACACTGACATCCCAAATACCATCCCTGTGGCCAACATATTCCTTTACCAGTTGACAGATTGCCCTTGATGTTGTAGTTTTAAAACTGGATACAATCTGAAATAGCAGAGACACCAACATTTCTTTTTTTGACATCAATCCAGGATTAAGTAATTATCTCACAAATAAAAATAGATATTAACTTTTCCATGATTCTTTAATGTTCTGACAAATTACTAATATTACAAATATTTTATTGTCAAAAATCTGACATTTGATGGTAGATAAGTGAGTTTGGATGCAAACATACCTCTCTTTTCTTTTTTTATTCCTTTTTAATAGCAGCCCTTTTACAGAATGCAAGACAAACTATTCTGTACTACAATAATGCAATCTTATTGGAATAATGAGTTGTACAAGTGCAGAATGCATTTGTCATTCAGTCTGGGTAAGGATTTTAATAGAAACAAAAAAGAAAAAGACCAAACCCAGCAAAAGACCTTAAAACTTTCCTTGCCTATTCCCAAACAAGTACATCTCGTAACTCAGTCCCTGCTAGCTGGTGTAATGTCTTTGAAAAAAAAATGTACTTATTATATAATTCTAGTAAAACCCAGAAACATTCCAATTTAAAACACTCACCACTGTTTTTCCTTAAAATTGCACTAAGCTAATCAAATCAAACCTGAACCTGAGAGCATATGCCTGTTTATTTGTGTAATGAAGCTTTAAAAAAACATGTCAAACTCATCTAAACATTTGATAAGCATGCTCCCTCAAAGTGAAGCTATTTGGGGAAAAACAGAGAAGACTCATTAAATCCAAATTACTATGTGCATAAGTCATATCAAATGAAAGGAAGAAAACTCTAGTAAACAGTAAAACTACAAGTCACTACAGTGCAGGAATGCTCAAAACACTCAGCATCTACAGAAAGGAAGAAAATTGCAGAAATTCTACATTCTCAGAGTAAGAGGAGTACAATATTTAAAAAGAAAAAGTTTATCTTTCCAGAGAAACTTCCAGAGACAATTGGAACCAGGAGTCATGAAAGATGGATTTAAAAAGTTAAGATGACCGTTACAAATATCCTATTTTAACTCCACAAATCTTGAAGCTCATTACCGCTGAGCTCTTTAAAAACTGATGAGTTCTTTGAGAAAGTCTACCTCAAAAGCTTTATTAAACTGAAACAAAAAGACAACTGCAATTTATCAGTGTTTTCCTAAGCTTGGAATTACAGGCAGGTATCTGACCAGTTAAATCAAAACCTTTAAATACTTCAACACAAATCACATTAAGACTTATCTACAGCTTAGTAAAAGTGAGAAAGTTAATTAAGTCTACATTTCAGATACAATAAACTAAGGTTAAAATCCCATTAGTTTCTGGTATTAAAATAGAAGGTCTTAAGTATGTCATTAAAGCAAATTACTTCAAAAACGGTTTTTAAAGCTAAAAGAATATCTGCATGAACATTCCAAACCAATTCCAATTCCAAGAGCATGTCAACTCTCCAATGATGAAATGATAATGCCCTATTTGAATTCCAAATTATGAGTGAATACACATTTTGATTTCACAGCAGCAGAAGGAACAGTCATTACAGATGCACTGAAAAGAAAATGGGCTAATTGTAAGGATTATTAGTTCAACCATACTACAGAATATCCTGAATTTTGAACAAAATCCTATAGATGCAACTTTCACATTGAATACAATCCTTAATTTAAATGGACTCATGTATGAGATGTGGAACAGCTGAATTAAGTACTAACAGGAAAGGACTAATACAGCACTCAGCTCAAACTCCAAACTTGGTATTTTCCAACTCAGCCTATGTTTGCCTTTTTCTTTCTAATGTTGAGTCTAACCCTCATGCAAAAGTTTTCCTAGGAGGAACTATCTCCTACCCATCAATAAACACAGAATTTCTAAAACTACTGGACAGTTGTTTCACTGATTATTTAATGGCAACAATGCAAAACTCCTTTTGAGGTATTAGCAGTCTTTAACACACAGAAGAAAAGAGTTCAAGAACAGCAAATTGTTGAGTAAATAAAGATATTTACTCAACACATACTTGTTCCATGCTTTTTTTTTTCCTTTCTTTTTTACTGCCCTTCACCCTTCATACCAGTAATTGGATGAACTAGACAGGGCCTGGACTACTTCCTGCTTTTCTAAACACACATAGTCCCAAGCCAGGAAAGGAAATATTTAAAGAACATGCAATACGCTAAAAAGAGATCTTTGTAGTGCCAAAAATTTCTTAAGTAACTTCTGTAGATCATCACATACAAATAAATGACCAAACATACCCTGAGTATGTTTCACCTTTGTCTGTCCTCTTTCTTAAATTGATACAGTTTCATGTACTTCCTTCTACAAAAAGACTTGTTAATAGGGAAACAATTGTTTACTATGTAAACAAGTGAAAATTCAATACAAACTGAAACACTTGCATGGTAAACAGAGTGAGGCACCCTGTAACAAAGTTTCTTACACAGACAGGGTACATTAGAAATAAGAATGAAAACTTGGTCAACTCAGGACCAGTCCAGCAGCATTACACTATGCCTGATGAACAGAATGTCCTGTGAAGGAACTTTAAGCAGTGAGGGCAACACTACATAGTCAAAAAAGTTTCACTCCTTTTAACTACTGGGTGAATAAATACTTTCTTTTAAGAGTTTTTATCTAGACAAATCAGAGATCCTGGAATTTACTTTGGATGGAGCAAATTACATCATTTCAGTTTCTTTTAGGACACTGCATAAACAATTGATGCTTCTGTGATGTTGTAACAACTTTCATCAGACAGGGATCATTAGCAGCAGCCATTACATTTTGTTAATGTCAAAACATGGATTTCATATAGTGATTCCTGTATCTACAACAAACTGCAGTTAAATTACAGAATCTTGTCCATTAACAAAAAATTATTTTTAAGAGTACCAAGTGTTAAATCTACTTTACCGCTTCAGGATTTGGACACTGGTGGATAACAATGCTGCTAAAACCATGCTTTTCTGAAATGAATTTTGCCAATTTTATATATAGCTAAATGATGAAAAGTATTCCAGTATGGAAATTTCATACGAAGGGCATGAGTTAAGAATGTTCACTTCAGCATTTTCACCAAGAGAATGAACAGATTGCTTTAGTATTTTTTACCAAGTCCTAGTATTTTTTACCAATATTTAAGCAGTTAAGGCTCAGCCTTCTCATTAGATTAAGCAAATACTGGAAGGTCTTTTCAGTATGGGAAAAAAATTATTTCCATATGCAATTGCCAATCTAAAAAATGTAATTGTGTGCAATTACACAAAACAATTTGTTTTGTAAAACTTAAGTCTCTTCTAATTTTCCACAGGCAAAAAAACCCAACCAATCCAAAAAACCACACACCCAAGAAACCCTCTGTATGGTAGTATAAAGAAAGGGCTGAAGAGAAAACTTGTGATCTACTACCCCAGTGAGTTTGGAACACAACCATTTTGAGAAACAGCATTGTTCACTCAATGCTCATAGAAAGTACAGCCATAAGAATTTCAAAGCTGCTGAACTCTTAAAACTCTAAATGTGTTTTTTCTCAGACAGGGTATTGGGGAACTACATCCAGTCATGGTGCAGATGGAAAAATCACTGTTAGAAAGTTATACTCTTTTCGTAACTCTTTGCTAAAGTCTCTCTGTGGGTCAAGAGACAAAAGGCTACAGTTTTGACTCTTCTGTGTAGGAAGGAAGGAGAAGTCAAAACAAAGCACCTCTGTGAAGTGCATTAAGGTTTCAAAGAACACACTGGACAGAGATGCTCTCAGAGTTGTAATTTCCCTCAGCTCCTATCTACTCCCCAGTAAATTATGACTCAAAGTTGTGAAAAAAAATACATCAGCATGCAGACATCTGTTGGCAAACAATTGATACAAGAGATGTGCATAATGTTCAGGTATTAAATTCTTCATGCTCCACTAGGTTGCTTTGCTGTGCATGCATATCAGTTCCCCAGGAGTCTCCACCTCCTACTTCCCAGCTTCCCAAGCTGAAGCTGAGAGGTCTGCCTGCAGTGCCCAGGAAAAAATACGAGTGCTATATTGCAAGAAAATGAAAGACAAGGATTTAACATCTGCCATAAAACCCAAAAAAAACAAAAAAAAAACCCAACAAAAAAAAAAAAAAAAAAAAAACCACCAAAAAAAAAACCCAAGAAAAAGAACGCCACAAAAAACAAACAAAAAATACACTAAAAACCAAAAAACCCACAAAACTTTACACTAGAGGGTACTTAATAATAATTACATTAATTAGGTGCATAACTACATGAAGTAGGTGCACCAAAACTATACAGCCCCTATAATATCTATAATATAACTATAATATCAAGCTGTCACTATTTAAGTGGTGTCATTAAAGAATTTGCAAGTCATAAAAGAGATGCCTTTACGCCTCAAATTGGCAAGAATAAAGGTTTGAAGAAGAACAAGTTAAAAAGGAGACCAAATAAACCACAGTAGCTTCAGTCTATTTCACTACCCTATTCTTACTCTCAAAACTTTCATACTTTTAAGAGAGGGTATTTCCAAGACACCTACACCACAGATCAGCCTGTATTACAGGTCAGCCTGCATTACAGAGCTGCCTATACACCTGGTTCACATACCAGATTCCACTGTGGTTTCCTCACATTCTATTTAACCTTAATAATGTAACATTAAATGACTCTGATACAGAGAAAAAAGAGCAGCAAGTAAACTCTCTGCAAAAATAGAAAAAGGGGAAAGAGCAAGGAAAACAAAGATACCACGCTAATGCAGACAAACAAAATGAAAAGCATCATAAAGGTTAACTCTGCCAAAACACCAAGCAAAAAAAGATCACTAGCTACTGATGAGCAAGGTTTGCAACATGAAGGAAACAAATTGTTCTAGTCTCATAGCTAAAAATAAAAATTATTTTAAAAAAGAAATTTGTAATAGCACACATATAAGCGCCTACTTAAATCCCTATTTCAACTGCAATACCCAAATCTTTATTCAGAAATCCACTAGCAAATTGTCTATTTCCCTCATGAAATCCACTAGCAAATTGTCTATTTCCCTCATGAAATAGAATTCAATTTTTAGTTCTATTTAGAAAACATACACCTGCGCACATACAGGTGCACTCCCCTCCAACATCCCTTCTTCAAAAAAGGCAAGCACTTATAGTAACAATATCATATGGTATGGTTGAAGTAATGGGTCACTGATGAATCCAAGATAAACATACTGCTCCTTAGGAGGCAGATTTACTTACAGACCAGCACTACCCAGCTTAAAGAAACCACAACTTACAACTTAAAAGACAGTCATGTTAGTCTCACGAGTACATATGGATGAGTAGAGATTTAATTTGTCTCATACCTTGCTAGTAGATGCCTTGTAAGTTGTCTTTAATTTCTGAGAAAGCTGACTGGTACTATGACTGGCTGTTGAGACAAATAAATTCAAAGGAAGATATTTCAAATACAGCATTAGCTTCTTTGTATAAGTAACTGGTATTAATTCCTTTCAGTAACATTCTAAGTTTTGGTCTACAAAGTACAAAAAAGTAAATTCAAAAATACTGGTTTAAGATTCTTTGTGGCTCACTTACCTTTTGTTTTCAGTTGCCCTTTGCTCAGTTCAGCACCATCAATTGTCTGTCCTTCACCCGCTAAGCGCTCATTCAGTGTATCAATCTCCCTACGCACTAACAAATCCAGAAATCCACATTATTACAAAAAACTATCATTATTAATAGCATTAACATACTATTTAAGAACTGTTATGGTTAGTAAATAAGCTTTTTTATGCTAAGGAGAGGAGAGGACATCAACTGGGATTTTATAAAAGCAGGTCTCACCAAGACATAAAATAAGACTCATGCTGAATATTCCAGAAAACACCCTGGACCCAGATTCCAAAAAAGTATTGGTGGCTTCTAATTACTCTTACTAATAAATGGGGTTAAGGTTTAACAAAACCATTTCTGTGAAATACATGAACCATCTGTATTGAATTAAATCCAGCAAAAGAAAACTTGTAGCATCATAAATATTTTAGCCACAGAATAAGCACATCCTGTCTTAACACAGATTTTATTATTCACGAACTATCATTCTCCCTGAATATTTGTCTACTACTAGAGTCTCACAGAAAAGGTAGTGCTGCAAATTACTATTTTTTATAGATAGGAACTTATTTTTTTTTTAAAATGATGTGTACAATAACTCCAGCAGTAGCATAGGAATTAGACCAAGAACAAAAAATATTAGACTAAGCATGAGAAGAGAAAAATTTAGAAATTTTCAGGGGGTGAAAAGAAATCACGATCATAACTAGAGCTGTGAGTTGAAGACAGTAGATAAATAAATGGAAATTGAAAAGAAGGAAAATAATTATACCCTGGAGGGTACAAATCCACCACTTGTCTTCTAATAAGTAGTTTTGAAGACTGAGAAGAGAAATTCTACTTTTCTTGCTACCAGCCAACTTCTCAGCAGGAGGCTGAGTACTCAATTGTGGAAATTGTCACTAAAAAATGTGTACTTTTGATGACAACCTTTAACCAATACAATTGCAGGTTTTAAGAGAATAAAAAAGAGAATAAAAAACCCAGAACATGTCAAAAAAAAAAACAAACAAGAATTTATTTATTTTTTTTGTAACATGAGCATCTGGTTTAACTGTAGGAATTGATTTGGTTTGGAAAAAAAATTGACTTGGACCCAAATCAGACAGATTCCACAATTCAGAATCCAAGCCAATGTAACACAGCTTAAAATTCCAGCAAGGGAGGCTTGCCTGTATTACTGTATTACTGTACTCTACTGTGTTATTTAACTTTGAATCCTCTTACATCACCTTGCATCACTTACATTATCAGCCAACTGCTCTGTCATCAAACAAATATCTTTTCCAGATAACAACTGGAATTTTTATCTGAGTGCTTTACTTCAAAATTCCTGAACAGCTGCAGGTGCTGGTTATGCAATGTGTAAGTCGTTTGATCCAAAACCACCCCATTTTACATTTTTTCAAGCAATTCAATGCTTTTCCAATTTTATTTACTAATATTACATCATTAAAATTAAGCCTGTAAATATAAAACAAAGCCAAAAACTTCAAAGGCTGGACGGAGTTTCTGGAGATTAACAGAACCAGAGCCTACAATGATAAGGAGGCAGACCCTTAACTGGCTTTGCCTGAGAGTCAAAGGGGGGTGACAGACATCAGTTCTCACTGCTTGTGTCAAAGAGCTAAGAAAGTGACTTTTCTGACAAGGTACAAACTTCATCTTTGGTTACAAGTTCAGAACAACTCCTAAACTGCTCACAGAAAAGCAACACTAATTATATTACAATATCCAATGTAAGCATTTTAATTAGTGTTACTATAACCTAAATACAAACAATTCATAAGTTGCCAGAAAAAAATAGATACTCACATTCCAAATTTTCAATATACAGGTTTTCAAACTCCCGCTCTATTTGTCCAAAAAGTTCAAGGAGTGTATTCCGGATAGCAGATGGTAACTTAGAATCCTAGGAGGAAAAATATTAGGGGATTATATATTTCTTTACATATATTTGATGAGATTACTCTTCAGTCTTGAACTGATTTTAACAGTTATCTCAATGTCCCAGCAAGGAGGGAAATTGAAACTACTGCTAGTGTAGAACACAAAACAAATAGCTCTGTGCATCATAAAGTTATTAACTTTATGAATTTTTTCTCTTTTAGAGGATAGAATTCAAATCACCTATGATATTTGTTTTGGTTTTCTTTACTAGAGAAACATTATAAAATCAAGATACATGTACAACTCATTTAAAAAATAGAAAGTGAGAAAAAAATTCTTTTTCATATCAATATGTTTCCAGTTCAAGAAAAAAGAATACCTTTGTCTGATAAAGTAATTCAAAAGTTGACTATGCAATGGGTTAGAAAGTTGTGAACATGATGCATCTTATTACCAAGCTTAAGACAAACTAAAATTTTAAATGTATTTTTAACATTTACCTACTTTTATCACCAGCCTAAGTGTGAAGAAAGCTACAATTTCGAATCCTTCCCTCCCCAAATACTACTTGAGCATTCTATTCTTCTGTTGCTCATAGGCCACAATATGTAAATTGGCTTACTACACTTACTATTTACCTAGGTAGCCAGCTATAAACACTTTAAAAAGTTTTCACTTAACTGAGTCACCTTCCGCCACAGCCCCGGGAATTGTCTGCAGGCACAGCGGGAAAGGCTGGCCGTGACCCTGGCTGTGGAACCTATTTCCCAAGTTTTAAAGAGAGATCAAGAGAAACCACTCATAGCCATGATACTCAGCATACCTGCTTTGTGCACAATTTTACACAGGTTCACAGCTGGTTTAAGCTGTGGCACTTGCTGAAAGAAGTGGGACCGTGCTCCTTAAGCCCCCCTACATCATTCCTTTCTTCATCTGCCTCTCCCTTGATAGGGTACTTTTGTTCAGGCATTCACAGACAACCAGAAGCAAAACAGATCCTAATTAAAACCAGCTTGAAACAAAACTGATTAAACAAAAATACTAAATCATTACACACTATTAAGAGAAACACTGAAATTAGAAGAATTATTTCTAATTCAATTACCCAATTATTTCATACAGAAAGGTTATGGAAGAAACTAACTTATCTTACAACTTTTGCAACTAAAAAGGAGATGCAGAAAAGTTTTTCAAACCAATTCTCAAAGACTGAAAGTATAAAGAACTCTAATCACTTCCTTTCCTCTCTTTCAAGTTGGCATTATTTAAAATAGCTTATTAAAACAGTATGTAATAATGTTATCTCTTTATCTGCAAAAGTCCTTAGTTAGATCTCACGTGGTTTACAGCTCCACTATGAAGGAGCATTAATACTCTCTACTTGACAGAATCTGCCACCTAGCTGCTCAAGGTCAACAAAATCAAGCAAGATGATAGATAAAACATTTTAAACATCTATATATTACAGTATAATACACTCAGAGCCTGCGAAGAAATACTGAAACAGTCTAATATTTTGGTTTACTATGCAGGGGTGACAGCATGTCTTGACCTCCCAGCTGCCCTTCACACCTTTCCTGGTGAGGCTGCAGTAGTTCCAAATGCATAAAGAGTTTTCTGTCCAAGTACTTGTATTCTCCAATTTCTAGATGACTAGAAGCAACAACCTAGGGTCTGTTAATTCACAGAAAACTAATGCTATGATTTACTGAAAGAATAGATTCAATTAAAATAAAACCAGTCACAACACTGAGAAAACAGCAGGTTTTCAGTGTATCTGCAGACTTCAGTGTGAGGTTTCTCATACCCAAACTCCACTGGTATTTCAAACAAATTGTCTGATAAAAATCAAGTTTTGCATCATGTCTGCAAGTCCGGCACTAACACTGTGTAGTCAATTTTAAATTTGTCAATTAAAATATTTTTAAGCATTAATAAGTATTAATAAGTCCATTTAAATACCTTTTTAATTGGTATTTGCTTATCTTTGCCTGTACTGCTCCAGAGAGAAGCTTTACCTACAGCTAATACCAGAATTTTTAGGTGCAACACTCCAAGTCCAGATTGCACCCACTCCACTGACATGACTAAGAAAGCTACAGAAGCAGTGGCTGCTGTTTTTTCCCTTAAGTTTAATCTCAGAAGAGCACACCTTCATTTGAGCCACACAAAAAAACCCCCATGCAAACAAAACTCTGATAGCTCACACTTCTGTCAGGCAGGCAGTATTTGCTTACTTTATGGAAAGGAATACAGAACAGCCTTCCAACTAATATTTTCCCTATCAGAGTCATCAAAAGAAGTATTTGGTTTATCCATATTTCTGGGTTGCTGCTATTCCAAATGCAAACTTATGAAAGCAAGAATCAATCTTGAACTTTTTCTTTTCCAGGTGGGGGGAGAGGTTGCAGTGAATCAACAGGCTGGGATTCACACTGTTTTATGGTTTTATCACTCCTGTAAGAACACACAGAAACTGATAAACTCCACACAACTCCACAGCTCTCAACACAACTGAAACACTCTCAACATTCACATCAATGATCTCCAAAGGCAGTGAGCACCTGTGAGCAACAAATTCTGTTTCAACAATTTCCTGCAGCTTTACTGAACATATTTCAATACTTAAGTCTGTTTAACTTCTCCCCATAAAAAACACATTAAAAAGTGATGCAAGCTCCCAAGGATCACCTTACCTGCCCTTCCAACATGTCTCTCTGCAGTCCCGCCCGTTCCTGCTCGGAACTGTTGGTTCTTCGAATGGAAAGGCTGTGGGATTTACGTTTCTGCTTTGCTTGGCGAGCAGATGCACAACTTCCACTTTCTATTGGCATTACTTCAAAAAAACAGCTTCACAGAGGCTCCTATGATAAACTAAGGACAAGCATTACACATTACAAATTGCTTTGCCAAATGAATCACAATTTAAATATTTTTCTCAAAACGAAAGTATTTAGTTCTACTAAAATTTGGAGTTGTTTGGGTTGTCATTAAAAAGAAGAGATTCCTCTTACTTACAGCTGTTCTTCAAACAACATGAAGTTCAAAACCATATGCATATATGTAAATAGAATGGAATTGCTTCTGCATTGTTTATTCATTAGCTAACAAACCTCCACAAAAGGAAAATAAATTCCACTTCCTTGCTCATTTTGGAGAACACCAGCAGAGACAGCCCCAAAATGCTTCCAGGAAATAACTATTATGCATACTATAGTTCACTGAAATGCATGCAAAATTAAAACCCAGCTGGAAAATGAAAGCAAACATGGTAATTTAGGGACACTGTCAGGTCAAAAAATGTATTATTCAACTTTAAGCGTTACTATACAAAATTTGTCCTTGTTCAGACATAAGCAAAAATTAATTTTCAAGATAGAAGTTCTGAAAACTACATTCCACTATTTTTGGCAGCTCATGGTTTCACTTCCCTTAATAATGAAAGTGCCCATGAACTTAGGAGAGTAGTGAAAGTGCACCTGCCATAAAAGGTTTCTGGTGATGTGGTTCATTTCTGTCACCTTGATAAAGCCAAATATATGCATTTCAGTATGCCTAAAAACACCTGACAGTATCACCAAACATCATTACCATGTACGAGCTACTGCTTCCCCTGTTTAAGAAAAATCAAATTGTGTCTGATTTATTGCATAAATGTGGAGGATATATACAAAAAATCAAATTATGTTTGATTGCATAAATATGGAGAATATGTTCCTTACTGTCAAAATCTCATTTTTACAAACATTTAATTACAGGATTTTTTTAATTTAAACCAAACATTCAACAGAAATTATTTTTTGTTTCATGGGGTACCAGTTGTTAAATATTTTAAATGTTTCAGGATTGACTACCAAAATTTTTCAATCATGCACAATGAAAACAAAATAAAAATTCATTCTCCAGCATAAATCATTTCTGAAACAACAATTAAAACAAAATAGGTGCAATAGTCTGCAGAGAAATAGGACAGCAGAGTTGGCAAAGCTAACCAGGCAACTGAGCTTCCTTTTAAATAAGTTGATCAGAGAAAATTTAAATCAAACCCAAGGCCACTTCCAATTTAAGATCCGCCAACACACTGGATCTCACGCTAGGAATGAGCACCATCGCTATTAACAAGATCAGGCATTAACCAGTTCAGGGGTTTGACATGGTGTTTTCAGCTTTTTAACAGATCATAAAGCCAAGGAAAAGCATACCTTACTAAAAACACAGTATGCACCGTGAACAACAAGAGCTTGAAATCACTTTAATCTTTATATCACAAAATGAAAATGTATAATGATACAGAAATTTGTATCAAAAAATGAGACTAGATTTAGTTAAAATTTTAATGCCCATCCACCCTTTTTCTAAAACTTGGTATTTTAATTAGCTTTTGGAACAACCAAGTTCCAGTAACCTGACACCAATTCCATAGTGAATCTAAAATAAAATTTAGGCTGCACCAGTGACCTGTACTGTACTAAAAATTGTTTTTTTCATATCTTCTGGATTCCACAGAGTCCTGCCCTGCATCTAATCCCATCAGAGCTTTTTATGTGTGATTAATCAGTAGTAACTAAATAGCTATATTCACAAATTAAATAAGAGACTAGAAAAAATTACCATTGGGTAGTGCCTTATTTGCCTAAATTCTGCTATTTACTGTGGCTAGATTCCTCTACAAAATTTTTTAAAAGTCCATCCCATAAACAGTTATTGCCAATTTTCTGGGTTTCAGAAATTATCTTCCTGTTCATGGACATATGGTCAAGAATGAGGAACAGGTTTTCCATGCTCATCACATTTCTATTTCCTTTCAAAAGAGGATCAGATACCAAGCACATATATATATATATATATATACACTCCCCTCTTCCACCCTGCTTCCTATCTCCCTTAAGAACCACTCTTTCAATGGTTTTCAGTCACCATCTTCTGCAGTTTGGGATTACATTTTAAGGCCAGAAGCATCAGTGTGCACACAGGCAGATTTGTTACGACAGTTTTATTCATACACATAGCTAGATATAATCCCATAAATCCATTAACACCATTTCATTTAAGATCTGAGGGCAGAGTAGGGTAAAAAAAAACAAAAGGCAATTTCTAATACCTGCCAGATGTGGCTCTTAAACTGTTAGACACAAAGATGTTAATGTGGCTTATGCCTTACTAGCCATTATTTTAACTGTGTTAGTTTCCACTTGCCCTTTCTGCCAAGCTACTTCATTTTGGAGGATGTTACCCAGCAATATACTTTTTTTTGAGTGCTTAATAAAATCATAGAATGATTTGCATTGGAAGGGATCTTTAAAGGTCATCTAGTCACACTCCTCTGCAATAGGCAGGGACATCTTTATCTGCATCAGGTTGCTCAGAGCCCTGTCCAAAATGGATGTTACCATGGGTGGGGCATCCATTACCTCTCTGCCCAACTTGTGCTCGCTGTAAAAAAATCTTCCATTTAATCTCAGTCTACCCTCTTTTAGGTTAAAATCATTATCCCTTGGCATATCACTATAGACCCTGGTAAAAAGTCTCCTTTCTCTGAAGTTCCCTTTAAGTATTGAAAGGCCCTCATGAAGTCTCCCCAGAGAAACCTCTTGGGCTAAAAACCCAAGGTTTGCAGAACTCTGATAACTTTTGTAGCTCTCCTCTAGACCAGTTCTAACAGGTCCACATCTTCTTGTGCCCTTGCCTGTCACTGGCTGCACACACACATTTCTGCCTCATGTCTGGCTTTTCATGCCCCAATACCCCCAGGTCCCTCTCTGCTGGACTGCTCTCAATCTGTCCATCCTCCAGCCTGCACTGATATCGGGGGCTGCTCCAACCCAAGCTATAGGACCTTGCAGTTGGCCCTGTTGAACTTCATGAGGTTTGCAGGAGCCCACTCCTGAAGCCTGTCTGGATGCTACCCCTTCCCTCAATGAATCAACTGCAGCACTCAGCACCAGTACACAGAGATTTGGCAGCTATGCACTCTAGCACACAGCATTTAAAGGGACACAGTCATATGCATGAGATTACATCTTTACAGAGTGAAATTCTCACGTTCACTACATAGAAGTTTCTACTTAGGCAGCTCATGAGCAGGCTGGATAGGAAACACGGCCATTACTGTTTCTGTTTGGTAGCAGCACTTCACCTGCAGCCAGTGTCACTGCCAGGGACTGCCCTCTCCTCATGCAGCAGCATGACACACCACCCATGCACGTTCTGGAGAGGGCAAACATGCAGCTGTTCCCGGGCTCGGCAGGAGGGTGCACACAGCCACAGCAAAGCTGAAACCAAAGAGGCCACAAGCAGGCATGTGCATACAGAGGATGGGAAGGAGAAGCTAAGGGGAATAGCTTCACTACCTTTAATATCATTGTTCTGAATCCCACCAAACGTCCTTACAAACTTTGAGTTTATAATAATCAGCAATAATCAAAGAGGTTTTTTAGAACAAGGATTTAAATTCAGTTGTAAAATAGTGACAGTGTCCCTTTAAATATTAACTTTGCTTTGACAATTTCAGAACTCTTCTGATTCTAATTGCAGTTGTAAGAAGCTATAGGATTTTCAAGAGTAGATTTCACAAAACAGATCCTTGGCAATATGATGCTAAAAAAATAAGGTGCTCATTTCTAGCAGTTACCTGATTCCCCTTATTACGTAAGGTTTTCAAACAATGAAAATTACCTGTCCAGAATATCAGTGTCATGTTACATATCCTATGAAAACCATATTAAATATTGATTAGTGAAACAGTCAGTAGTACACAAGCCAGTCAGTCTTTCAATTTTTTGAAACTTTTGTAGTTAGAACACACCAAACAACAGGAATGGGGGTATGAGGGAAAACATAAACATAAGTCAAGGCTAAGTACCAAATCCCAGTCAAACCAAGTAAGAAAAAAGTGCTTCAAAACAACCCATTATATATTATTATGTACATATAGTTAATCTTAACTTTCAAGTGTTTAGAATGCATTCTGAAAAGAAAAGTTCACTAAGGTCACTTTCTTTCTAGTCAGTAATGCCCCAAGTAGGATGGAAAAACCACCAAGAAGTATTGGAATCTTGCTTCCTAAATCAAATGAAGCTAACTTCATAGAAGCTAAAAATTAGCAATCAAGCATTAAAACACTGAACAAAAGTAGTTTCTGAAAAAAAAAGGAGAGGAGAAGAAGGAGGACGTGTATTGTATTACTAAGCTATTTTCACTAAGGGTGGCAGTTCACAAACACTGTATTACTAAAAAGTGTGATTAAGAGACATACTGAGCTATTCTGCTCAATCATTTTGGAAAACACTACATTTGCATAGACTTCACAAAATGTTCTGTCAAAGCCTCCAAAGAACCTTTCTAACGATGTAAATCTGCAGAAGTAGGGGAGGAAAAGATGTCCTAGAAAACATCTAGACCACAGGTGGCTCCTACTTGCTGAATGCAAAGATACTCCAGTAGTTCAGATATTCTGTTTAATTAAACTCACAGGATATTTTACAATGTGTTTAATTTAAGTTCCACCACCTACCTTTCTGTAACAGATGTATTCAGTCACAGGAAATATTTCATCAGAGTAACGGTAAAGAGCAGATGTGTAACCAATTACTGTTTTAGTCAGCTACAACAGAGAAACAGCACCAACAAAGAGTGCACACACGGGCCTTACCAGACTTAAAAACTCACTGCAGCAAAAACTAATCGTACTTGCCTACTTCTGCTCTTGAACACAGAACAAGAAGGCTGCTGAAAGGAAAGAATTCCTAGGGTATGCATGTTGCTGAAGCCAGGGAGAAAAGCTGTTTTAAGATGTGTCAGAGCACAGACAGAACGACTACAGTATTGCATTTCCTTTTTTGTTCATTCAAGACAACATACAAGTCTGTAAAGGGAAAGCATCAGGAAGATTCAGTAACATCTTCCCCAACATCTCCTTTCTCCATTTTCTTTAGAGTTTAGAAATAGCACTAGCTACTATTTAAATGATTGTGTCAAATGAAAAACAAATAAAAATACAATTTTAGTGTATTTGTGTGTGCTTAAATCTCTTAGTCTCACGTCTCCCATTTTCAAACATGGCTTAGAAGAAAATTTCCTTGTATACTACATAAAACACAAAGGTATTTTACAACAGTAATTATTGTCTAGTGCAGCATTAAAACCTTACAATACAAAGATGCCCATTAATGTAGGGGAGTGTGTGGGTTTCATGCTTTTTTTTCCACAAAGCAGGGAGGGAAAACAGAAAGAGAGAAGAATGATTACAGTTATTAAGTTCTTAATTACATGGAACTCAGTTTGACAGCATTATTCATGAGTTAAGGGAATTTAAGTATCAACATATGCCACTACACTCTTTATTAATATGCAAAGAAATCAAATTTAAAGGAGTAAAACTTCCATTTTGAGGTCTTCAGTGAACAATTTGCTTCAGTGATGCTGTACATTCAAGTGCCATTAATTCAATGCAAGCTGCAAGACTACAGCACACCTGAGAAAGATCAGACTAAACAGACTGCTTTGCAAGACTAGCTGTTTTGCTAAAGGTAAATATTTAGGAAACAAAACCATTCTGGATCATCACAGATGCTAGAAACACTAATGTGTGTGCTCAAACCTTGTGAAATCTACTCAAGCATTACAACACTGATTTTTTATTTTATTTTCTAAATGTAGTGCAGCTTTCTTTCAAATGAGACTGGATGTTCCTCGAAATGTAAAAGGGGAAAGCAGGCATCCACCACTGAAAGTGACAACCTCCTTTCAACAGAAAGCAGAGTAAAGAAGCTGCACCAATATATTTTAAGTACGTTATGCAGCTGAAATCAAGGATAAAAACTTTAACACATTAGTGAGTACCTACTCTAAGCAAGCTTCTAACACCAACATCCAAATGTAAGCCAGCCCAGTTTTGCTGCTAGCAAGCTTTGATCTTGCTAATTCAACTATGTCAGCAAATGCTGCAGTCACACCAAAATGCAGGGCTGACCTAGCCTGCCATACAGTCTGCTAAAGCAAGAAATGCTACTCTCATACAAGCTAATATTATCTAATACTAAACAACAATAATTAGCAGAATCAGATTTTATTTTTTTTAAATATAGTAGAAACCTTCCTGGGTCCACCAATAATCATCAGACAAAGATCTATTTAGTGAAATGTCTGATGTGCTGAAAGCTTCCCTTTGAAACCAGTGCCACCTGTGCTCACTGAGGGTTTCAACTAGTTTAAATGGTGCAAGGTACAATATAATCTTATGCTCAACACTAGTTAGTAACCTATCAGTATATACTGCACCTTCTTTTATTTATAGGTGTTGATGAACTGACTTTATTGAAGAGTTCAACACACAGCATCAGGTCCTGCTAAATTACTTACAGCTGGTTAACTCCTAAAATATGTCTGAAGGGTACATTATTTCCTCAGCTCTTTCACAGACACTGCAGCTCCCATTTCTGTATAACAAATTCCTAATAGCCTAGACATAACCTACATGCAAGCACAGGGATGCAGATACAAGACCTGAGGGTGAGGAATCCTAAGGAAGTTTAAGAGCAAAAGCAGTTTTACCAGGTGTTTGTTCAAGGAAATACTGCACCACACTGAGAAGCCAGAATGTTATTCTGTTAATCTCTAAACAAATAATATTTATGTACTTGTTATGACTGTATTAGATGAATTGCTATTATGGTCTTATTCAAGCACAGTGGCCTCTAGTACCATTGCTCTTCTTATGGGAATATGTTACTTGCCAGTAAATTAGAGTATTTTAGTTCTTAAGATCTGAACAAAAGCAATTTTGACTCTGTAATACATCTAGCAAGCTCTTCAGAAGCACTAAAAAAAAACCTCTGCACAGCACATTCTTGAAGTATTACCTCATATGGTCTAGCACAGAGAACTGTGGAATCTACCAACAGTCCATGTAAGAGCACTGTGAGCACCCAACCTACCATCTTGAACACCAAGCCTAAAAATTGTACATATTGTATGAGGATGAGAAAACACAAATCACCCTGGCTTGCAAGGAGACCATCCTGATTCCTATCCATTCCTCAGTGGTCATTCACAGAGCACTAACCAACTCTCTCCACAGTGCTTTGAAGGGTTGGCCTCCAGAAAAAGCCCCTCACCCTGGCGTTCACCTCACAAGACAACCTACTAGTCTTAGCTCCAAGAATAAAAATTCCATGTCGTAAAATGATCCTAATCTCATCTCAAATTTATAGAATGCAATACCACTTAATTCCTACTTACTTGGCACATACTAGTTCTGGCTTGCAATTTCAGGATTTCATAGAAGTCAGATCTCCTTCTAAGACATTATCACCACACTCACAATATTTGTCTTATGACTGTACTAACACACTTAGGAACTTCAGTCCATACTAAAGACTGCATGCTTCAAACAAACTCAGAAATAAAGAAATAGATGGTGGAAGGGCCTTTCTATATTAAAGAAGCAGTCTCATCTCAGAACCTTTATATTGAACATGATAAACCTAATTCAAGGACAAACATACACATAAACTACTAGTATTAAAAAGACAATTAACATTACAGTTAGCCTCTGCCTTATAGTCTAATGTTTGGTGCCAACACCTTTCCTTAAAATAATTGCCCAAGTCCACAACACACAAAGCTACATCTGAAGTTATTACAAGACAGGTTAGAGCTGACACCATGCACAAAGATTATCTAATCTAAACTACTCATTAGAAAACATACTTGTGGGCTCTTGGAGTCACCAACTCTCTTTCAAAAACATCAAGAAGCGCCAACAGCGGACTTGCTTGGAAAACAGTTTCAGGAATTTGCTTAAGGAGAATGATGCAGTTGTAATGTTGTAAAATGGATGCCTGAACAATAGACGTTTATATCATGTCAAGGTGTACTCAATGACGCGGAATCACTTCAAAGAAGCTGTTCCACCAGTTCCTACCATAAACCTTCCATCACATTACTGTTATAGAAAGCCCACTGTAACCGCAATAACAAATTTGACAAGCTGGACAAGAGAGATAAAAACACATGTAGAAGTTTCTCTTTCTCCAAAAACACCAAGATGTCCTTGAGCCACAGATCAACACTTAACTTGAAAGAAGTTTTCCTCGTCTTTGCATAAGGAATGGAACCTAACATCCATTCAACCTCTGAATACATTAAGCATATCTATTCTTCCCCCCCAAACTTATTTTCACAGGGTTTTAGCTCAGAAAAAGAGAGAAATACCAAAGACGGCCCTTTACAGACAACTTTTATCCATCTTGGACACTTCCATGTCATCCTCCAAATGCTGAAGGCCAGATTTGCCCCGTGCCACCACAAACGGTGCTCCCCTCATCATGTAGCTATGCCCCACTTCAGAAATTTGGGCGTTTCATGTGTGCTCCATTTGTACAGGTGTCAGAGAATCTGAACTCCACCTGTAAACTACTGGGGCTCTACGCTTGGCCTGTCCTTAGGATACGCAGCAGCACACGAACAAAGTTAGCGAGAGGAGTCTCCTCAGCAGCACCCCCGGCTTCCCTACCCTCAGACCTGGAACCATCCCTACAGCCCCGGGCTGGAAGCGCTCAAAAACCGCGACACACAAAAGAGGAAGGAGAGCTTATTTTCGATTATTTCGGGTTTTTATAGGAAAACGTGCAAGTCATTTCACGCGGAAATAAAGCGGAATAGGACGGGCAGGGAGGGGGTGCCCGGGCAGGAGCCCCGGTTTGCGCCGCGGGCCTGGGCGGCGGCGGCGGCACGGCGCAGGTACCGCCGCGATGGTGCCACCGCCGCTGCCCCGGAGCCCGCCCGGACCCCCGCACCCCTCAGCCCCTCGGGCGGCCGCGAAGATGGCGGAGGGTCCGCGCCCCGCTGCCCCCGCACTCACCTGTCAGCCACAGCCGCGGCGGCGGGCGGGGAGGGGCAGGGCCGCTGGCGGCGCGCAGAAAGAGGAGGGGAAGGATGAGGACAACGAGGAGGAGGAGGAGAAGGCGGGAGGGGCAGCAGCGGAGGCAACAGCAGCAGCGACGATCGCGGTGCCGCTCGGGCAGGACGCGCCTACCCGGTGCCGAGCCCTCGCGGCGACATCCGGCGGAAGCGGCGCGGCCCCCGCTCCGAGCCGCGATGGCGACGGGCTGGCACCGGACAGCCCCCGCCCGGCACGGCCCGCGGGCTCGGCACTGCCCCGACCACCGGGACAGCACCACGGGCTCGGCCCTACCTCGGCCACCGGGACAGCCCCCGGGCTCGGGAATGCCCCCGGGGCCGGGCAGGAGCTTCCCCGCCACCACCACACTCCTCGGACCCGCTGCTGCCCGGGTCACGTAGTGCCGGAGGTTAAACAGCGGAGGTTAAACAGCGGAGGTGTGTTCCGTCCCGACCGCGGTCCCTCGGGGTAACGCTGTGTTAGTTCAGCGTTACTGTTACCGAATTAAAACTGCTGCTGCTTTAGTTAGTCAGTAACCTCCAGGAACACTGGATCAGCTGGACTGGCAAGGGAGATGAAACTTTCCTGAAACACCGCTGGAATTCCGTATTTTTTTAATACAGAAGGGCTGTGGGAGATACCGAATGTGGAGTTTTGCTACTGTGTCTGCAGACGGAGTGGCAGAGGCAGCGCATCAAAGCTAACCACGACGTTCTGCAAGCAGGCTGTTCACTCTGAAGCCTACAACGCGTAATTGAAATGTGATTAATTCCTCTGCTGATTAACACTGAATAAACCTCCACCTAAAATTCTTATTCATTGTAGAAGATAGTGAAAGTCAAAAGAGGCCTTCGCCTAATTATCTTCTCTCTTCCAGCAGATTATTTTAACTGCCTTAGAAGAGTTCTGTAAGAAGGCCAGAAGAACATGTGTCAGTGAGAGCTGGAAATATTACATTTTCTTTTAATGTGCTTCCCAACTACAAGTTTGCCTGCAGTTCTCATTTGTCTTTTTTTCTTTCTACTCATTTCTGTGCAGTCATATCTAAAAGCTGTATTAAGAAGTAACAAAAATAGTGGTTTACCAATTTACTAGCATATTTCTCATTACTGGAGGTCATTCTCCAAAATCACCAGCCTAACTGGTTGAGAACCATAATTTTAGCCTATTCCCCTCTGCAAAGCCACTAAAAGCTGAATAGCTAAATGGCTTTAAGGAGTGGAAAAGAGGGGAGACTGCACAGGCAAAAGGAGATGGACAAGAGATGGAACAGCAGTGCCCAGGAGGAAGCCTGAACACAACCTGACCAAATGCCCCAGTTCAATGCTTTCTCTTTTTCTGCACCAACTCTCTTTAGAGTTGGTGCAGTTGTGGGTGGCTCAGCCATCTTAGCCAAGTGACAATTTGAGTTCTCAGCTGTTCAGTTTCTAACTAGACATCTATAAGCCTCATAATCCCTACCAAAATTACTTTAGCCTAATATAACACTACTGTACTATAACAATTTTAGCTATATATATGAAGGAAAAAAAGATGTCCAGCAGGAGTACAAAGATCCACATTAGAGATTTCCAGGGGAGAACACCTGGCAGCTTTCATCTCCTCTGGAGCAGCACACTCCCTAGAAGCAGGGTGCATTACAGAGACAACCATTTTTTTCCCTGAAGAAATGCAAAATACTTGCAATGAGGAAAGATGGACTTAAACAACTTGGTACAGGATGCCTCACTTGAAAATTCACAGGCCAGTTGCTTTTTCATGAGAAGAGAATGACACATGGCCTGTTGTCACTCTAGCTCTGCTACTGGTTTGGTTTTGTCACGGCACTGCAAGAGTAGCAGACACTGTGTAATGTATAAGAGCAAGGACAGAACAAAAGACTGACCTGCTTTTCACAAGCTACCTGATACAAAACAAGAGACATAGATAGCAATACAGGAGCCAAGGGAAACAGGTCAGTACCAGTCTGCATTTTTTCAACAGCTAAGAAGCTTTTTAAATAAGCATACAGTAAATAAAGTGGCAAAAGATAGGTTGTCCTGGGCAAATCGACTTCTTCACCCAAGACTGGACTTGACAAGATAAAAGGCTTGGGAAATCAGTAACAGAACGGAATAATAGCAAAACCTCCCAAATTAGCATTTTTCAAGCCTGTAAATATAGCAGGAAAAGGCAAAGCTTTCTGTCCAGAGCTCATACCAAAGAAATAAAAACAAAACCAATCTAACCAACCAAAAAAAAAAAAATCTAAGGGAGAAAAGGACTCAAGGGTTATTTCTTGATTCATATAGGAAACCTCCTAATAACTCCTTCCTAGAAGAGTGGTTTCCTATACCATTATTCATTCACCTATGCTGTATAAAAACATTTGGAAGCCATCCATCATAGCACTCTTTCCATCAGCTTGAGATAGCAGAACAAAATGCAAATACAACATCCTACTTATATATTTAGCATAGATGTATTACATTCTTACAACAAAGACATCTGTCTTCTCTGAAGTGAGCTGAAGCCAACCCACTTTTCTGAAAGAGACCTTTTAAGAAGAGTCAAGGGAACAGCAGATTAGTTAAGACTGGGAAGTGCTTACCTCACATTTCACATAAAAACCAGGTTGTTTTTCACTTAGCATGAGTGGATCATTTAAACAAATATTTTCTATTTGTAGAGCTATGACTCCAGGCAGGAAAGGACTCACAAGAGGAGTTCTCTAGGGAGACCAGGAACAAGGATAGCTCTGTAGCTGAGAAGGGTGAAATGGAAGCCTTAAACATCAAAGCAAGTTAACAGGAAGCTGAAAAAGAAGACATTTGGATGTGAACGGGGGAAAAGAAGCCTGTTAATTTTCTTTGGCAAATCTGAAAACTGAGGACAAGCATTTTTCAGGAGTTTATGCATTCTAGGCTGGGGTCAAATCCCAGGTTTGCTCAGCATTTATTTCATCTTGTAGCTTATCATCTTGTTTAACTTGCTGGAGAATTAAAAGGTTTTCCTTCAGTTTGGTGGGGGTTGCACTTCTCTTTCTCTTAGCAGACACCAAAAGCCTGTCAGTAGTTTGCAGATAGTTGGATTTTCAGGTGAATGAAGACTTCCCAGTTGTTACAGGAAACAGTTTTTTTCTTAGCTGAGTGTTTGAAAACAGTCAGCAAACTTCAGGAGATGCAAAAATTAAGTCTCAAAAGCATCTATATGTCATTTCAAGGATTCTGTTTATGCAGGGTGAAGTAGAAGTTGTGACATTCCAGTGAAGTAGAAGTTGTGACATTCCAGTGAAGTGCATACCATTAGAAAAATTAGCATGCTTTATTTTCAGCACAAAGAGTTTTGAAGGTGCAGTGCAAGTCTGGAGGGGAGCAAAAGAAAAGATGATACAGGTGACATAAAATACCTGATCCTGAAAGTATCTGGCTAGCAGCTTGGGAAGTCTCTCCCTTGTTCATTTTGTGAAAATTGTTTGTTTTGTCTCTGTCATCCTTTGCCCCTGCTTCTTTGCCTCTCGTTATCCACCAGGACTTGTCACTTCTTGCTGCTCACCAGTGTTAACTCAGGTGAAGTGCTTTGTTTGTCTGTGCAAGACAGGAAATGTAATTGTTTCTGACTGTCAGGTTCTAAAATGCTGTATAGAAGTTTTAAGTAGTTATTACTAGGAAGAAAAGCCTCTCTTCTCTATCATCTGTAAGGACATTTTTCCTGGTTTTCCTCTGCTGTGTAACCTGAAGGTCACTGTGCACTCTTGCTAATGTCCAGTGCCAGCTGTGCCCTAAGCACAGACACATCTCTGCCTCCCAGGGGAGTATTTTCTGTTCTAAAAGAACTTCACTCACAGGAGAGCTTCTTGTTAACTCTGTTATCATCATATGAAAGGCTGGTTTGTATGCCCATCTCAGTAGTTTTGCTTTTTTATAGATCTGTGTAGATTGTTTTGTTACTTTAGAAACATGATAGAAGAAAAAAAATTACAGTTTGGGTTTTTTTTTAATCTGGAACAATGAAACGAGTGATCAGTGTGGCGAAGGATGATAGCAGTATTTCTTCAAAGCTCAGTCTCCAGTTACTGTGCTTTTGTGCCAGTGACTCAGCAATAAGTAATCTGTAAAGTAATGAAAAGTAAACTCAATAAAAAGTAATCAGTGTACATTTCTGTCCTTTCTGAGAGTACATATTTATTATCAACATTCTTGTGATAACATTAAATTTGTAGTTTATTAATTAATAACACAATATTAACATTAAATCTAATGGTTTTGTTATGTTTTGTGTAGTTAAAAGGATATGTAGCAGCCAACACATTGTTACAGTATTTATTTTTTTTTGGTTTGATGCACTGCTGGTTTCAAGTGGCCTTCACTCAAATCACCTCCACTCTTCTTTCTTTCAGCAAGCTCTGCACAGGGGAATGCTGTAAGATAACCCCCCTCCCCACCGCCCTGTAAAATATTAACCATTTGAACATGTGTGCTGTTAATGATATCAATAAGTGACAGACCATCTGTCCTGTTCACACAAAAATCAAGTAAACCAGACTGAAATGCTGGAACTTGAGCTGAGAGGGATCCAGCCATGCCTCCAAGACATGTAAAATGTCATTTCTAAGCTTTTTATGGCATCCAGTCAAAAACCCAAGTCTGTGGACAAGCAATAAACCAGCAAAAGTCTTACTGAGAAGGTATTTAGCTATGGTGGTGTGAAGTTTCTAGGGGCTGGTATTGAAGTTTTTCTAGTTTGTTATCTGTGTGTATCTGTGAAAAACGGGGTTCACATATTTTTTTTTATAGAATGTAAAAGTTTAATAAAAAGACAATTAGGAGATAATAAAGTATACAGATACAGCCAGGTGTCTCTGCATTCAGCCAAGAGAGCACACCTTACTTAACAAAGGATTGTCCCTTAAAAACAGAGTCCTACTATATATCCATAAACTCTCATACATATTCAGACATTCTTCTTAGGATTTTTGGTGTTCCTCTGTTTCGTTTTTCCTTGCCCCCTTTCCCAATAGATCAATCTTTTTGGCACGACTAGGTTTTATGTCCTTCGATAACGGGTGCCATAAATTTTTCCTTTGGAGGGCTTGGCAGACTGCTTGTCTTCATCTGGACAAGATAATCTTAGGATGCAGGGGGGTCTCTGACTGTTTTCTTTTTTAGTCTCTGGGTTATATAAACAAAAAAGTAGTTTTTGCTTTAATATCATGTTATAGCCTAACATATATGTATTATACCACTATTTCTAACTTTCATCGATAATAGAAATAAAGGAAACTATATTAATACAACAAAATTTTCTAATCTTATACATAAAACATTCATTATAATATTTGCAAAAAGCCAATAATATGATATGCATTTATAACGGTATCTAAACTCCCCTATCTGACCAGTTCATCTTGCCTGTGCTCCATTCCTACACCAAACTGTTTCTCTGTCTGCCCCTCAAGAGCTGAGTCAGGCAATTCCAGAGCTTGACTAGCCCAGGAACTGCTTCCCACCAGCTGTGGCTGTCAGTGCAGGAGGGGAACCAGCGCTCTCCCCTGCCACAGGCTGGGAGCTGTGCGGCACACGCTGAACCCCTTCAGCTCGTGGGACGCTGCTGCGGATAAAAGAAAAGCATCCAGGATTAAATGTGCCAAAAAGACCTGTGACCCCGCAGTCCCGGGCTTATGGCCGCCGCCTGAAGCACTCCCAGACCCGAGCAGAAATCCGGCGCTGGAGCTGTTTGCCACAAACACCGGCACATTTGTAGGAGCCGGTGCTTGAGCACAGTTCTTCGGTCTTCGTGGGTGGGTGAAAAGACAATAAACAGCCATGAATGTTAGAAATATTCAATCTTTAGACATTGGAATGTCTAGAGAGGTGGTGGAGTCATTGCTCCTGGAGATGTTTACGCCAAGACTGGATGTGGCACTCAGTGCCATGGTCTGGTTGACATGCCAGTGTCCGGTCATAGGCTGGACTCGATGACCTCAGAGGCCTTTTTCAGCCTCATTGATTCTGCGATTCCCGTTACCCTCAGAAGCCAAAGGTCCCTCCCTGCTCAGGGAGCCCGATCCCGACCCTCTCCTGTGCCGGCTGTGAGCGCCGCACATCCCGCCCGCCGCGCCTCCCCGCTCCTATTGGCCAGCTGGCCGCCGCTCCCTGTCTCTATTGGCCAGCTCGCCGCCGCTCCCTGTTTCTATTGGCCAGCTGGCCGCCGCTCCCTGTTTCTATTGGCCAGCTGGCCGCCGCTCCCTGTCTCTATTGGCC
>NC_031769.1:10151545-10218237 GCF_001522545.3 Parus major | reverse complement strand
GGCCGCCGCTCCCTGTCTCTATTGGCCAGCTGGCCGCCGCTCCCTGTCTCTATTGGCCAGCTCCGCTCCGGGGCTGTGTCGCGATTGGCCGGGCGCTCCGCCTCTCCCACCTGTCACTGCTGGCACCGCCCCCCGCGCCGCAGTGGGGCGATCGGGCGATGCGGTGACGTCAGAGCCGAGCGGCGGTGCCATTGGCGGGTGGGGTGTGACGAGCGATGTGGCGCGCGCTGCTCCGGGCCGGGAGCGCGGCCCTTCGGAGCGGTCCCGGCGTGAGGGGAGAGCGGCGGCAGCCGAGCGCACGGACAGCGAGGTGAGCGGGGAACGGGGACCCTGCCCAGCCGCAGCTCTGTGTCCCGCTCTGGACTCCTCCGTAGCAGAGACGTGGAGCTCCTGGAGCGGGTCTGTGGGAAGGTGACGAAGGTCATGAAGGCACATCTCTTAGAAGTAAAGGCTGAGGAAGCTGGGTCTGTTCAGCCTCTAGGAGAGACAGCTGAGAGGAGACATCATTAATATCTACAAATATCTATGGGGCGGTGCCAAGGGGATGATTCTCGTTGCTGAGCAGTGAGACAAGAGGCAGCTGGCAGAAACTGATGCACAGGAGCTCGCACCGGAGCGTGGGCAAGGACGCCTTTACTGTGCAGGTGACCGTGCGCTGGAACAGGCTGCCCGCGATACTCCAGAACTCTCTGAGGGCAACCCTGTGCTCTGGGCTGACCCAGACAGAGCAGGGAGGGGCACCAGGTCCCGTGTGGTCCCTTCTAAGCTGGCCCAGCCCGGGATTCTTTGGGCTGCCGGGAGCGCGCCCACAGCAGCAGAGGCTCGGGGCAGGGCAGGTGTTGCTTTGGAGGTGCCTCGGGTTGAAATCCTGTTACCGAACCTTTAAAGGCGTGTGGGGAGGAGAAATCCTCTTGCACGGCATGTCCGGGGTTATAAATGTAGCCAGTTAGTGGTGCACAGCTTGAAGTTCAGAACTGGAGTTACTGCCACTGGCAGCCCATAAAAATGTTAGGCTCAGCATGGGTGTCCTGCAGCAGCTGCTGCAAGGGCTTCCTGAGAAATAAAAATGTTTCAAGCACCTGTCAAGTGTTGCTGTGTGATTTGTACTGTGGATAAGAAATTTCAGGAAGTTAAAAGTATGTAAACCGTCTCAAAATAAAATTGGTGTGCAGTTTAGACCACGTCAGAGAAACAAGCCATTAGGTTGTTTCTCACACTCTGCCCAGTACCTTATGGATGTTGTTTTTAGTGAATGACTCTTCATTTTCTGTGTTCAGTAGAACGTGTGCTACCACCGCAATGCCTGAAGTAAACACAGATCACCTGGATGAAGAGCAGGTGCAGCTCTTGGCAGAGATGTGCATCCTTATTGATGAAAATGACAATAAGATTGGAGCAGAGACCAAGAAAAACTGTCACCTGAATGAAAACATTGACAAAGGTATGGCTTGCTTATCTTTTAATAAGCATTCTTCTAATAAGAACCATTAAGTTGATTAAATATTTTCAGAAGCGTAGTCATGATTAAATTATGAAAAAAAAAAATTATTTAAGCCTTAATCTCAGGTGAATGTTGGATCAAACCAGAGCAACAACCTCCCCATATGCCCTCTTCAGCATAAAATATTTAATGTTAAAATTCTGCAGAATGGAGGAATACTCAATTGAAGGCAATTGCAAAGGAGAGGAATGTGTAATTACACATACAAGCTTGATAAATATTTTTAATCACGTTTTGAAGATAAAGGAGAATTTTTTCCTATTATGGATACCTGATTCTATGTATATTTTTCTAAAGAATGCTGTTTGCTTCTTTGCTGAGGTCTTTTCAAGTAGAAAATTATTTCATTTTAAAGTAGTACATCCAGAGTTCTATTTCAAACACTGCTAATAAGAAAGGGTTTATCTAATTTTGGGTTTACTTGAGGCTGGTCAGATTGAACAGTCTCTCATGGTAGTGTGTGATCTCTTTTTTGTACTTGGGGAAAGCATCTTCCTGAAGAGCGAGGAATAACAGATTCAAAACATGAAGAAAACAGCAATTATACTGTTTTTAATGGAGCCTATTTTCCTTCTACTCTTGAGATTCTTGAAGGGTCTTGAAATTCCAAAAAGTTTTTTGGAATTTTTGATTGTAAATTTATGGGTGTCAAGCTGTCCTTGGAAGCTTGCCCAAATGTGCACATTCAGAATGGGGAACTGACTGACTTTAGAAGAACTCCTCTATTACATTTTTCTTCTAGGAACTCTTCTAAATTCATGTCTTGCATAAACTGGCATATAGACCTGAATAATAGCTCTTGAGTTATTTATCAAATCCCTTAAATCAAATTAACATATAGTGACTTTTAAATTGCATTATGTAAAAATGAGGCCATTACAAGCCCTTAACTGCCTTCATGTGTTTTCTCTCTTCTACTAAATTTTGTTTTGTTGTTTGTTTTATTTTTAGGTTTACTGCACCGAGCTTTCAGTGTTTTCTTATTTAATACAGAAAATAAACTGTTGCTGCAACAGAGGTCAAATGCAAAAATTACATTTCCAGGTTAGTACTGAAGCATTGTCTTTATATAAATGTTTTATTTAGATCAATATTTTTTAAAAAAATGTCAATCCAATCCTGCAGATTCTAAAAAACTCATTCTGAGATTTTAGAATTTACTACTTTGGAAGGACATCCTTCCAATACTCTTGAGAGTTCAAGGTATCTTGTGGGTGAAGTAAGATAATGGGAACACTCGTGTGTTGTTATATGAATTCTTGGGAAATGGTTGTTCCCTGACATGCTTGATCCTGTTGATGCAAGGGCAGAGGGTGTGGTGCTTACCCCCTCTGCTGCAAGACATTTATTGCAGCTGAAGAAATGGCTCTGCTGGCTGTGGAGAGTGGCCCATTCCACTGGTAAAAGCTGATGTGCAGCAGAGCCCAGGTGCCTGGGAGATCTATAGACCTTTGTCTGTGTTTTCTTAACACTTCTTTAACACTGCCAGAAGTGAGACTGTGTGGCCAAAGTGCAGTGTATGACTTTTGAACACTCCTGAAGTATTACTGTCAAATGTAAATGGAGAGGCATAAAAATAAGGAAGGGAACCAAATAGAAATAGCATATATGAGGCATGTTGGAGGGAGCATGAAGATGCCTGTTGCAGAATTTTCAATGGAAAACAAAATCAAGTGTTTCCAACTAGAGGAAGACCTTTTTCTTTTTTCCCAGGGAATCTTTACTTTAGAGATTGTTTTTAATTTTTTCCTTCTCTGCTAACCAGTCAAAATGCTCAAATGTGGTTTGTAGATATTCTAATTCTACTTTAGATGCTTTTTGAGCTTGATTTTTATAGACAAAAGTTTTAAACAGAGTATGGATCAGTTTCCTTTTAAACACAGGTATAAACTTCGTGTTTTATTCTACTTACTGCCAGCTGTTCTTGAAGCTATGGGAATATTTTCATTATCCTGTTACATATAAACTCCCAAAAGTAATTTTAATTAGCATTTGAGAGATAAACAAGGTCTTTATAAACTGGCTCTCTAAGCAGGTGTGTTTGGGATAAAGTGCCTGTTCTCATGTGTATCAAACACTAGCCTGCAAAGTAGTGCTTGGCAGAGGCAAATCCCAGTGCAAAATATGTAAAGGAAAATAAGAGGTGTAAATATCCTCTTTCTGTGACCCTTCTCTGCAAAAGAAAAATGAAGCTGTGATGTGTTGAATAAAAGCCTTTGTCGCTGGGGGATTTTGGTGCTGGGGTTTTTTACCAGATTTATATATGTGTGTCAAAAATGGACTAATCCAAACTTCTTGCAGATTGTTTTACCAACACTTGTTGCAGTCATCCCCTAAGCCATCCACAAGAACTGGAAGAAAATGAAGCCATTGGTGTTCGGAGAGCAGCACAGAGACGACTGAAAGCAGAGCTGGGAATTCCCATGGAGCAGGTAAAGGAAGGAGGGAGAAACAGGAATTCTTGCCAGCATTTGCCTGTTGACAGACTGTGCCTGGCAGACAGGGTCAGCCTCAAACCTGAAAATGAATTTATCTTTGGAGATGCAGAGAACTGAGTCAACTTCCAGAGATCCCTGGAGGGCAGGGTTACACTTGCTCTCTCAGTACATGTTTCTGACCTTGGCTTCAGGTCTTTTCCTTGTGAGGTGAGGGGTAGGTGCAAGTGTTTGTGCTCACCAGTGCTCAGTGAGTGTGCAATAAAGTCAGGTAAACATTCTTTAAAGCATACCATATAGGAGGAATGCACTCCAGCATTACAAGGTGAGTCTGGCTAGAGAAATGCTGTGCAATTCATGCCATCAAACTGCTTTAAATTATTTTTTTCCTAGTAATTCTTTGTGAAAAAGTGCATTGCAGTTGTACACTTGGGAACAAATTATTTCTAAGGAAGATGACAATAATAGGTGATGAGTTGTACTGCAGTGCCCAGCAGCGCAGCTCTCCTGGTCTGGCAGCACTTCTGACAGCTGTTTTGGTTGTAGGTAACTCCAGAAGAAATCTCCTACCTGACAAGAATTCACTACAAGGCCAAGTCTGATGGGATCTGGGGAGAACATGAGATAGACTATATCTTATTTGTGAAGAAGGATGTGACACTGAATCCTAACCCCAACGAGATCCAAAGCTACTGCTACGTGACACAGAAAGAACTGAAACAGCTCTTGGACAAAGCTGCCAGGAATGAAGTTAAAATTACTCCATGGTTCAAGCTGATAGCAGAGACCTTTCTTTTCAAGTGGTGGGATAACTTGGATAACTTGAACAAATTTGTTGAGCATGAAAAAATACACCGAATGTAAATAGCTGGGATAAAAGGTGCTGAATGCTAACAATGATGTGTTGTCTCACTAACACTGTCCAATCATGACCTAAGTGCAGAGAACTGGTCCACATGGAGCATGTTTAGTTTATACAGATGTTGTCATAGCCAATGTTTTTTCTTCTGTCTTTGTCACTTCTTCCCCCTCATCCTTGGTTCTCTTGGGCCCATTAAGATCTCATGTAAAATGGGTAACAGTAGCCTGAAACCCCTGGGTTCCTCTTCTTCCATTTCCTGGTGAAAGATCCTCAGCCTCTGTGTGCCCTGCACACCTGGGAGGGAGCCTGGGCACCTCCTGCCCAGCTCAGGCAGGAGGACTGGGGTGTTCTACTGAACTTAACCACGCCTTTAAACAGTGATTACACACGACTGGGCTCTGCTGTGATCGTGAGAAGACCAGTTGCCAGAAGGAAAAACAATTCAAAGTAATCAGGATTATTTTTGATTGCAGAAAGCAAATCTCTTCAGCTACTGTACTGTATAATTAACCAAACCCATAAAAGCTTAAGTAATTGGATTGCCTGTGTGGAGTAAGTTTGACCTTGGAGTGCTGACATATATATTAGTTTTAGATAATAAACAGTGTTTGGGTTTTTTTCCCTCACCAGGCTTTTCTGAGTAGTTGATGGCTGGATATTTTAAAAAAGGGTTAATTACAAAGCAAATGTAAATGGTATCTGTCTGATGTCAATAGTCTGTTTTTGGAGAGGGGATATGGATGAAATGGCTCTTCTCCATTTTCCAGAAAACAAAGGCATCTTGGTACAAGGGCTTTTCTTTTCCTGTAATAGTTGTTCCCAGACAACTCAAACCCACTGAACCCCAAAATTTGAGACTGAGAATTTGTGGGCTTACACTGGGTCTTGATGTCAGTTAATTAGAAATTGTACCAGAGTACCAGAGCTAATCCCTTTTGATCTTGCAGTCAATCAATTGCTAGTAACTTAGGAGGCTTTTTTCACTAAGACAAATATTAAAGGGTGCTTCAATTTTAATTACAGTCTGGGGGTGTGGAGGGAAGGGCCTCAAAAAAGTTTGTGATTTCTTCTTTTAGCATCCTACTCAAACTAGATTTTTTAAGTTCTCCCAAAGCCTGTTGAAATAGGATGTTTGTCATACCACTTACCATTACATGTAAACAGGGTAACGATTCTGTCTGGATTTGGGGTAAAATGAACTCTTTCTCATCCCAGTTGTGACTGTAGCACTGAAGCTCCCATATGCCAGCACCTCCAGTGGTTCAACACTTGGGAGGTTTTAGAGCCAGGTTTGTTGTGTATGGGCTGGAACTGATGTATTGTTTCAAAGCAAGTATCAGGTGAGGGAAGTGATGTGATGTAGCAACTCTCTTGAATTTAGTACAATCAGCCATGTTACCCAGCTGCAGGCAACGGAGAAGTTCTCAAATATGTTTCAAATCTAACTTTATAATTAAAATACCTTGCCTAAACCCTTGGACTGTTTCCTTTTCAGACATGAAGCCACATGGAGAATTACTGCCACACTAAGCACTACCCTCCCCGTTACGCACCACTGAAGCAGCTTGATGTGAGCAGGGCAGCAGGGCACAGATCTGCTGAAAAAAAAGTTCTGGTTTTCTAGTTCAGCTTGGAGCAAAAGCTGGCAAAACAGACTCTGAAGTAGAAGTCCTGTGCATACAGAAGCTGAAAGAAAAGTTTTGCTTAACAGTTCCTATAGTTTTACACAATGCAAAAGCTGACATCTGAACAGTTACTGGTTGTGTTTCATAGAGTAGTGATTTGAGGGTTCTTTCTTCCCCCCTTTAATTTGGGTGGTACGTGTTAGTTTTTAGCATGGATTTCAAGTGTACTGCTCAAGCAACACATTTATAATGCATTATTTTACAAACCTCTACGTAACCATTGACCAAGTGGGGATAAAAAGGAAATATTTTACATTTAACAATATATTTTGCCTTGAGCAGATACAGAATTTTGTCTACCAAGTCCTGGAGAGAAATGTCTTGCTAAGCCAAGGATGACAGTAGCATGTGGCACAGAATTTCAGTCTGATCCTCATTCTCTACATATCTGAAGTATTCATATTAATCTGAAATACTCAAAAGTTGTAAGGTATGACTGTCCCTGCCCCTGCTGTTTTAGGTTATTACAGGTGGCAGGTCAGTACTAGAACTGCAGTTTCTCCTCCATTCACCCTGTAGCTCAGTCAAGTGGCAGCACTGCTCCTGTGCTTCAGTGCACAAACACAAACTTGGTGTAGTTCTTGATGCTCTGCTGTTACTTCCCCAGCCATTTCAGCCTTCACCAGCAACATAAACCCATCAGAAAGGATTACATGCAGCACTCCAAACCTTATTGAACTGAGGCATTTTTAATTAATTGTAGTTTAACAAAGGATTCACATTTCCAGATTTAACCTCATTTTAAATTAATTTTGTATAGAAATACTTTACTGATAAATGAAACTCAGGAATAAGAATATGGAAGAAAGTATTTTTTATGTCTGTTTATAAATGGTTTCTGCCACTAGAACTGAAAAATTTCTCCTGGTATTGCTTGAAACTGCAACATTAAGCTACTGAAATACTAAACTTGAAGTATCTTAACTACTAATATGAAAGACACACTTAACACCAAGTATTACCAAAAAGGATGACAGGACTAGAAATTAAGTCTAATAAATTTAATTTTGATTTAATTTTTTTTATTTTTAATTGGTTTTTAATTCAGAAGACTGCTTATCTTCTCTGTGTTTTACCGGATTTTCTCTTCCCAGCCAGCAGATGTTTTGGCTTCAAGTTAAATATGTGCCTGTCTGCCTCTCCTTTTCTGCCCAGGCGATTCATTTTCTTTTGAGCTTTCTTTGCCATGATCTTAACCTTCTTCACCATCTATTTAAAAACAAACAAACAAACAAACATGCAGAGTAACTTCCTCAGTAACTTGGGTAAAAAGCTTTACCTTTAAAAAAACCCACTAAGTTGGATGGTTTTATCAAGGACATTAACACCAACTCTAGAGCAGTATCACTGTGACACTGACCCTCTTTAGAAAAACTTTCCAGGACACACACAGGATCACGCTATCCCTGGAATTCCTCACTTAGTGAAGGCAAAACTCAGTTTGCAGAATTCTTCCTTCAGACTTGCATTTAGAGACAAGAATTAAAATGTACTTCCTTGGTCTGTATCATTGCATGTTATTTGTAAGAAGGAAGTAGAGAAACATGGAGTCCAAATGAAAAGGTGATGCAGGAAGACCAAACACAAACTCTGGACAAACACAACCAGCCTACTGTGAAGCTGGTCGAGGTCCAATCATGCTGGTTTAGCTGCCAAATGGGGAAATACAGACAAATAACAAACCTTTTCATCCCGAAGGCCAGACACATCCCGTGGCGTGCGAGAGCAGCTGCGACTGCGCGACGCCGACCTGGGGGTTTCAGACTCGTCCCGTTTGCGTTTCCTCGTGGTACTGCGTGACCTTCTCACATAATGGGCCTGAAATTGAAAACATCATTTAACCTTTAAAGCCAGAAACAACCAGCTCATTTCTAATCAGACTAATAGGAAAAACAGGAAGTGGACTGCTATGATAAGTTATATTGGTTATTCCATTGTAACGAAAATATCTTGACAGCTGTTGGTCACTGCCTCTCTGTCCTACAGGAACATTCAAATTTCAGTGAATATTAGCTTTTTTCCTCCACAATTACTGACTGGCTTTTTCTTTTTTCTTTGGGTGGAGTAGACTCAAAAGTAATCAATAAAAAGATACAAATTAAAGGATAGCAACACTTAAGCAATTTTGCAACAGCAAAATAGCAATGATGAAACCTACCCTGATTAGTGTCTTGTGTACTCAGCAAAGTACCTGAAGAATTTCAGACATGAAGACTGCTCATGTTACAGCTCAAGTATTACATTCCTACACTGCTCCTACACCAGCATGGCATGGCAGCTCTGAGAACTATAAATGCTTGCTTCATATGTGTAATGTTGACAGTTCTTGTTCCCTGACTCCTTGTTTAGCTAAAGGATTAGAGAGCTCAGGGTCCAGTGAGCTGTAATAATTGCTGGATTTGCCATACAAAATGTTTCAGGGTTTTTTAATTTCTGTTAAAATAAAATGCCTACTGAAGGCCAGTCTCTGATGAAGTACTTTATCTGCCTTACATTTAAAGATGCCAGCTGCCCTCAAAAACTTCAATTACAGCTCATGGAATTAATGAACTATAAAAAGATAGGCCTGATCTGTTGCTATGACTATTTCTGACATAGTAGAATCTCATCCAACAAAGTAGACTCGAAAATTAAGGAGTATGCTTAGCCCAACATGTTCTTGAATCCTACAAAATTTCCAAGAAAGCAGTGCATATGTATATGTGATTCTTGATAAATGTTAAGTTTTTCAGCTTATCCATGTTTTGATCACATTACTCAAAAAATTCCAGTACCAACTGCCTCATCTGCAGTTCCTAATTCATCCTTAATAGATCCCACCTCTCTCTTGTGCTAACTATAGTAAGCATTTCAACTGTCCTCAAAGAAATTTAAGTCTCTTTTAGATAAATATTATGTTTAATTAGCAAAAACTTACATCATCTTTATTGGTCATGTCAAGTCCAAGATCAGTCATTTCTTTCTCTAACACCTTCCTCTGGACCTGTAAAACACAGTTAAGGAAACACATTTAAAAAAAAAATCCTTCCACCTTACTTTTTGTCTCAATATACCATCACAAGTCCATTATAGTCACTATATATTTCTGGCTTTATCATATCCATAAGCAGGTCACTGATGTCCTACCTTCACATTTCATTTTTTGCAAGTTATTTTTCTGCACCCATAAATTCTGCTTCACAGGACTGCAATGGTTCCATCTTTCCTAAAGACCTTACAATTAGTTTGCCTTTTTGGGGAGAAGCTGACATGGAGAGGTAGTTTGGTCAAAAATGTTTCCTTTTCTCCCAAAAGGCACACACTCTGGAGAAGGTAAGAGGTGCTGGGGGCAACAGCAGCTAGATTCATTTTCTCAAAATGTCTAGTTACCAGTTTATTACTTTGCAACTGTCCTGGACTGGTCAGAAGAGACTCTGCCATCAGAAAGAGAGATACCTGGCTACCAAAAAGACACATCACCTTTTCCAGAACCTATAACAAATTTTACATTATTGTGATTTTAAGTAATTATCTAATTCTTATAATTATTTGAATTTTAAACAAACAGACAATATACAATGAAACAACCATGTTAAACAAACTGAATACTATTATTAAAAACTTCTTCTGCAATATATATGGAGTTCTACACAAGACATATTTATGTGACACAAAAGAAAAAAAGGGCTACTATCCCTCCTCAGCTAAACAGAACTCCTGGGAGAAGGAAGCAAGCAGTGAAAGGGCCACTTTTCACTAGTTGAACAAAAAGCATCAGTTCCACTACCTGACAGTGATACAATACTTTCATGATGTTGTTATGTAGCAACAAGATGCTTTTACAGAACATGTTCTACACTCACCTTTTTAGCTGTTCTAGGCATCCTTGGACCATGAACATCTTTTTCCTTTGACTGCAGGATTTTCAGCTTCTTCTTTTCTCGGATCTGTTTTGCCAAGTGTCTGATTTCCATCATTTCTTCATCTTCACTTTCTGGTTCACTGTCATATACTCCAGCAGCCTCTCTCAGTTCTTCTTCTTTCTCCAATTCTTCCAGTTTCTTAGATTTTGAAGAGATAAAATGGAGATCAGATCTTTAACTTATGATCCTCAACATTATGTTTGTACATGGTGCTGGGCCATGACAGCACATAGGCCCTTCAAAGAAGGAACTACATTACGTGATAAGCACGCTGAGCCACACCTAATGGAGCTGGCAGTACAGATTACTGTGAGCCCACAGACACACTGCTGTGCAGACCAACTCCATCACTCCACATTATCACTTGGCTAAATTTGTGTGGCTGCCCAAGGCTGCCCAGTGTGTGAAAGCAGCAGTGTGTGTAAGCTGTGCTTGCTGTGCCATTTCTGGAAATCGACTCTGAAAAACCCTTCTCCCCAGGCATTCAGCATGAGTCCAGAACACCAGGAATTCACAGGAACCCAACTGCATAACTGGCAGCTTCCGTGGCCTGCACTCACCACTCCTCCTTAACAACCAGCAGGAAATCCAAACAGTGATTGTTATGAAATAAAAATGTTAAAAATTGAGCATTCAGTCCATTTCCTCCATAGACATAAATCTGATTGATGAATTTCATATTATTAAAAATACATGAAGTTTGATAGTTACATTCCTGTAGCTGTAGTCAAAGAACTAATAAATATAGTGTCTAGTGCAAATCTCATATTTAGAATGGAACTAAGATCACCATCATTCTGACAAGGTGAAGCAATTTTCCATTCTTCTGAAATTTTGTCATTGATCATTCAAAAACTACTATATTTTCCCATGACAAGTGCAGACAATGCAAAAAAGAACTGGTTCATGAAACATTGTTTTTAATCTAACAATAGTAACTGATAATAAACAAAGAAGAGATAAAGAGGAAAGAAAAGTGTAAAGCAAAAAATTGAAAACTCACTCTCATTATATCAGGATCAATGTAGTCAAGTATATTATGGCCTTCCCATATCTCTGGAATCTTATCATATTTCTCAGATGAATTCATTAAGTCCCAGTATTCTTAAAAATACAATAAAATTTGATAAAGAGACAAAAATTAATTTCCAAGAATGTTCTGCAACAAAAAAACACCCAGAACACACACAGAAGAACTGCCCTATTCCTAAGAATTTGGCAGCATCTCTACTATATTAACAAATATTTCTGATCTCCATCCTACTGCCAAAGACTGTTCAGTTATGGCATGACCCACTGCTGCTAGACATGCCAAACAACAAATACCCAGCTGAAACACAATATATGCTGTTCTCTCTCATATTGATAAGTTTCTTAACAGAGAGAACATCAGAAATTAATGAAGTATTACAATACAGAATGGAAAGAAAAAATCACTTGAATCATCAGACCAGCTGTTTCATGTCTGTGACTCCAAAATGGAAACAACTGAGTGATACCACAAAACACATCACCAAACATCACCAGCTCTGGAACAGAAGTATGCAAAGAAATGATGGCACTGGCAATTAGTTGAAAGGAGTCAGGTTTAGGTATTCTCCCTCAAGGCTGAAATAGCCACACTTTACTGTTTATTAATAGTAATGGTAATACCAATTTTTATCTAATACTTACTCTGCAGGTCCAAAATATAATCATCTCCCATTTCAAGTTCAATATCTCTCTCCTGCAAAGACATACATGGCTTTAGATACCATCTAATTTAGAAGCTATGGGTTAACACAGCAAATTTAAAATCCAGCTGCTGATTTCCTGATTCAGAGATGCCACTTACCAATTTCCTCTTGGGAGTATCTACTTCCATGCGTTTCTTACGAGCTACTACTCCGTCAGGTATAAAAGGCAGTCGCTCCTGGAATAAATCCACCCCAATAAAAAAGGGAAAAGAAGTTCACATCAATTTTTTTACACTGCTATAAATCACCACCTGCACTGTAATGTACTTCTGCAGAATACAAAATCCCAAGCTCCCACCAGGAAAGGCACTTACAGATAATAAATTAGAACACTTCATCATATTAATCTGTTCACAGATTAACAATGACAGAATTCTTATCCTACTTAAGAAGTACTGGGAAATACATTAAATAGTTTAAACATGTACCCTACCTTGTTATCTCTTTTGGTTGGCATGGCCAAGTGTAATCTATTCAGTACTTCATTCACTTTGTTTCCTTTCATTTTAGTATCAACACGATGGGCCAACAGTCTGTCACAGGCCTGAAAGTGCATATGGCAACTTAAGGTGAGGAACAAAGCCTTTTAGATACAGCAAATGACACTGCAGGCATTCAATCCCAAATAACTGGCTTCACATCTTAATCTTTTTGTCTTTTACCTCTAACTCTCAAGAAGGCATCAAATTATTTTATATTAAAAATACCATGGGAAGATGCATATGCAGATATGTATTTTTTTAACAGGACTCAGAAAAAAATCACGATTTTAAAAAAAATATTATTACTTTATTTCCCATCTTCGCCCAAGCTCACTGCGGCACAAGGAAAACATTTTTAAAGTTTATCACTATAATGCAGTTTAACTGAAATTAAACTCATACAAGTGAAGCAAAATGTTAGCTGATCATTTGGGATGAAACTAAGAATGCACCTACCTCTGTTTTAACTTGGATTACACCTTCCTCAGTTAGTGTACTTGTCTCTATTACAGAAAATCCTTCTCCTTCAAAAGCTTCAAATATTTTCTAAAATTGAAAAAATTATCCCAAATAAGGACATCCTGTGCATTTCTTAATATACCAATACATAAAGACCAGAAATCTTAATCCAATAGCAATACATACAATGCATTACTATTTTATTAGAAAATGTTTCTAAAAAGATGACAGAAAGTCTACAATTATAGTTCTATTTAATCTTTCTTCCTTTATAAGCAAGTAACTACTTTCTAAAAGGCACCTATAAATGACCCACAAAGGAAAAAAAAAAAAAAAAAGTGAGAGAAACACAAATTCTATGTGCTTTAACCTGTGCTTTAACAATTGAATTAAGCCTATAGGACCTTTTATTGCAACTGTTCAGTGGCACCTCTCAGCCCAGTGCTCACTGTGTGTAACTGTCACTGAAAGGATAATTGAGTAAAGCTATTGTCTAACTTCCAGTTACAGCAGTAATTGAAAGTTCTCACCACCAGAGATTCTAAAACCATTAAGAACCTACCTTCCATTTGGCATTTACAATATTCAGTCAAGGACTACATTAGACACTAGTAAAAGATGGGGTCGAGACCTGCAAAGCTACCTTCCACTGCACTATTGGAGCAGTCAATAAAGAAAAGATCACGTAAAAGTTTTTGCCCAATAACAATTATAGTCATCCACAATGCACACACAGTATTTTTATCAACATCAAAAGACAAAGAGGTGAGAGAAGTATCCTAACCTGACTCTCTTCAGGAAGTTCTGAAATCCTCTTCACATCGCATTTGTTTGCAACGATTATAAGTGGCTGATAAAAAGGCAAAAAAAACCACCTTAATTCAAATTACCATGTTATAAACCCCTGGGGTTTGTTAATAATGTGAACAAAACTCACCTTGTTAGCAAACAATGGCTTAATATTTCTGAAGAGCTCCACTTGCTCCTCCAGGCTGTGCCCACACTGCTCAGACACATCCATCACGTAGAGCACAGCGGCACGCAGATGTGCCAGGGCAGTGATAGCCTGCATCTCAATGGTGTTCCTGTCCTCCAGGGGGTGATCCAAAATACCAGGAGTGTCTACTACCTAAAATTAACATCATTAAGCCAGGTGTTACTGATCAGCTATTGCAGAACACGTGTTGGATTGTTCATCAATAATGTCTTTTTTAAGACACTGACAGATTTTTCTTTCAGTCACAAACAGGACTGTGAGCTCTGCCAAATGGAGAATGTGAAAATATAGAAATAGGAGAAGAATGAGGTTTCATAACCAACACTCTAAGTACTGCAGACCAAGGGAAAATGCAGCCCCTACCCAGCCCAGAATCTGAAAGAGATTAAAAAAGTGTTCTGACTTTAGTCAATAATTCAATTTCCCATCTTCCCTCCAACTGAACACAGACCCATCCATGAACATTTTTAGAACAGGTTTTGACTGCTGCCCTCACTTGGCACACTGCACCTTGCACAGCAGCTGTCAGACACAGCATGTCTCATCAAGACACAAAAATGCAACTCCCATGGCAAAAGGCAAATCAGGCTATAACCAGCTCACTCTTTCAAGAAAATGCAAAATAGTAACAGTTCTTACCTGCCAACGTAGATACTTGTAATCCATATGTCCCACAAAGAGAGATTTGGTGGTAAAGGCATAAGGCTGCACTTCTACATCTGCTCTTGTAACCTTAAAATAAAATTTAGTCACACATATTTATTTAAAATTTTCTGAAGTTGCAAGCAGTATATCCTAATAATAATGCACTTCCTTTGCTACAGAGGTGAAAAAACAGCTAAAAATTGGTTATTCTAGCTTCTCTGCAAGTATTTGTTTATCAGAAAACATGCTAATGGAATGCTATTTTGGAAAATATAGGGATTTTTAAGAGTGAAATCCATTATAATTTTCCATTTATTCCTCCAGGAATTTCATTCAACCTCTACACACATTTAACATGCTATCACATCAGACAATGCCACAATCAAATTGTTTAGAAGTTACCTTATATTAATTAAATTGTATCTCAATATTATTTATGGAAAAACCATTCACATACCTTATTTATAAAGCTGGATTTCCCAACATTTGGGTAGCCACACAGCAGAAGAGTTCGTGTATTGGGATCAATGGTTGGCAAACGAGACAAATGCTGTCGCACTGGAATGTTAAAAGGATTCTTTTAAGTATCTGTGATAATTTAAGTTTTACTGAGATGGAATAACAATACATATGCTCAATTGTTTACATAGAAATTAGTAACATCTCTGAGATAATCTGATCATTTATGGAAGTATGTAAATAGTTTGTAGACCCTGTAAGTATCTACATACAACAAAAAATAAGTATTTATGTAAATATTTAAGAAATTAAGACCGCTGTCTTACAGCTAGAACAACTCCACCAAATCAGGCTACATAACCTGAAGGACTAATATGTCTGAAGTAAGGAATAATGTCTGCAAAATCTTTAGCAACATTTTTCACATATATATTAGTGAAAAGAATGGTAAGTAAAAGCATGCCTGTGACTTTTAAACATAGAAAAAAAGTTTTATCACTGTTAGTAACACCATAAAATTTAATAAATATTCAGAGAGAAAACTATTTTGTTGAAGAATGAACACTAAGTACTTGGGGATTTAAAAACCGTTCCTGTGTTTCCTCGATCTGTAACCTGTATTAAACAGATTTTTCTAACTGCTACTAAGCATAATAAACTTTATATCCAATTCCTGTGCCTTTCTTTAAGCCCATATGTAACACCAACCTTGCTCCAAATACTCCAGGCTTTGTTTCTGTCTCTTGATGATGGTGCACATGCGTCCCAGGGCCGCCCGCTTGAGCTGCTTGCAGCGGTACAGAGAGTCCCCGTACTTCATCAGCCGCACGTAGTCCTTGGCAACACTGCGGGCACAGGAAAGCACAATTCAACAACAATCCACCAGCCACGTGCAAAACCAGAGAAATCAATGTCCCTTACTTGTCAATCAGATTCTTGGCAATATTGATCTGCCCCAAAGCCAGCTTGTAGTGATCTTTGTCATACAGAACATTCATCAGATCAGCGTAAAATGGATGAATATCCTAAAACAAAAGCATAATGTTAAATCTCGTATTTTCTTACTCTATGATGACTATTTCTTGCACACAATGTAAGTTGTTTTTTCTTCAGTACAGCAACATAAATGACACTAAAAGCCAAACAATTTCCATTACTATCTTATGTAAGAAAAATAATCTCATTGGCCATTAAACACATGAATCTGCACTGCTCTGAATTTCTTCTGCAAACACATCTTTAACTTATTCACACAGAGTTTCCATCTGATCTTTTGCTTTTGAAGTCTCTTTTTTTCAAGTAGAAAAACTGCAAGAAGCCAACAGAAATTGTCTCTAAAAGGAAATCCATATTATAGCAGAAACACAGCAATACTATTATTTTTTTTTTTTTTCTGAGTGCTTCAGTAAATTCTATACAAGACTGGACAAAAAGGGTTTTCTTAATGACCAAATAAATCCTTATCTTTCCAAGGAAGTACATCTCTGGTACAAATCTTCTAAGCAGAGTGCTTCAGATAGTTATGTATTTACCTGAAGACATTTCATCGTGTGATATTAAAAAAAAAAAAACAAACAGAAGATATTTCTGGGAATTCTGGAACAACACTCACTGGATATGAAATTATCAAGAAAAACAATTTAATAGGTGAATAATTTCAGTCTGAGCAGAAAATTGCCCATAGAAAGTTCCCACTGCTCCCATGGATCCAGTTGCAGTTGCTAGAAGCTAGTACTGTGTTTCTAATGCTACACTTCATGGGGCCAAGGACAACATTTATGTTGTCACATTAACTCCTGAAGATGGAAAGCAATATATTTCTTGGTAGTTCCTAAGGAAGACTAACCATGAGCACAATATCCACATGCACACACAAAGAAGAAACAGGCAGACACAACATACTTAAAAACCTCCACATTTTGTCTTAATTTAAAAGCAACTTCTGGCAAACATATTTGATCAACTAAAAGCTTATAAAATCCAGCATTTAATGACCCTCCACAGTCACAACTTAGACACCTTCTTCATAGAAACATACAAGTTTTGCAGTACACGTTTTGCCTACTACTCACAGTAAAATCTACTTGAAATAAGTAAAACTGTATACACAGAGAAATCAGCAAATGAGAGAACACTTACATCTAATTTTGGGAAATCTGTTAAGATCTGAGTGAGTCTGTCATGGTAATTTTGTTGAGTATATTTCACTTTTCGCATATAAAAATGTCGAATTCGATGGATTTGATAATGTTTATGAATGACAGTTGGGGTCTTTCGCTGGGTCTTTGACAATGTCAAATCTATGAAGTCCTGCAATCGAGGAAACAAGATTAATTACAGGAAATGTCAAGTTCTTGTAAAGGCAATAATTTTCTCTTGGTGGAGGAGCACGCTGACGAACCAAGTGCATCCACAGTGTGACACGTATGTTTTATGGGAGGCAGGAAGAAGCAGTCTGCACATTCCCTGTCCAGTTTCTGCCCCCGGACCAGCCAGTCCGAGCCCTGCGGGCAGTTTCCCTCGCCGTGGGCAATTTAAAACCCCTTCCTCCGACAGGCAGAGAACTTTATTTTGAAGCAAGAAGCTGCGATGAGTTTCGGTACGACGCAGGTTTGGAAAACAGGAGGGATTTTTGTGGGGGCCACCCCCAGGGAGAAGCGTGGCCTCAGGAACTCTGTTCGGGATCCTCTCCGAGAGGACCCCCCGACACTGTACATGGTACGGGCCGCCGGGCGCAGCAGCACCAGCCCAGGGCGAGTCCACGGCTCTCGCGGGAGGGGGAGGGGGCGAAGGCCAACACCACGCCGGCAGTACGGAAGGGGCAGGCGGGCAGCGCTGTCCTCGGAAGCCGGCAGTCGGGAGGGACAGGAGGGATGACCTGGTGCGGAGGGCATTGAGGGCAGGGGCCCGGGCAGGAACGGGGGAGCGCGGCCGTACCTTGGCAGACGGAACCACCGTGATCTTCTTGAAGTTGTAGAGCGCCATGGCCACCGCCACCGCCGCGCCACGCGCCGGAAAGGGAGCGGGCCCGGGGCTCTCGCGAGAGCTGCGCGCGTCCGGCCGGGAAGGCGGGGAGGGACTGAGGGGAGGAAGAGAGGGACGGAGAGGGAGGCGGGCAGCGAGGCCGGCAAAGGAAAGGCGACAAGACGGAAGGGAGGCAAGACGGAAGGGAGGCAGGTGCTTGGGGTTGTGTCTGGGTCTTGCCAGAGAAGCACTTGGCCGCGAGCAGGGTTCTAGCAATGGCTCCCTGTTGTGATGATTCGGGGCAGATATGGCTTGTGCCCCGCAGGGCCGAGATGACAAAATACTCCCTCACCCTATTGACCGATGAGTAAAGGCTGATCCCCGCTAGCACGAAGGAGCGGTGAATAAGGATGGCGGAAGGGACCCCGAAAGCCTTACCGGGGCCAAGGGGCCCACGAGGGGCCTCTTCCCCAGGCTGTCACAGCTGGCAATCAGTGCTGTGGTCCGGGAGAGACATCCACCAGATGGGTCTCCAGGAGCAGCTCTGGGTCCTCCATGGGATACCTGGAAGAACATCTTGGAATTGTGCAAGAATCGGAGTCACAGGATCAGTTAGGTTGGAAAACACCTCTCTTTAAGTCAGGGAGTCCAAACACCACCTTGTCAACTAAATGCCACTTTGCCATATCTTTGAGTCTATGCTTAAACACTTCCAGGCACAGTGACTCCACCACCTCTCTGGGCAGCCTGTTCCAATGTTTGATCATCCTTTCTCTGAAGAAATTCTTCTTAATTTCCAACCTAAACTTCTCCTTATGCAGATTGAGACTATGTCCTGCTGACCTGTAACTTGTTGCCTGGGAGAAGAGGCTGAGCCCCACCTGGCTGCAGGCTCCTGTCAGGGAGTTGTAGAGAGCAATAAGGTCCCCTCTGAGCCTTCTCTACTCCAGGCTAAACACCCCCAGCTCCTCAGCTGTTCTTATGTAACTTGTGCTCCAGGCCCTGTCTCAACTCCACAGACCTTCTCTGGACACAATTCAGCACCTCAGTGTCTTTATTGAAGAATGTCATGTCTCGGAGAATGTCTCGAAAGACATATGGGATGTTTAGAGGAAGGATTAAAGCTGTGAATTAATGTGGACAAGGGAGAGGAAAGTGTGGGGAAATGGAGAGAAAAGGGGATAAATGAGATTGGTAGCACACTATGGTCAGTGCAAATGTCTGATCATATCCTGCACATCTTATCACTACAATCTGCCCTTCTTACTAAACTCTGTTCCTGACCATTTTCCAGATTCAGGGAGCTCTTAGTGTTCCTGTGAGTATGAAGCCAAGTGCCTGCCATAGGAAAAGAGGCAGAGATCCATGGTGGCCATGTTTCTGAGGTGCCAGGAACTGGAGGGACCATGGTGCATGCACACATACACACATCAGTGTAAACGTACATGCATACACACATACTCAACAGGCTGAGAAACTTGGGGCTGTTCAGAGAAAGTTGTGTGGAAACTCCTCCAGTGTCTGAAGGGGGCCTACAGTGAAGCCAGAGAGGGGCTCTGTCAGAGAGTGGTAGGACAAGGAGTAATGGGTACAAACTGAAAAAAAGGGGAAATTTAAATTATATATTAGGAATATATAGGTTATTTATTAGGAAGAAATTCCTCACAGTGAGGGTGTTGAGACTCCAGATCAGGTTGTCTGGAGAAGCTGTGGCTACCCCATCCCTGGCATCCTGGGTTGGATGGGTCTTTGAACAAGACTTGTCTAGTGGAAGGTCTCTGCCCATGGCAGGGACTTGGAACGAGATGATCTTTGAGGTCCCTTCCAACCCAAACCACTCTATATTTGTGTGTGAGTGCAACTGGAAGAGCAGGGGCTCCAAGGGCCAGAATGATCCAAGTATTGAGGGTCTGTGTGGGTGGACACATGCACAGGAATATCTGGACTGGGAATGTGTTCCCACTGCAGGTGCACACTCAGTCTTCCTTTCAGCTGGGCCTGAGGCCATGGGGCTGCAGCAGCCTCACCTCCATCAGGCAGATGAATTCCTAACCCCAAACATATACTCTTACTTCCCTCTTTATTTTTTTCCTTAATTTCTTTTTTTTCATAGTAACTTTCAATGACTTGTCTCATACTTAATTGTAAATCCTTTCAGATAAAGCACGAGTGAATTCTGGAGCAGTTTATGAACTTGACTATACCTTGTGCTCTAGGTTTTTTTGTGTATCTTCAGCAAACGAGAAATCTAGATATCTAGGATACCTGAATGTAGGCACGTCCTGCAGTCTGCATGTCTATCCCTGTTTTCCACTTGACAGCATTAGTAAGCTGGCATGCACATCAGTTTTAAATAAATTATAAATTACTTGATACACTTTGGGAGGCAAATTAGATTAAAAATTAGGAATTCCATTGGCTTCCACACTGGTTTGGGTATTTTTTCTCTCCACACAAAACATGACATTTTTCACTTGAGAGAATTTAGTTATGTGTTAATCTGTGCACATTTTTCTACAGTACTAGAAATTTAAATGCAAAATTCCTTTTACATTTCCTTTATGTAACTGTGCTCCTTGTTTTGCTGAAATGCTCCAAACAGCTTCCAGTGCAGTGGAAATTTGTAAGGTATTTGAAAACTAAGAATTCATTTTATCAGCCAGACGGTAGTTAATCCTTTCCAGCAATTAACTTCAGTAATGACTGTATGAGCACTGTTGGATCATAAACATGCTGTTAGAGCCATTCCTGTCTCCAGTCTCACAGTGGGACTGCAGCTGCCCCTTTCTGAAGGGACATGCAGCTTCATAAACATTTTGATATGACCACTTCAGTCTACCTTCTCAAAGCATTCTTGAGCAGTGAGATTTGACTTCACACTTTATTTATACTGCATTTTGCCTGAAAATACATCATTTCATGGAGTAAAAGGAGCTTTTCTGTAAATATATCCCCACATCTCCCCAGTTTCTGGAAAGATCCTTCCACAAAGTGGTCTGGGACACTCAGCCCAGCAGCTGGGACCAGCAGATCCAGCCTTCCCCACTCCATGGCACTTGTAGATGAGTCACTGAGGCTCACGTGCCCATTGCAGGTACTCCAAACTCACGTGCAGACATGTCCTGTGCACCCCCATGAAACTGATCCTCAGCATTCAGATTATCCAGGAGCAGGCCCTGGCACCCCTGCACCCACACTGCCTGTTCATTACTACTTTCTTGGGCAGTTTTCAAGAGAACGAGTTCCAAGACAAAATTTGGGTACCATTCTAGGTATTGTGTCCTCTTGTTTCAGAAGTCAGGAGAAGTAAGACCACATCAAGTTATGTTTCTTTTGGACCAGAAAACTCCTTATCTCAGCTGGTTTTCTACACTCAGACATTCTTATTCATATTTATGATAAATTTCTGGCATGTAACACTTATTCTCCATTTCATGTTTAAAACACCATTCTAGTAGACTGTAATTCACATCAATTTGAAGTTGAACAACACAAAATTATTCTTGTACATTGTACAAGGGTAACTAATGGCACCAGCAAGGCTCAGATTGTGCTGTGGCAGTCAGCCAGAGAGGAACTCGCAAAAACAGGCACAAGAATGGACAAGGCCCAAGGAGCCACCCAGGCATTCCTCTGTAAGAAATGCTTCTGCAGAACACATGCAGGAATTTGTATTATGGCTAGATGTGGCATTACAGAACCACAGAATCAATTAGGTTGGAAAAGACCTCTGAGACCCCTGAGTCCAACCTGTGACCCAGCATCTCCAAGTCAACCACACCACAGCACTGAATGCCACGTCCAGTCTTACCTTAAACACCACCAGGGTCAGTGACTCCTGCACCTCCCTGGGCAGCACATTCCAATGTCTGATCACCCTTTCTGTGAAGAAATTCCTCCTTATGTCCAACCTAAACCTCAATGGGCACAGCTTGTGGCCATGCCCCCTCCTCCTGTTGCTGGCTGTCTGGGAGAAGAGACTGACCTGACTACAGCCGCCTTTCAGGCAGTTGTAGAGAGTGAGAAGGTCACCCCTGAGCCTCCTTTTGTTCAGGCTAAAGACCCCAGCTCCCTCAGATGTTCCTCATATGATTTGTGCTCCAGACCCTTCCCCAGGTTCCTTGCTCTCCTCCTTTTTCCGTAACAGAAGAAAGCTTTTCAGAGGGGTTATTTGATAACCTGCAGGTCTGGCAGAAATACACAGTGCACCTCATCTTTTGATTTCAGCTGCTTAAAAGCCAACTAAAAGGCTAGTCAGAAAATTGTATTTCTGGAAGCAATTTTGCTTCAGTTTAATTTCCTGGTTTTGAAAATCTCCTCCATGTCAGTAGCCAAGTTGGAGAAAAATAGTTAGTCCCACTCAGTTTGACACAATGAAAAGACATGGCCCCAAACAGACCTGGCAGCTTCCCTAACCTTTTGCTCAATAAATTGGATGCAAGAGGTCAGGGCCAAGGGACACTAGTAGATGGCAGGTACAAAAATTACTGCTTCTTCTCTAGCAGCTCCTTCAGGCTTCCTCAGAGAACATCAGTCTCTGAACTACCAACCCAGAAGTATCACATTAAATACAGAAAATAAAGCTATAAACAGGCAATAGTGCTTACACTTATCTTCAGTGTCTGAAATATCAAGAGCATGATTTTATTTTGAAACAGTGCCATTTCATATCAGTGCACAAAAGGCACATCACACACAAAGGGGAAGTTCCCAAATTGAATTATTAAGTATCAGACTCTCTTACTAAATTATCATTACAAAGGGCGTGCACAGTTGTCACTGTTGGACATGATGTAGAAGTGTGGATTCATTCACAGCACACACTAGAATGAGTTGCTAGGAAAGGTCTTTATTCCCCAAACTTTTCAGCTTTTATAGGGTCTTACGCTACAGGTTTAACATGATTGGTAAAGAGAACACCACCTCTTGACCCATTGGTGGAACAAGAGAAAAACACACTATTTACAGTACAGTAACTGTTTAGAGAAAGTGAAATTCTTTACAGAGATAGACCTTGAGTGAGAGACGCTCTCAAGAGACTTTCCCTTGGGAACAGATCAACCACTGACAGGCTGTAATTCTCTCAGGCTTGGAGAAATAAGGTCCACACACAATGATGGATCAAAGAGCTTTGGACAATACTGCCCCAGAAGAGTAATGCCATCTAATGCATCTCAGGAACATGGCTGAGACACACTTAGGAACACACTCAGGAATGCAATATTAATAGTTGTAGTTACTGTATAATCCTGGGAAAACTTTGAAGTAGTTTAAGGAAGTACAATAAAGACACACCATGTTTTGTCTTTCCCAGCTGCTCCTCTTCAGGTTGTTGGGGGAGGAGACATCTTTACCAAAATGGAGATGAGGGAGTATGTCCTTTTGTTCAATGATTTGCCCTGGCAGCATTGCAGAGATCAGCAATGGCGAGGGGAGAATTTGTTGTCTGGCAGCCCCTGCTGGACTCGACTGGGTGTGGCCTTGTGGAGGGAGCCCCTCATCCCCAGCATCAGGACAAGCAGGGACACATGGTGCTGCTGGGGCAGGGTCAGTCATGGGCAGGAAAGGGCTCATGGAGAGCTGCCTGCTCCTGTGTGCTCTGCTGGCATTCAGCCAAGAGCACAGCCTGGGAGAGTCCTCTAAGAGCCTTAAAGAGCCCCACGTGGAGCTTCTGAAGCATCTTGTCTCACTCTCCCTTCCCCAAGGAGCTGACAGCCAAACTGAAAGAGTGGAGAGCCTCAGCAGATCATACTGACAGTTGCTACACTATACATTCCTGATGCTAAAAAAAAACAACCCTGGAACCATCTGAAGCTTGGTGAATCTTATGGTCAGGAAAGAGTTGCTTTGCTAATCTTTCTGAATATGGACACAGTCTTTCAGCTGGCAGGGTTTTGTCATGCTTTAAGGAATAGGTAATTCTGCAAAAATAGTGCCTCATGTCAGCCTTGTCAATGCTCTGGCCCCGACATGGTGGCACCAGTGGGTTACATTTTCAAAACGAGCCACATCCAGGTTTCCTTTACTGGAAGAAAGTGCTCACAGTGCTCAGTGCAACAGTGTGCCCTGGGCAGCTCCCCAAGACACCTGAGGGGAATGGTGGGCTATTGCCTAGCTCTGAGGTGCAAGAGAGTTAATTTTGTGTTAGATCACTTTCTAATTTTTAATTGTCACCCTCATTTTAAATTACTTTACATCCTAGGCTGCTACCATGACTCACGGTAGCTCCATGGAAAAAGGAGTGTTGGCAGAGACCTCACTGAGACCTCTTGTGATCAGAGGCTCTTGACATAGAGGCCCAAGGTGTGGGATTCATTGGCACTAAGAGTTAAACTGCACTCACAAAAGGCTAACCACTTCTGTGAACCTCCCCTGAACAGCGACAGGAGGAATCAGCCAGGCAGCATTTACCATGTGAGAGAGAGAGGAAAGGAAGAAAAAAAAGAAGAAAAAAGAACAAACAACGACAGCAGTGTTGGAAAGTAACACTTTCAAAACATATTAAGATTTTACTTAATTATTATTTCATTTATCTTGTTTAAGGCTTAAAAGACTTTAAGATCCAGAAATGCGAAAATCAGAAGGATTCAAGATTACTGAGTGGGTATTTCTCCAAGGGCAGAAGCAGGATGTGCTTTGTACTCGCAGTAGATATTCATGTCCTACTTTTTTGAAATTTCACATACTTGGAAATGATTTCAAGTGTTCTTAGATGTTTTCACTTCACAACATCTGCAGGTGTCATTTTTGCTGGCACATATAATTGCAGGCACATTTTATTGTACTTAGATGCCTATTTTGTTTTGTCTGGCAAATGAGCGGTTTGACATCTAAATGTGCCTGCAATTAGCTATGACATAAACTCTATCTACAGATGTATTTTTGACATAAAATTGGAAATTAAGCTGATGTCCCTTCCAAAAGTAAAGCCTTCATCTTCACTTTCCTACAATGAAGATAGAAGGTTTCAGGTTTTATTATAATACTAAATCTTGGTCAGCATGTAGTTGAAATGTATTAGCAATGACATTTTAAAAATATCACCCTGATATTGCTGAATCTATTGAAAAAAACAAGGAGCTGCAAGTAGAGAAAACAATATTTGATGAAGGTGGCAGTTGGAAAGCTCTGTACAGTGTGGGCTCAGCAGGTGGGGCTTTGGAGTCACGGCATGGTCATGCTGCCAAAAGCAGCACTGCAATTCTCTGGGTACTTTCAGAGGAGATTCATGGCATTTTGCAGGATCTATTGGTTTCAGTGCAAGGCACAGCGTAAAGCACTTTTGCCAAGGGCTGTATTTTGCGCTACTGATACTGTTACAATTTACCCTACTGACTCATTCTTTGTGTACCTAACTTCTGTGTGTGGTCCCAGGACCTCATGTGCCTGTTACCTCATGTTTCTGGGTTGCAATTGCTGGTTATCCATTTATTGGAACACAAGTGAGTTGTGTTCCCTGGTGCAGCTCCCACCAAAGGATCACCAATCTGCCAGCATCACCAGGTTTTGGCTCTGCAAGTCACAATACCATGTCAGGCCGCCAGTGGTCTGAAGACTCAGCTGACCTAAGCTAGAGCATGTAAGGCTGTTTGCAGGCTGCTTTTAGCCAGCCAGCAGTAGTTCTGCATTTCCCTATTCCTGCAGCCATAGAGGTGAGAGCAAAGACAATATTTCTCTTGATTCAAAACAGAGACTCCCTTGGATGGTGGGAGCTTCCCTCCTCTGAATACAGGGCCACCAAACAAGTCTTCGTTTCACTATTTTAATTTTGTATTTTCATTACTTTCTGGTCACTGACCTCCCTGTCCCACAGCCCTTCAGCTGCCAGTCTCCACACCCATCACAAACCTTTTCTTTTCACACCTTTCAGTCCTGTCTATACAGATCCATACATCATTCACACCAGCATTGTCCTTGTCAATCACATGAATGCTGCCTGGCATTCTTTCTGAAGAAAAACTGAAAATACCTGCTAATTACATGGCTACAGAGCCACTCATTATTTTCAGAATTAATTTATTTTTTGGGGTTTTTTTGTTTAACCTTTCATTGATTCTTGCTCAATGAGAATGTCCTTGCAGTATTTTTTCTTAGCCATTAAAGCAGCAAAACTCCCTGACATATAAACGTGACTTGGTACTGAGCATTTTGGGCTTTCCTTTGATGTCACTTCTCCTGTATTTGCATATGGCACACAAACACTCTGTATTGTGAAAATATGCCATTTGTACCACAGTGTGACAGAGGAGATTAAACCCCTTTCCTTACCAGTTTCTGACTGGATCTTTATAATGTCACCTTGTCACTGTGCTGATAGAGAACCTTTCAGCAGTACCTGTATGTCTTCACAGTTCTTGAAATAATATTGAGCTAAATCCAGGAGAGCCTTTGATAGCGAACTGTTATGGTAACTGATTTAATGTGTATAATTTACTATATAATCTTGTATTTGCCATGAAGCATTGATACTAAGGCAGTGTCAGAAACATGTTGTGAACTTAAAGGGACCTGCATGTTATTTCTTGGGGGTATATTATCACAGCATCATCTGTGAATAATTACTATTTATCATATAATAATTTATTATATTGTCCCTATGCATGCACACATATATACGTACACAGGTACACATATACATCTGTACCTATTTGTAATATATACATATGTGATAATGTATATGTCTTATATATTATATAACAAATTACATATTTAAATATATGTAGTTTTATAATGACAAAACATTCCTAGCCTTTAGAATTTATTTCTCACATGTTTTGAGAATTATTGTTTTATACATGGTCTACTGAACTAGTACTGGTAATTGAAACTTGTATGGTACCAAGATAGGAAGTTAAAGCTGCAAAGAAATACCTGGAAAAAAACTGAGGTTGTGAACCATTGTTCTATAACATGTGATAATACTTAGGAACACTTACACAGCACTTTTCATTTTCCCAACCTTTAAAAAAACCTAATAAATTGACCTTTGCAACATAGTAAAGCACTCAAATAATTCTCAAATAACAACACATATCCAGACAGCCCAACAGGAGATACAACAGAGGGCTCCAGAGACAAGAGGATTGTGGATGGGACTGTAGGGGATGCAGTTTGCCTGTGGTCTGACCCAGAGCATGAGCTCCCACAGACAACAGTGTGCAGATAGAACAGTAACTGGAGCTCTGTTACTCCTGTTTTCACTGTATTAACAGCAAGGATCATGAAGGATCCTGTGCATGTGGTGCAGAGAACTGATCCTGAGACATCCTGTCACTGGCATTTTGTTGGAACTGAGACAATTGGTGTTCAAGTTACTGACAGAGAGGAGCTTGTCCGTGTAGTCTGGAGATGAGTCCCACATACACTACGCCATTATCTACATGCTTCACATTCAGAGTTACACTCTGAAAAGCCACATCTGGCTGGCTAGGAAGCAGCTGTCCCTGTGGTCAACATCTGCAAGGACCATGCTTGCACCCACAGCTTCTTTGGCAAGAAGATTTGCCAGCAGCAGTATGAAGAAATAGAAGACACATAAAGTACAGACAGCTTTTTACAACTGAACAGTGCTGTTTTGCATTAAAGGTGTTGGAAGCTGTATGCAGACATGGAAACCAGTCCTTGGCTGCAGCCAGAAATGCCAGCTTTTGTGAGAAAATGCAAGTAGTACTTGGGAGACCTTGCTGGTACCTCACAGGTCTGCAACCTTTTACACTTAGGGCTGCATGTCAACCCTTTACTAATGACAGACATCTGCTATTTCAGACTCTTCATTCACCATGGCAGCTGGAGAGAGAGAGGGGGGGAGGAAGAGAGAGGACCAGGCAGGTCCTATCCTCCTCCTCCCCACCATCCTTGGAAGCAGATTTGGGAATACTGGCTAAGGGCACATGTCCAGCTCATGTGTCAGAAGCTCTGGGGTTGGGAAAGGACTGCCTTGCATGTCTAAAGTGCAAGATGCTTTGAGCCATCCATCAGAAATTATGTAAATGCAGTCCCTGGTACCTTCCCTGGCACTGTTCAGTGTACCAGGACAGATGTGCCCAACGTGTCACTCACAGGCCTTAGGAGCTCAGTGCCACAGCCAGGTCCACACACAGTCCAGCACGTGGTCAGGGCATTGCAGGGTGCCTGTCAATATGGGCACAGGCAAAGAATTCCTCCTGTCAGCCCAGGCTCAGTGTAAGTGCACAGGTGGACGCTGATTTGAACCCACAAAACCCTAATGGCCTTGGATGTGGTTACCTGTGACATGCCCTCCTGTGAGAAAGTGGAACTACTGTGCAAGGAAGGCACTGCTGATGGGATGTGCTGTCCTAGGGGCTGGGACACAGTGGCACACTGTACCCATCTCCTCAGAGTTGCCAGAGTCCAACTGTGTCATTTCAGATGTTTCTGTGTTTCTTCCTTTACCCCTTCAAGCTAGGGAGTGGCTTCTTTGTGACAACCAGCACAGAAAATGCACTTGCAGAAACCATGCTCTCCTGCTAACCCCAGAGTCCATTTATTTCTCTGCACTCTTCCCTCCCCTCCCGGGAAGCTGCTGGGCAGGAGGTGTTTCTGTGCCAGCTGCTCCTGAGCTGCTGCAGGAGCAGGTAAACACAGCTGAGAGAAGAGCTCCTGGCTCTTCACCTACCCAGGGTTTGGTGCTGGCTGCAGTGTCTGGGGACATAAATATAATAATGCTACCATGGAAATTGCAGGCCTTCCACCCCCTCGAGTTGATGATGGATCAGAATGTGTTCTCCAGGTCTGCAGGGATTCATCACATCAGCAGCAGCAGCCCCCAGGGCTGTCACAGGCCTGTCCCCAAGGGACAATGAGGTCTGTTGTGTAACATGTAAGATGGACTTTGGAGAGGTACTCTAGCAAACTGTGTGCAATTTTATTTTCTTTTAAATGAAGGCCCTTTAGAATTGCGCAATTGCAGACGAAACATCTGATGTTAATTCTTTCTTTGTACCATCAAAATTGAGAAAGGAAATTAAGCTTTGCTAGCAAATAACTGAAATACTGTCAAGATTATTGTATGTCATATTATAACTTGCAGTAATCCTTCATCTCCACATTATGAATTCATAAAAGGAACTGCAGCATGTGTTTAATTATTAACTACCACTCACATAATGGAGTGGACAATACAATATCCTAGAGGTTTTCTCTTTTTTTACATATGGAAGATCTCAAATTAAATTTGAGATATAGCTACAAGTTAAAGCAAATTCCCAAATTTCAGTGTCACTTTTCACTATTCTCACAACAAAAGGACAATTAAAACTAGTTCCTCCAGGAGCAATCATGACAGTGCTGTTTTTGTCCATTTTCAAGTGCAGATGAACATATCCCTGTGAAAGGATCTTGCACAATGGGTGCGTATTAATATCAGGAAGACCACATCCCTCATCCAGAAAGAAATAAAAGGAATTCTGTTGACATCATTCATCTTCCCTGTTGAGTGACCTGCAATGCCTAAATCAATGGATATTTCATAACACATATTTGTAATTAGAAACAGCTGGAGGATGAGTACAATATTTTCCAGTCAGCAATACTGGATTCTCAATGCTTTTTACTTTAAATTCTTCATGTGTTGAATACATCCCCTGCTCAGTTACCTCTGAGATGGTTGTTGGATGACTGTGAGTATCAGTTAAGCTAAAATGCTTTTTATGACTTGATTAGTATAAAACCAAATTAATTTTAATTAGTTGATTAATCTAAAATCTAGAAGTGAATGGAAATGTTGTGCTCTGAGGAAAGTTTCTGGGCTATAGGTGTGTGCAGATAGGAGGAGGTCAGCTGTGTGGACCATGACACCTTGAGTGGAATTCTCTGAACACATGCAGCCCATTCCAGATGATTGTCTTTATCAGAAATGAAATAGTGACAAAACAACGCGTGTTGATAACTAGCTGAATCTTCAGAAATATCATCTAAGTGCCCCCACAGCAATCTGACAGACCCTAGAGTTCATCCAGCACCTTTTGCTTTGTTTTTTGCACACCAGAAATAGGTTTTAGTGGGACATTGCCTGGAGCTTCCCTACCCCATGGCCCTGACTAACCAGCATGGTTCAGTGCTAAATTCTTAAGATTTAGGTAAAACATATATCAAGAGGAACTCAGAGAGCAGAACAAGTTAAAGAGAAATCCTGGTTTTACTGTGATTTCTGAGGAAGGTATCTGCATACACTAAACTCTGTATTAGGTTTTCAGAGATCTGATGCATCTCAAGGGCACAGGTGTGAATCCCTCCAGTCATTTTCACTGTAGTTTACCAAGAAAGAGTTTTCCTTAATGAATTTTTGCTTGTGAACTTGTTCTGCTCTGATATAGCTAGGGAATTATTATCCCTCTTAGGGATAATTCCTGAGGTTAAGCTTTAAGAATTTAGATATTATGCCCAGAATCAATTTTGGAAAGGTGCTTTGGTATTAACAGTGTGTTTCCATTTCTTTATTCATATTTTCTTGTACATACTATGTTTTAGATGATTTTTGAAGCATTAGGTCATGTTGCACAGTTTTAAACCTGCCCAAAGGTGTGCTCTAGTGCATAAGCAAGCCATTGGGGCTTTTTATACAGAAAATGTATTTGTTACCTAAACATCTGAAATCTTAACCCATGCTTTAGAATTTCGCTAGATGGGGAAAGAAACCTCTCCATCTTCAGCCTGAGCTCCTCAGACCTACTTCAATATGGTATTATCATGCTGCAAAGAGCACCACAGTATGACCTAAGCCCATGTACAACGGAAGATGTGGGATTACAGACATCTTTCCCCTTCATGTGTGATGAAATCCACCCAGCACACTGTTAGCTCAAACCAGAAACACATCCCAGGACTTTCAGTATGAGGAATGTCTTGTATTTCCCTCAAAGGGACCAGTAGGGTCTGCAGCTCCCATCACCAGGGCAGAGGTTAAAGGAGGACTGTGCTTCCTTTAAAATCAAGTGCTGTCAAAACTCAAAATTGAATGGTAGAACCTAACACAGGGACAAGAGACAAAGTGGCATTGTTGCATTCCTGTGCTCACTCAGAAGAACCATCTGCTGGGAAGGGCAAAGGGAAAGGGAGGCTCTTCCATGGCACCTTTGCTTGGCAGGAAAGCAGGAACCAGTGGCCGTGTCCACCTCCATTTCTGTCAGAGAAAAGCCCATCCAGCCTGGCAGCCAGGAGCAATTTCTATAGGAAATACAAATTGGTGCTCTCCTGATAGAAAACATTCAAAGAAATGAAGATAGGCACAATGCAGGGCTTATCAGCGAAGGCTTCTATGCTTCACAGCATCAGCCACTGCTGCCAAGCTCAGAGAGGAGCAGAATTAATTACAAAGAGTCTTCAGAGAGGTGAGATCCTTGGTAAAAAGAGAGTTTCTCCTCTTCAACCCGAATGAATCAGCTGGGACGTGCTTCTCGCTGAGAGGAGACACCAGGTTCCCCGGCCAGCACTAAGACCTCTCCTGTCTCAGGGGAAGGTGGGGTCACCAGGACGAGAGCTCACTGCAAAGGGAAAGGATTGGGAAAGAACTTTCTTTGTGGGATTTCACTTTCCCACCTGGGAGGTGAGAGGGGCATTCCATTTCCCTGAGGTGGTGAAAACCAGAGCAATCGGAGTTCCTTTTCTTTTAAATGAAGCACTGTTTTAACGTTAGAGGGAGTGAGAGGCTCTGCCACATTGCTGCGGGGAGGGGAGGATCTCTGAGCAGACTGAGCAGTGGAGCTTGGTTTGATCTTGCCGGATGCCCAGACTTTTTGTTAACTGCCTTGATCTTGTGATGGAAGAGGGTGTTTCTCCTGACACTGCTCTACAAGCTCTTGTCTCTCCTTCTGTTTGTTCCACATCCCCTCTGCTGCAACCCCTTCATGAAGGATGTGCCGAGAGCTTGCCCAACCAGGTGAGTCCAACAAGGAGTAGCTGCTACAAGGGGTTTTACACAGAGAGAAGCTGTGGTAACTTCACCAGATGAATGGTGCAATGGTGCTTACATGAACTGCTGATTGCAGCCTGAGCCATACACCACAGACCCTGGCACAAAATCCAAATATCTTCACTCTGAGTCCAGTCTGATGAAGCTGATAAAAGTATTTAATCTTTCCAGTTTAGTACAAAATTCAACTTCCTTTGCCTCGGCTCCTTATTTGTCTTGTGGGATGATACTAAGAGTAGACAGAGCAGCTGTCCTTCAGCAGAGGAGCACCATGGCTGAGCTCAGCTGTGTAGAAGCCTGTACAGCTCCAGTGATGTCCACAATGACACAAGTCACATCAGCAGCTGCATCCCTGTGTGCATCCAGGGAATGTCACCTCTGGCATGCCTCAGCAGTGAGCTTCACCCTGCCCTCTGGAGACACTGCCATCAGAAGGGAGCTATTAAAACTCACAAGATTGTTCAGCAGGAAGACTCAAAAAACAGGGCCAGGAGCTTTCCTCTGCTGGGCAATGTGAAGTGAAACTTCTGCACATCAATGATTTGGGCAGCTGGATTCCCACAGTGGCCCTGAGTGCTGGAATACTGCAAAGTACTGCAGATGGGCAAGTCTGTCTCAGTTAACACTCTCACTTCTTTCACTCAGTGCCTAGACACAACTGTGACAGAGAAGGAAATGATCTTCAGCATGAACGAAGTTCAGAGTGAGATGTAATTACCCCATGGCAGACAGGGGCATCCCTCTCTAAGGCTGATCTCCCTCCATTGACACTGTTAAATAAATCACTGCCTCAATTCCTCTCAGCTGTCCTTACCCTGTGGCACTGGGGGTTATGGCCAGAACTTCACCAAACTGAAATATCCCCCTAGTTTGAGGGGTTTTATATTTAAAAGCTGTTTTTTCCATCTCAGCTTGGCACACAGCAGTGATAAATTCAGAAACGCTTCTGGGAAGGCAGCCAGTGCTGTCAAAACCCAAGAAAAATCAATCTTCAAGAAAGAAATAAATTAAACTCTGTCACTATCTATCAATATTTGCCTCTGACTCCATACAACAATTATATGAAAAAGGACCATTTACTTTAAATATGCAGAAGGGAACTACGCACAGATACATTTTGGAAAAGAGATCTTTTACAGCACAGACCTATTCCCAACATACTATATGATTTCTTCATAATAGGCACTGCAGGAACAAACACAAAGTCAGTCTTAAAGAAATATAGTACTTTCACCTTCAAAGTCTTGCCACCTATAGAAATAATCCTCTCCTTTTTTTCTGTGCTGTATTTTATACAAATTTCACACTGACTTTATAGCCTAGATAAAGGGAAAATATAGCACATGCCACTTATCTGGGCCAGCAGCACCAGTGGGGCATTGCTTAGTGAGCTGGCCCAGCTGCACGCCCGTGAACAGCGTGGATTCCTGCTCTGGGAGAACAGACTCAGCCAAGTGTCCACGAGTGACTGCTGAATGTAAAGACATTACCTCTGGCTCAGGAAGTCCCTGAGCTGCACATTGCTGGAGGCTGGGCTGCAGTATATTCAATTCAGGAAGGCAAAGCTGCACATTTTTGTTCTCACCAGTTCTTGTGGAAATTTGCTGTGAAACAATAGAAGAGGCAGTGTGCAAGGCTGGACCCAGACTGCCCATGCTCATGTTCCTCACAGAGATACTGCACATGAAGAGGTGTTCACTCCTGTACCATCCATGAGATGTTGTGCTTTACATATCATGCAGCTCCTGAGGGAAACCCACTGGCTATTCATATTTGCATGTTTAAATTACATTTATCCCATTAAGATATCTATCCAAACCTTATTTCAAACCTTCTTTCTTCTCTGCATTTTGGTTTCATCCCTCACCTGATCACTGAACTGAGAAAAATACAGGAGATGTGTCACTACATCTATATATTCTTCTATGTTTTGGTTTTTTTTGCTCCACCTGGACCTTTTTCTCATTCTTGATGGAAGAGGAGAATCTGAGGGTTTTTGTTGTAGTTGTTGTTTGGTTTTTTAACTTATTGAAAACTCTGATGTTCTCTGGCTTCCCTTGTGTCACTGTGCCCCTCAGCTGTGTCTGTCCCTGGAGATGATAAAATGGTGGGGGTCAAAGGGAGCCATGAATGGATATTTACTGGAGTTTAACAAAAGAGGGCTGAGTCTGAAGCCCAAATGTGAGCTATGTATAAGATCTGCCTCTATCAGCCCTTACACTGGAGCTACAGATGAACATACAGAGGAAATGGGGAGTACAGATCCTCTTGTTTAACTATAAACCAAATAACTTATCCTATTCCTGGAATAAATATAAATGCACCACTGGGGTTTTGTATGATTTCTTCCTGGGAACCAGATATTCCTTTTATACCATTCAACACTTCAGCTGTCAGGAGAGAAGGATGAAGAGGGAGCTGTAGAGGTCTCATATCTCACGCCTGTAAAAGGTTCTGGCTTGTGTGAATTTCTTCCATAGAGAACACAGAGTATCTTCAATACAGAATATTTGACAAAGCACAGCCTGAGGTAATCCTCATCCCCTTTCTGTATGTTGTGGCACCAGCATTTTCAGTATGATGGATTTCCGTAACTCTAGTCAGCATTGCATCCAGGGTTGCTCCCTGTTGAGTTGTTTAGTCAGGGTGAGAGTGCAGAGCCAGGTATATTACTCCTGTTCCTCCCAGCCTCCTGTTTACTGTATTACCATGGTTTAGTGGGAAGTCTGTATATAAAAATAAATTCCTCACTGTCCAAAAATAGGTCAAGAAAACCACTGGGCGTGCATAAGAGGGAAGCAGCTTTAAAGCACTGACTAAAAGTGATGAGGCTCCAAATTCATGTGGTTGTAATCCTTGATGCAAGTAATGGTGACAGTAATTATAACCACAGTCCTTCAAACACAGCCAGGTCTCCAGGCTAGCCTGCCAGCACACTCAGTCACTGGGCCTGTTTCCATGCAGAATATTTATTCAGATTTTACCTTGAAAGTGCACTGTGTCCTCTGACCTGCCCACACCCCTCCTGAGGCAAACCTCCCCGGGGGGAGACGCTGGTTCCTCTGTGCTGCAGAGGGGAATTGTTCCGTTCAAAAAATGAATGCTGGGTAGGCTTAGGGAACACAAACTGGCTCAATTCCTAATCCAGCTGCTTTCCTTTATTATAGAGCTGTTACTCCCTGCATCAGCGAGCTTTTAGGCTGTGTTATTCCATTTCTCCCTCTGGAACTGAATGTGCGGGGCTGAGTCCCCACAGCACACACCAGGATCAGCCCCTTAAGGACCAGCACCAGCCACAGCCCCTCAGCCACAGCTCCTCCNCCTCCGGCCACAGCCCCTCAGCCACAGCCCCTCAGCCACAGCCCCTCGGTCACAGCTCCTCAGTCACAACCCCTCGGTCACAGCCCCTCAGTCACAGCCCCTCAGTCACAGCCCCTCCCGCCAAGCCCCTCAGCCACAGCCCCTCAGCCACAGCCCCTCAGCCACAGCCCCTCAGCCACAGCCCCTCAGCCACAGCTCCTCAGTCACAGCTCCTCAGTCACAGCCCCTCGGTCACAGCCCCTCAGTCACAGCCCCTCAGTCACAGCTCCTCAGTCACAGCCCCTCAGCCCCTCAGCCACAGCCCCTCCTGCCATCCTCCTGTGGCTCAGGGACGCTGGTACCACCAGCCCACGAGCACCAAAGCCCCAGCGATGGCATCGGCACAGAGGTGGGCACAGGTGGGCACAGATATGGACGCAGAGATGGACACACAGGTGGACACACAGGTGGACACACAGGTGGACACACAGGTGGACACACAGGTGGACACGACTGCTGTAGCTCCGCTGCAGCTCGCACAACCCGCTGGGCCGAGGGAAGATGAGCGCTCATCGCCCATCTCCACAGCCGGCCGTGCTGAGCTTGTGGGACCAGCCACCAGGAGGAGCCAGTGTAATTTATTTCCGGGCTAATTAAGGCATGAGCTTTCATGTCACATAATGAGTGTGAAGGGGTGGAGCAGGGGGAGATGCTATCTGACTTCTGCCTCCTTTTCCCCGCGAGCACCTCGCAGACAGGTTTTGTTTTAGCAGTCGCTGGTGGTTTTAGAACCTGCATGCTCTGAGGGCAACGCTTCCCAAAGCAGGGTGCCTCAGTCCCTGGGTACAGACTGTGCTCCGGGCGTTCAGGAGCGTTTGTCACACGCACTGATGACCATGCACAGCCAGTTCAGAGCTAGCGCTGCGGGATGAATCAAAGCCACTTAAATGAAGGCGTCTTAGCCTTTTCCTTTTTGTAGTCAAAGAAAAATTGTGCGCCTAAATCCAGAGCTCAGCCTAGCCTCTTTTTCTTCATACACTCACAAATAAAATTAGTATGAAATTTTAATATACAAGAACAGGATACTGTTATTTTTAACAGCTTGAGCATTTTGGAGATGAGTCTTGTCATTTTAGGGGCTACCAGAAACCAGCTGAGTGGCAGAATATGAGCAATAGGGGCTTGCCTATTTGTAGATTCAGTCAACAAAGTATTTGGGGTTCAGTCATTCCTCTGTTTGTCCTTTAAACTGTTGGTTGAAGAGAGAAAAAATGTGTGGCACCGGTGAAGACAATTTCCCTGCCTCCTGCTCGGTGCCAGCTAGAGTAAGTTTTCTTGGCTGCGGGAGTATTGTTACAGCAGGGATGGCTCTGCTCCCCCAGCAGCGCTTCTGGTGTTTGCTCTGAGCCCTGTGCTGATGCACTGCTCCTCTGTTAGCACACATGGGCCTTCCACCACACATCTCAGCTTTGGAGAATAATCAGGTTTTTTAGCAGTTTGTTTTCAGGTTTTGAGCTCGTGGGAAAACAACTGTGAGTAAGAGCTTGATGCAGGCTGAGCTGCATGCAAGCTGGTGGGATGCCCACAGCTCTGGCCATGTGTGGCCTCTGGGCACCAGGGAGTGGCCAGAACTTCCTCATCCACAGCCTTCAGCACTTTCTGAAACAACAGGACTTAGGTATGTGCTTTACAGAGTGAGAGATTGTTTATTTTTAAGTATTTCACTCTAGGAAATTTTTGGATAATTTTCCTTCTAAAAATGTGTTTTATGACACTGTGGAGTCAGCCGCAGTGATTCAAATGCTGAAAAACAAGAGAATGTATGACTCCATGGGATTATTTTTAGATGCTGTGTTACATTAATTTTTTTAAGACAAATATGCCACTTGTGGTTTAAGGAGGCCTAAACTTCAGACAGCTTAAAGCTGGGATACTGTGTGGAAATGCTGCTGATGGGAAGCTTTTCCATGTTTGCTACTGGAAAGCTCTCTTCTGTATGTCTGCTATTGGCCACTCTTATGAAGGATACAAAAAGCCACCAGTGACTACTTATGTGCATAATTCTGTAAGGAACCTCCTGGATGACTGACTGGACAGGCTGGTCCCCTAAAGCCTATTTTTATTGTGCTCTAATTCTCTTTAATGAGAGTTCTGCATTGGGAAATCAAACAGAACCTAAATTCAAAACAGAAGTGACCAGCCACACATCTCAAACGAGATGGCTTCCAGGAGCTGGGAAGCAGGTGGAAGCTACACCTGGAATGGTCATACCCTGGCTCAGCATAGGGGCTGGAGGGCTTGCAGAGCAAAGAAGCCTCTGACCAGAAATCTGCCTAAATTCAGCATTGAATCTTATACTGCTTTCCTGGGTCTTGATTTGTGAGGAGGTGGAAAAAGAAATTCTGTGATTTAAATGCAAGCAGAAGACAGATTTTTTCAGAAACTGCACATTCAGCTCTTGGCTGTGTGTGGTGCCTCAGATCCCTGGGAGGGGAGCAGGAACAGCCCCAGCCCTGGGCATTGGACACCTCCCTGGGGAGGGGGTCAGACTGAGGCCAGACCAGGACATCAACTGCAGGCCCTCACTGCTGCTTCTGTGGCACAGGCTGGCATCCCTCATCTTTTCATAGATGCCAGGATTTTATTAATAAAGTTGGTACATCTACTCTATTTCACAGTGACAACTAACATTAAAATATATATACATGTATATAATTATTTGTATAAATGCAATTAGATGCTTTCTAAATCACAGCAGAGGCAAGCTGAGTTATCAATATCATATCCCTTAAAAATACTACTCTGGGGACATGCAGGTAAACAGCTGGGGTCATTCTGTGCAGTGCAAGGCTTATCCCAAAGCATCACCTTGCAGAGCACCCAAGAGGCAGGGAAATGTGGTGCCTAGAGCCCCATCCTGGCCCAGCCAAGGAGAAGCAACACTGCTGTCTTTGAAGGAAAGAATAAGATTCCCTCAACTCTCAGCTGAGAGAAACTCCTGCCCTGCCCTAATCATGCTGTCTTAATCATACTGCCCTCTTCACCTTCTCCAGTGCTGCAGAGGTTTTAATGAACTAAAGTGGTGTCAAGTGAGTAGTAAATTAAATGTTTAGCTTGCTCAGGTTTAAAATATGTTAGTGCTTATTATTTGAAAGCTTTGTGAAGGAGTAATCATTAAATGAAACATAGTGTGGTTTTGGTCTATTGTGCTGAGTTGCAAAAGTAGGTTTGTCCCTCTGCAAGCAGTGTGTCACTCACTCAGGGTCACTTCCCTCTATTGAAGACACCCATATGGTGCACCTACAGGATAAGAGAGAAATCCTCCTGGCTTTACAGTGAATGGGAAAAGGAGTCTTTTAGATTGAGTCATCTTTACAAGCCCTGCTGATGGCCCCGATAGGAATCTCTGCAGAGAAGCAGGACAGTGCACTCTGAAATACAAAGTGACAGCAGTGGCTCCAGCGCCAGGAATACTCCTGGGTGACTGTGGCTACATTGCACACACTCACAATTCAGGAAGTCCCTGTTGCAGGCTGGTTCTGACACACACTCCCCTGGGAATGCAGCATGCTCCAGCACACTGGCAGCTGGATGCCAGTTTTGGATATTCCTGGCAAACATTCTGGGCGTGGTGGTGGACCCTGGCCCAAAGCAGCCTATAGTGTGTAGCTGTCAGGATCAGCACTGGGCTCCACACACTCCAGCAGAGATTTCCATGATCTGCTTCCTCCTACGTGACTGCCATGATATCCAGTCCTTGGCTGGGCTTGGTCATGCAAAGGCTCAGCAGGTGTCCAGTGCTTGGCCGAGTTGTGCTTTACTAAGAACCCCTCTCTGTTTTCTCTTAGACCACAACTTTAAAACATAGACCCTTATTTGGATAATATTTTACTTGTGACCCAAGAATTTTGGTGATGAAGTATGACCACTGGGGTCTTCCCACAGAGGGGACACAGTGTGGGACTTCTGTGTCTTTGACCCAGGCACCTTCTATGTTGGTCCATCACTCAGGTTCACTCACACTTCTCATAGTTTTGCCATTCATCTACCAGCTAATAGAGAAGCCTGGTCTGCCTGGTCTCAACACCCACTGCCTTTGAGAAAGTGACACAGAGCTTTGAGAGCTCTGCTGCACAAGTTCTGGCATTTTAAAAATATAAAAAAGATGACATAATAATTAAAATACAATAATTTAAAATAGTCTTTTTCAACAAATTAACATTCTTTTGTCGATGGAAGATAGCTATCTTAAGTAATTACCCTGTTATCCTAGTCACAAACTGTTGGTGACCTTTATACTGCAAGTGAATTATGCAAATTGGTATTTTCATTAAACATTAAATAATTCCCTTGGGAGGAAAAATGTTACTTACTGTATATTGGCTATTAAAGTCTAATGATATGATTTACCACAACTTTGTTTTCTACCTCCAAGGGCTCCAAAGGAGAAGGGATTAAGTCGTGGTTTGGAATTTGAGGCTTAGACATGTGTAGACAGGACAAACGAAGTAAAAACACAAAAGCAAAACAAATACCAGTTACTTCATCCTGTGCTCCAAGTTCATGTTCTCTCTAGCAGAGTATCAGTATGACAGAAAAATAAATTCCTCCATTCACTTTGCACCTTGGAACCACCAGATAGCCTTCCCACCAACACAGCCTACTTCTCATCAATCCATGCAAACCAACTCATCAGCATCCTTCAAACTCAAACCTTGCCTTGTTGTCCTGCTTTCAGCCTTTCACGTGCACCACACATGATCCCAAAGCCAGCCTTGTGCCCTGCATCAGGCCCAGGGACAACAAAATGTGGGTAAGTAAAGCCCACAGGAAAATCAAATTCACCTGATGCACAGAGGCGATGGGAATGCTGGAGAGCACAGTTCCTGCACAGTGGAAGTGACAAAAGTTTAATGCATTATGTCCAAAGTCATTAGGAATGAGGCCAGCAAGACAGGCCTCATGAATAAGAATTACTCTCTTTATTTTCAGTGATACAAAATGGCCCTTGGTAACAGCACAAGATATGTAGAAAGTGAAGCACTTTGTTAGTGGCACAGTAGAAAGGTTTAGTCCTTAAGCATTGCTACTCCCACAGATTTTTACAGCTTAAATGTCTTTTTGGAAACTTCCACCATTGCATTAAAAGTGATCTCAGTAGGAGTGCACTTTATTAAAGATAACTCAATATCCATTCTAAGAAAAGCAAGAGTGTGCAGGCTTCTGGGGAGTGCCATGAACCACACACAGCAAGGGAGGTACATCCTGCAGGAGCTGGCTTACTCCTCTCAGCACCAATCTTGGAATGAGTGGGACTGTGCTGCAGTGCTTGATGTGAAAAATCAAAATATTAGCTCCTTATTATTTGGTGTTTTGTAGAAGATAAACCTGTGAATATGTTTCTCTGAAATGGTTCTGTTTATACAGTCATGGCCTCATCCACAATGAGCGAATTGGGGTGCCCATGTATGTGTGCAATGTACATTAACACTGGAGAGTTAATTTAACTTGCTTTTCAAAATAATAAAGTATTAACAGTCTGAACAGCAGATGCAAGTGCAACAGTTTTAGAAAGCCTATTCAAGAGTTATGCACTTTTATTTCGAAACAGACAAGTCTGCTGGTCCATTAAACAACAATTAATATGTCCTGTATAAATAAATAAATAAACAAGCACACCACACATTATTTTAATGACTTAACACCTCTCTAGTGGGCTGTAGAAAAATGTAACTTTTTAAAATTCTGTGACAGTTACAACAATCCACCAATAACAAAGTTTATTTTAAATGTAGCAGGCTGCCAGTCCAGAGGCGCTGTTATGTGCAGCCCCTTTGGAAGACTGAGCACAGCTGAATTCAAGGGAGAAATACTAAGGCCTTGGTCACCAAGAAGAGTGCTTATATCACAGCGGGATCCAGTCTGCTTAATTTAGGGAAACTCTTGTCAACTCTACATCTCTGAATAATCATTAGACATTTAAGTTAATCTGCATTATCACTTGTTTTCCTTTTAGAGCAAAGGAAAGCGATAATTGCTCAGTGGTGATTAGGGAATTGTGTTAAGAGAAGAGGAAAATCTGGCTTTTTCCCCCAGGGCAGGTTTCTGCAGGTCTTCCTGTCTCAAACAGTGGTCCAGAGACAAGACTATTGCAGAAGAGCTCACCATCACCTTGGCATTCAAGTGCCTGTTTGAAGGCAAAAACTAATGGAGAAGACACCATTTTCATTGGGTAATCTGTTGTGATCTCATCTGCATGTGTTATTAAAATAGTATTCACTGCTAATTAAGCTTTAAGTCTTGAATTTTTTCAGTGTTGTTCTTGTCTCTTTTAGATTAAACACCTCTTAGTTTACAGTGTTTTGTTCCTCTGACAATGCTTATATGCTATAATCAAACTGATTCTCAAAGCAAGGATAAACTAAACAGATCCCTGTAAATCTCAGTATATTGGAGTAAGACAGGATCAAATGATGCATCAGAAACCCATGTACATGTCAAAAAAAACCAAAAACAAACAAAATGTAAAATTGAGTTTTTCCACATTTTCAGTTTATTCAGAATTAAGTTGGGTTTATTACTGTTATTATTACTACCACTATTACTGTTGTTTTCCTTGTTGTTAAACATACACATTCAGTTTCTTGAATGATTCTATCACTCAAACCTGCAAAAACTCATTCCAGAATAAATATATTCTAGAAAATATTGTTCAGTCTGGAAATGCTAAAAAGTAGTTGTGAAACACACACAAAAAAAGCGTTTTCCAGATAAATGTTAATTCATTGTATTTTCATATAATGAAATAGTATTTCCAAGAAATAAGATTGCTTTTTCCTAGATAACCTCATTTAAATTCTGCTTTCAAGCAAAGATATATTAAACCTTTGTTGTTATTATGTGTCCAAAATTCTTACTAGAGACAGAAGGTTCCCATCAGTGCTTGGCACTTTGTCACAACACAGGGTTGGTGTAAATTTAAATATGCAGAGAGGACCTTGGCAGCAGCTGCAGTGTTCTGATAGCACAGCCAACTTTCAGGTGGTTTGATTTCCAGGGAAACAGGCTGGCTCTACCTACGATACTCCCTCCATCTCCAGTGTGTGGAGCACATCTCTATCCTTCCACGTCATGTTGTGGGAAGCTCTCTTTAGAACTTTTATTCCAAGATCAGCACAATCAATTGCTCAGATTCAAAACAGAGAATTAATTTTAAATTTAAGTAATATTGACTTAAATTTCTACAGTTCAAGCATCTTTCCGGAAACTTCTGACATTGCATTAAAAGAAATGTCAATAGGAATATATTTTATTTAAGACATTCCACTGTCTGTACTGAGAAAATCAAGGGTGTTCAGGCTTCTGGGAAATACCACAAGGAAGCTACAGCAATTGCACTTGAATAACAATTGATTTAAGTAATTTTAACTTCAGAGAGCACCTTACTGTCCCTAGGGCTCATCCCTCTGTGCTTGGCCTTGTGACAGATATTTTGCAGCACTGAGGGTCCCTTTGGTGTCTCTGCGAAAGCATCAGTGGAAGTGGGATCCAGGCTGTGTCACTCCCTGTCCTGCCATGGTTGGAGCTGCTAAAGGGTGGCTTTTCCCCAGGAAGCTGGCAGGCCCAGTACCTACACCCAGCTCCACTTTGAGTGACAGTAGAAAGAACGAGGCAAAACCCAAACAACGTGTAAATGAGCTACCGTGCACATGAGCCTGACCTGTGGCCCTGGTTAGGCAACTGCAGCTGTTGAACAAATGTAATCTGACAGCAGGGCTTTATCCCAGATCATCATTTGTGCACTGGAGCGCTTGGGTGTATTTTTGACCTGGTGCTGGGATTCTGCAAGCTAAAGCTACCAACCACAGCCTTGCAGAGAACGATTATTTAAGGTGAACAGGCCACTGAGGATATCCTGACTCCTTCTGTGCTGCAGATGAAAAAGCAAAATTGCTTCTGTTCACCCCAGGAGACATCCAGGGCTAGATTCAGTTTCCTAAAGAGAAGCATGTTCTGTCATTGAAGTTATCTCTGGACACATGAGACAGTCCTAGAATCATAGAATTATAAGGGTTTGAAATGGCCCTTAAAGACCATCTAGTCCCAAGCCCCCTGCTATGGGCAGGGACACTTCCCACTAGATCAGGCTGCTCAAGGCCTCATCCAACTCTGCCTTGAACACTGTGTTTGGGACATCCACAACCTCCCCGGGCAACCCATACATTCCTTTGTCTAACCATACTTAATATCTAACCTAAATTTCTGCTCTTTCAGTTTCTACCCATTAGTCCTTGTCCTGTCACTGCACTTCCTGATCGAGTCCCTCTCCAGCTTCCCAGTGGATCCCCTTTAGATACTGGAAGGTTGCTGTGAGGTCTCCACACAACCTGTCCTTCTCCAGGCTGAACAATGTCACCTTTGTCAGCCTGTCTTCACAGGGGAGGTTCTCCAGTCCTCTTATCAACTCCATGACCCTCCTTTGGATTTATTCCAACAGTTCCATGTCCTTCTGATGCTGGGGACACCAGAACTGCTCGCACTGCTTAAGGTGGGATTTCACAAAAGCAGAGTAGAAGAGAATCACCCCCTTCAAAATGACAATCTGAAGTGACATCTGAAGAGCAGGTCAAATATGCCAGGTTCTCCCAAAGGGTGTGGATTATATCCACCTGCTTGGTTGGTGAATTGCCAAACAGCCAGTTTGGCTGCATCACTCTCATTTAATTTTGCTGATGAGGGGGCACAATGCAGCTGCCATCACATAAATGTGTGAAGCCATTTGAGACACTCTGGAATAGCTGCCTTGAGTTACTGATTCAGGTGAGTGTAGGCCTTCCATGGACTCCAGAAATGTTGATTGGAAGGGATCTCAAGAGGTTGCACAGTCCAGTCTGAACATTCCAGGCTGCAACTCATGGCCCCTGTCTCCTGTTTCATTAGCTGATGGCAGTGAAGCTGAGAGGAAGAGTGATGAATCTCCTCCAATACCACTTCTCCCTGGAGCAATGGCATGACAGCACAACCTCCAGCAGACAGACTGTGAAGTGCTACCTCACTCTTTTAGAACAGAGAACATTATATGTTGTCTAAACTTTTTTTTTGATGTGGTAAAAGACACTTAGCTGAGGCATAACACACACAACTATTTAAGCCAAGCTTAAAAACTGCACCTACAGTAACCACAAACCTCACAAACTGCTGCACTCCCTTCAGCTTTGCCAGGAAGACTAAGGATTTATTTTGTGATATTTTCCTTCTGTACCCCGGAGACCAATGACATGAACTCCCCATGCTGCTGGAAATCACGTAGAGTGTCACAAAGAGTCAGTGCTGCATGGGTCTAAGAACATAAAACTGGCCACAGAGACCAGGTCAAGATCCATCTGGTGCAGTATTTCACCTCTGATATGAGGCCAAAAGTGGATGCCTAGGGAAAAAAATGCTGAATGCAGAAAAATAATAAATAGCAGTATTTTCTCAGAATGAATACTCAGTCTGCCATCACTCATGGCCTGGGATCACCCTGTACCAGAGGAGATAAATTTGGATTTAACACTAGCACATTATTCTCTCTGGACAGTTTACATTTAAATCCATGCACGTGTAAGTACCTTTGATGCAGGCTGGTCTGAGCTGAAAAGTGTGATCTTGCAAGTCCCTGCCAAAGCACTGAGTAATCTCTCGATCGTTCCAGATGAACATTGAACCAGGGAGCACAGATGTTACAGTTCAAAGCTCTAGGAAAAATGCAACCAGTAGCACATTCTTTGAACCCTGCCTCCTATCTACTCAATGTACATTTGTAGATATTGAGGCCAGAATGAATTTGTAGATCTGACTTGCACTATAAAAGATAGCTGCCCCCATTATTTGAATGTAGGAGTCAGCTTGCAGATAGGAACCCTTTCACACAGGTTTTTATACCTGAACTCAGTAATAAATGTGTGCCCTAGTCATTTCCAATGTCACCAGTGCACACTGTCAGGAGTTTGGCAGCTCTCCTGGCTCACTTTGATAGAGAGACCGACCTCTGTGTGGATGACTGCCACTGCCAGGAACAGGAACCTGGAAAAGCAGCCCAGCTTTTGGGGTCTTGGCCTGCAGGGTGGACTCTGTGTGACTGATACAATCAGCTCCCAGAAACTAACTGAAGTTCATGTGTTTTTATGACTGGGTATTACGTCAGCCTGAAGTTTCAAACTCTACGGTTATTAACTTTTGAAAGACTGCTTTCCAAAGGGTTAATGAATCATATCACTAGCTGATAGAAATGCCAATTAACAGGGATCAGCTGTAGAATAATTGGATGCAGAATGTGAGCATTAGGTATGCACAGAAGTTACAAAACCCAAGAGGATAGTGTAATATTGCAGTTTCTAGGGAGCTGAATCTCTAGAAACCCTTAGTCAAATTTCCCAAATTTGGATCCCTTTCCTCCACTTATACAACAAATAACAGTTTTCAATATAATTCAGATTATGTTCTATATTTAAAAATATTTCGGTCCTTAATAAGGCATTCAATTTCATGGTACCACAGAATCACTCAACAGAAAATGATTTAATAAATACATCTGGAAAATGCATGTATTTTAGTGGCTGATAACATCTGCAGTCACCTAGCAACATATTTGTGACAGTGACCTGGCAAATTGTTGAATGACATTTTTAACTGCTTAGCCACTGTGCTGAATAGGTTTTTCTCATGTCAGTCAGATTTGCTATTAGATTGCACATATGAGAAAAAAAAATAATTGGGTATATAAATATACTGAGAGTGAATATTAGAAAAGGCATTGTGATTTTGGAAAAGTATTCTTGTGATTCCAATGAAGCAATGCTGAGAAGTTTTTCACACTTTGCCTTGGTTGCTTAAAATGTGTCAGGTATGTAGATTATCTAACTTTAAATCTATCAAGGACACAAGAAATTTATTAAAACATAGACTAGTTTTGAATGTATTTCCTGTGCCTTAGAGAACAGTATTTATTGCTTGTATTTTAGCTAAATAATATTAGCATCAAGCATATTTGCATGCAGCATGATCTATTATTAGATAACTATTAATATATCTGGATAGAGAGTGTGGCTTTTTGCATGCCTTTATGCTGCAACTCTTTAACCTCTTCAGATCACATATAGAATAAATTAAGTAATGCACTAATCCTGGAAATAGGCATATGAAAAATTCACAAGTTACCATTCCTTCCAAGAATTAGCCATAGCAGGTCTGTGACTTTTATCCCAAACACAGGCAAATGACCTTTCATTTACATACAACATAATTTTCAGTTTTTTATGGCCTGCGAGCTTGTTTCTTCCTAGCCTCTCTACAGTGAGCTCAGCAACAGCAGAGATAAAACTTCTATAAACACATTGTTTCTCTGACCTGCTGAAAATACACAACATCCAAGGCACAGTTTCAGTTCAGCTCACAAGCAGCTGTATCACTGAACACAAATGTTCACCAGCTTACTGGGGGTGGGGATTCAGCTCCCCCAGACCAGTCACCAGTATTGGTCAGCCAACATGTGCTTTGAGGTCTGCTGCCAGTAGTGATTGAACCTCCATTGACTAGAGTGAGTTCAGACACTTGTGCAGTCTTCAGCAAAGGGGAAAGAATACCGAGTGCTGAATAATGCATGAATAATGAATTCATATCCCTCCCTCGGTCTCTTTTAAGTTTTATACAACATACAGAAGGCAAATGGTCCTTCCTGGTAAATGTCTTAAGGGATTATTAAACCACAAGTTCCAGGTTGGCTCAACGCACGTCTCACCCTACTGCCATTTGTGCATAAACATTCCTTCCTCATTGGAAAAAACCTCACCCTTGGAAAATTATGGATGAACACGGAGAGACTGCAAAGTGAAAAACTACTCACAGGACCTACTCACTGCTTAGTGGCAGTGAATGTAAGGTGAGAGAACATAAGAGGTGATTAGCTGGATGTTCTAGAAACCATTGTGAGAAATTTGGATGGACTCTCCCCAGAAGGATTTGGATTAAAAAAGAGTTGCTTGTGAATAGCAGGTAACTCCATTGGTTAGAATTCTTCTCTAGCAATATAACTGATTCTGTGCCTGTATTTTCTGGACTTATAAAGACCAAATTTTGGTTCACTTTTGTACTGCATGTAGAAAAGGTATAAATGGGGATAATTATACTGAATGTGTGCACAGGAATCAGGGCCTTACTAAGGCACTAGGTGGGCATTAGATGGGAGATTGCAGCATGCAATAAACAGGCAGCACACATTTGAGTATATCCCAATTAATTGCTATTACTCTACACTTTATTTCATAAACCTGCATTCATGAGTGGAAAAAGCCTGTCCTGAAAGTAGTCACTGCTTAATACCCCTATCATTTCTCTTTACAACCATGCTGTTGCTGTAATGCCCATAAAATGACTTGACAATGGTTAGGCAGCTGGTGTCATCTGATTGATCCTCATTAGACTAATTACAAGTGTCTCACCAGTGTCTTCTACTTCTCTGTCGTCAGCTGGGCCATAGTCTTCTTTTGTCTCTGGAACTTCTTCAGGGCAGGAACTAACTTCTGGGAAAAATATCCTGCCTTACACAAGAGGACCTTGACCTTTGACTGAAATCTCTGGATATTGCAACTTACTGTCTGAGAACACAAACAGCCTGGGTATGCCTGGACAAAACCTTCTGGTAAGAGAACATAGAAAAGAGGTCCTTCCTATGTGTCTGAAACCAGCCATGGTAAAAACAAACTGTAAAGGATCTGTGAACATCCAAGACGGTGCTGCCTGCTGCTGTTCACTGACATTTTTGGCTGAATTTATCAAAAAGACAGGAAATCTTTACCCAATAAAGTTAAAATTCACCTAGAAGACCAGCTTATTGTCCTTCTACAAAATTAAGGAATTGATGAGGAGGATATTCCAGACAGCTCTCCATCTGCATATCTTGACCTCTGTAGCAATGCCCTCTCCTACTTCCCTGCTCCATGCCACCCTTTCCCCCTTCAGCATCCCCCTTTCCCCCTGCTCATTCACTTTCAGGTGTTTATTGACCAGGGCATCTTCCTCTCCTCCTTGTACAGAAATCACCATAAGGATTCCTTGGCATCCTCTTGCAACAATGGCTTCCAGCATTCCATCCCCCACAGGAGGCCTGGTCCTCAGCTCCTCAGGAGCACAATACCCCAGTATGATCCTCAAAAGGATGCTGTGATGTGCTGCCATGAGCAAGGGAGTGTGGAGGAGCAGGCAGCTGCCACACCGTGTGGCAGGAACACAACATGCCTACACATTCTGCTTTGCAGAAGGGACAGGTGACATCTTGCAGGGCTGTGACTGAAAGGACACGATACCAAACAAGGCTAAGAGGCACTAATAGTACCTGTAGCACCAGTAGCACTACCTGTAATACCAGTCACATGTCCCAGCCAGCAGTGCTGAGTGTGGCTGCGCTCTGAGCCACTGTCAAGGCATGGTTCCTCCCTCCCGTGCTCCTCTGGGGGAACACACAAACTGTCCTTCCCTCCAATCCTTCCTGCTTCCTTTCCAGCAGCATCCCTCCCTTTCTTTGACACACAGGAGGAATCAGAGGAGCCCAAAATCTCCCTGGGTCAGGATGACTGATGGGTTTGGGTGCACATGGAAGTGGAGGGGGACAGATGGTGACCAGTTCCTCCTGTCCCCATGGCATCCTGTGGTGGGGCTTCCCATGGTGAAGCCTCCAAGAAATAAACTGTGTGTCCCAGCAAGATGAGATTAGCTGATGAGTGCAGGGTTTAGTGAGGAAAGAGAGCTTTCCATCTATGCCCCCAGCCCCAAAAGCTTACTAGCCTTCACCGTGATTAGTATCCCTACAGTTGTAGATGCATGAACATACACCTGCAATGCTAGCAGCAACTTAGTGGTGCTACCACATTCAACAAAAAGCAGGATGAGCACAGGCACAGTGACAATGGAACAATGTCCTGGCTCTTCAGAGCTGGTGCATGACAACACAAAATACATGTTCCCCAAATCTGCTCTTGGTTCTGTTCTGCAGAGGATTTTATACACCTGTCTAGGTCTGGAGCAAAACCTGAGGCAAAAAAATCTAAAGAACTAAATATTACCAAACTCTGAAAGATCCAGATGAATTTGCTCTGCCCAGAAGAGCCCAAATCCAATCTTTTGTGAATTTTGGCTCTGGAGATGAAGTCAGAGCTGTACTTCATGGCTTGGTCTCACCTTTAATATAAAGAAAAATATTTCAGCCCTTAAAGAAATTATTTTTTGTCTTGCATTACCACCTTTCTGATTTCAGGATTTCAGTGATGACTAAAGACTTGGTTGTTACTGACTTGACCTCTCCCAGCGGAGGCATCTTGTTACCTACGTGTTTCTTTAGGAGGCAATTATTTTCTTCCTGCTTCTGAGGTTTGCAATTTTGGAGCTAGTGCTTTCTTTCAGACTCCCACAGCCCTCTCAGAAACCTCTCCAGGTAAAAGCAAATGTTATCTCAGAGGGGTACTGAGGCTTTTATTGCATCCTGACTTCACTTCTGTAATTCATTATTTGCTGATCTGCCTGCCATTTCCCTGAGGCGTTTGTAGCTCACATTGAACTTCACTGTTGAAACCTGGATTTCTGAGCATTTTGCTTATTTCCTGAGAGAACTCTGATTTCATCCTGGTAAAGTGGCAGTTTCAGGTTGAAATTAATTTTCTACTTGCCAGCTTTCAGAGGTGCTTTCCTCTTCTCATCATTTTATTTTCCTATTACTTCATTTGCAGCTTTGTCCTTTTGAATTGTTTTCCATCTCCTTCTGTCAGAGTCAGTTTCACTAGCAAACCTCCAGAAAACTGCCAAAGCCCCACACTGTGCAGGCCTCAGAGTGAAGTTCCCTCACCTGCCAGTTCAAGTCACACAAAACAGGATTTTGTAAAGGGGGACTGACCAGTACTGGCTTCAGCTTCTCCTTCCATTTTTCTGACAGGTTCTTCTTGCCTTTTCCCTCCTTTCCTTTTTTGTCTGTGATGGACACCTGTACAAAAGCCAAGCACAGGTTTTACTTGCCACCTGGCTAGTAAGATAGACAAGTTCAGCTTCAGTTGTCTCCAAAGACAAAGATACACATAATACACCATGAAAGATATAAATGCTAAGTCCATTAGCAGCACCTGGAGAACCTAAGAAGCCTTACTTGAGAAGACAATATTTGCCTAAGGATAGGTCTGTGGTTGCACACTGAGATTTGCTACAAACTAATGAGCAAAGTTTAAAAATCCCCTTAACACTAAGTTTCTGTGTAAATTACATGCATAATAAGGTCAAACCCTGCTTCCAATTCCACCTCCTCTGTACAGGTCCTCTCAAACTGCAAAGGGAAAAGAACACATCTTTTGGCTTCTCTAGAGGAATAGTCAGATGCCACCAAACTTGTGTTGCTTGTCTCAGCCCTCAGCCATGCTGGGAAGGTGGATGAATTTGGTGGTGACCCCTGGCTGTGAGATTCTCACAGGCAGTGACCAAGGCTGTTGTGAAACATCTACTCTGCTACTGTAAGTGAATGGTGATGGAAAATCAGCTGTGCCCTAGTTTTTGTGCTTGCTGAGTTCACTTCAGCGGTGCTCACGGATGATTTATCTTCTGGAAGGCATTCAAACAGTCCAGCTATGTCTGCACTCACACGTCTCCACCTGAGAAGCAGAGTAACTCTCTGGCTTGGAGCCGCACCCACCCTACCTCTGCTGAGTAACCTGTGGCACGTGGGATTGCCACTGCAGCTCAGGAGGGGTGTTCCCCAACTGTGGCACCAGCACTGGGCATCTGTTCCAGAATGCTGATCATACCATGAAACCTAGACAGACACAGTGGAAGGGAGGAGGAAATCTCAGGATGCCATTCCTTAAGCAGGCATACCCACACCATTCTTCAAAGAGATTTGAAGGGTTTGCAGCCGCTGCCCAGAAATGGGGCCCAGAGTAGTAAGACCTGCCATCTGCTCCAACTTGCTAGAATGCTATATATGAGCATTTGGAAACCACAAGTGTTTGCTTCTGACTCTACATGCATCTGTTTCCCTAGCGCAGATCAAAACCAGTGGGCACTGCCCGCGCCTCCACGGTGCTGACCCACCCAGCGTGCTGGCCTGCTGTCACACCCGTGCCCTCCCTCGGGGCTGCACCAGCACCCACCTCTGCCTGCTCTGGTTTGCCTCCACCCCCTGATAAACCTTGCCCACCTCTCCCTTGCTGAAACCCAGACATCTCATTTTGCTCCTCCCATCTAATCCTTGTTGCCAGCACTGCTGAGTGCTGCCTTTTCCCATATTTGCTACACAAATGAAAGGTCAGCCAGTCCATGGAGACCACACTGAGCACAGAGCTAAAGAACAGTGAGGACCAGGGCACACCACAAACACCTACCCTGGCATGCCCTGACAGACAAGGAAGAAGCTATGCAAGATAAATCATTCTGCACCAGCAGGATTCCTTAGCTGCTTTTCCAGATTTTGCAACATTTGGTTGGTTTAGGGTAGACAGTGAAAGTCTGATTTCAAAAGCTCACTGAGTTTCACAGGAAAACACTTTCAAAATTACGTCTTTTGAACCGTGCTTTCACATTTCAATGGCTGATGTATTGGTAGCAGCTGGAGTTAGCACCTTACTCTTGACTTGGTTTGAATAAACCAAATGTTTATTGATGAGTCTGCTTCCAGGCTTGACATGGAAGCAAAATACAACAATTAATGGTAAAGGGAATATATGAAAGCTTTAGGGGCTTTACCTGGATGACAGCAAAGAGAGATTTCATTTTTATTAGTATTTTCCATTTTTAGCACTTAGGCATAACCTTTTAAAAATGTATAGGTCAGATCTGTGTCTCACTTAAAGTCAGGAACACCTTTTCTACTGGTTTTGATGGAATTCCAGTTCAATGCATTAACACTGGTGTATCAATATCTTACAATTTGTATCACCATTAGCAATGCTAATAATTTTACAGTCAATGTCATGATCTATAAGAGGATTTTACATTCAACTTACTAGCAGAATATAACACTTTTAAATGATACATGACACTTTCTAGCTGATAAGATCTGAAAAGTGTGAACCCTCAGTATTTTAATGCAGAATACGAATAACAGCCCAAGGGTAGTATTTTTGTATTCAACTCTTTAACCCAATTTGGGGTAATTTTGGAGTTATAAGGTACTATTTTTCAATGCTTGTATTTGGCAAGACAGCTGATCTTTGTTGTCATCAATTGTAATAATTATTCCAGCACCAGGAAGTCATCATTCATTAGCTCAGACTTCTTTAGCTGATTTTTACTTTTATTTCACAGATCCCTCATATAAACAGCATTGATGCCATACCAATAGTATCTTGAATTTTAGACAGGTCTACAATTCTCCCCAGAAAATAAGTGGTTCAAGAAGTCCAGCAATCATGTCCCCAGCTCCTCTTTTCCTTTTGCAGTTAAAGGCCACTTGCACAGCAGACATCTGGTTCCTACAGCACCAGGTTATCCTTGTGTGCTCTGAGCTGGGTAAGACCCTGGAGAGGTCTAATGCAGGCTTGGCTATCACAGAGCAGATTACTAATCTCTACCACCAACACTGAAAGAAGAAAGCAAACAAGAAATGCAGCCTGGCAAGGAAGCTCCTAGTGATGCTGCAGTTTTTACACCTATTTATGTACCATCTGTTGGTCAGGGCTGTGCCTGCAAGTACAGAATACATTTAATTGGAATGGGCCTGAAAAGCAGTGTGAAGGGACAGTTGAGCAGTGGTGGAGAACACAGGCATCATGTTTTGCAGCGTGATGCACCATACACCTGATATCTTGTTGTTTCTTCATTCATCCATTGCAAGGGGAATTTTTCAGATGCCTTTTCCTCCCTGCCTGCAGTGTGAACCACAGCACCGCTCCGCAGCCATCTACTGAGAGCGAGGCAGATCTCACCATGGATACCCATTTAAATAGAGAAGTCACAGGACAGTTGCTATTTGTGTGCCTGAATGGAACTCTATTGTGCTATTTTTTTTGCTCCAGTGAAGCAGAACAAACCCTTCTTTTTCTTTGTTTATATGAGGTGAAAAAACATACTGGTACTGACTTTCCAATAAAAAAACTCTTAGATGTAGTCAGTTTCTTCTCTCTTTAAGAACATCTGGGGATACAGAGACAATCCATCTGTCCTGCTCCAACACTGGGACAAAATACCTGTGATCTTAACTATCCTTCTCATTTCCTGATTACACATCATGCTGTAGTCCTTTGTGGTTAAGGACTGTTTCTTTTCTCTATATGCCCATATCTAAAAACACCAACAACTTTCAGCCAAATACAAGTTTTTGGTATCATACATGGAAATTATTTTTTTTTGTTGAGGTATTGAGTCAAACCTCAGAAGACGTCAGACTTGTCTCAGAGGGTCATTGTCATCCTTGGCGTAATAACCTCTCTCTGCACTCTGGCTTTCTATTTTTAATTTGTTTTGCCACAGCGTCCTTGTCAGACACCAGGGGCTCCTTGTGCTTCTCTTGTACAAACATGTAAGCAAACTGTAGTTATTGCTGCAGTAAATTCACATACTCAGAAGGAAATTATTTCTGAGGGAAAAAAAATAAGGCAAATGGAAAAAAAAAAAAAGATGTGTAATGCATTTTCAGTAACATCTGAGATGTGTTCTCTGCACAGCCTTGTGCACAAGCCAGTGCATGATGCCAGGCCAGTGGTTGCCCCCGTGAGCTCCCTCTGCCCAGCCCACCTGGTGCTCTGGCAGCACCACATGCCTGTGGTGTGAGAAGCTCAGGGTCCACACCACGTGTGCAGGCTCTGCCCAGCTCTGCAGAGCCACCAAACGTGCTCAGAGCAGGGCTGAAGCTCACATTCTCACATGCAACTCCAACTCCACTTTAAGACCCCTCAATTTTAAAAAGGAGCTAAAGAACTTTCACAGTGTTGGCATCAATCTATTTTTAATGTATTACCTTAGAGGACACTGTGCAAAGTCTTGTCTTGGGGCACATCTTAAAGGACAATAATATTCCCCCAGCAGGTCAGGAAACCTAGGAGGTGCCCACATGTGGACTGGATGTCCAAATGTACATGGGGCTTCTGTTACAGTCAGTGGAGTCCAGACACCTGCCCACTTCACCCCAAAGCAGAAGTCTCGGCACACCAACTGGCTAAACTCAGATGTCTAGTGGCAGCTTTGCCTCTGGTATCCAAGATATTTACACAGAATTGCCAAATATTAAACATGACCTTTCTCCCTCCTAAGTGGCAGCTGGACGTTGGGGCCTATTACAGGATATCTCAAATGGCTCTAAATAAATAAATGTGGACAACTGAAGCAGTCAGCGGGATAGCTCTTCAGGTTTCCTGCCTATGATGGGAGTTTGGATCTATCTCATACAGAGACATTTCCTCCTTCCTGAATGTCACAAAATAAGACTATTGTAATTTTTTTTTCCTTCCCAAAGGATGGGAAGCTTGGCTCCAAGCTGCAAATCAGCTCCTCCCCAGAGCATCTTTCCTCCCAGAGGACATCATGGGGCTCACAAAGCACTTCATGACTTTCCATACCTCCAAGCACTATCCAGCCTGCCTTTAGCTGATCCACTGACATGGTTTTGTGCACTGTTTGAATTAATTCCATTATTATGTAAGCTGCTGAAAAGGAATGGTGCTTATCCAGGACTCAGTACCTCTCACACTTTCTCATTACTTACATAGTGTTTATATTGCTCAGTGGTGCCAATCAGGGTAAGTATTTATTGCTGCAGGCTGTTTACTGCTCCATATCTGAATATAGCTGCTGCCCTGAAGAACTCACAATTTAATTATAAAACAAGATGCTGGGAGTTTAAAACAAGAGAGAAAATTGATGAGCAGAAGAGGTAAGAGTGACAAAGTCAGGAGAAGCAAATGATTTTTTATTCTACTGTTTATTTTTTACAATTTTATGCTTTTTTATATGCAATTTTCAATTAAAGTGTATTTTTTTTTCAATTAAAAAGAAAACCCAAACAACTAACTGAACCACACATGCTTCATTTCTCTTTTCCCCCTTCCTGTTTCTCATTGCAATTTATATCTCTCAGTAGAAAGATTGGACTTCACATAATTTGATGTTTCTATTTAATCCTATTTAAGATTCTCTTTCATGTTTATAACTTCCATCTGCTTATATACCATTGGTTCAGGTGTCTCTCCCAACCTTGGTGTTGGATTATCAGCAGAGATATACAAGGCCTTTTCTTTCTCTATGAAAAGGTCTATGAGGCAAGGCAGGTCGCATCCATCCATTTTGCCACTGTTCCTCTTGGTTGATTTGCCTCCAGGCTGGACCATGTGCCAGCAGGTAAGTTTCCACTGGTTTCTCAACAGGACCTCCTCTGGATTTCCTGGGACCATCAGTCCTGCTGTGAGTCTCAGGACATCACCCACCATTATCCTATCCATATAATCCAAATGAATTCCTGCTCACCTCTATCTGCCATCCAACTCACTTCATAGAATCCATGGACACACTTTCTCAGATACAAGATCACATCTACCATTCATTGAAAAATGAAATTTGTGTTATCTCTGCAGGATATCACCCACTTAAACTCAATTTGATCAAAATCAGAAACATATGACTGCAAGTATTACCCATATTATAGCAGACACCAAAACATGCTGCTACTGTGCCACATACAGGAGAAGAGGCACTAGAAGTGCAAAAAGCATCATAGGCAGCATTAAGCTTTTTTAAAAAATCACTGTGTATTGAAAATCAGTACACACGTTTGCACTGTTATTGCCTCTTCAGACTCCACAGCTGTTCTCTCAGAGCTCTCCTCTCTCCAAACACGGAAGAGACGCAGGAGTTTGGAGGGAAATACTTTTCTTCTGTGCCACAAAGTGGTTGTTAAGAAAACAGCTCTTGGATGCATAGGTCACACTGCATTTGTCTCATCTGGGCTCATCTTTGTGTCACCAGGCATTGGCCTGTCCCAGGCAGCCTGGCTGTGACGCAGAGAACTTCCTGATGTATCTCCAGTGAACACTGAACCACCTGCACATGTCATAGAAGCCACCAGACATGCTCCCAGCCCCAGCTCAGAACTAGCCTCACCAGACTGAGGAGAGAAAAACAGTATAAACATGTATTTTTCACTACAAAGTAGCTCTCATGGTGATTTTATCCATCTGTAGTAATACCAGAAGGATGAATATTCTGTCCAAAGCCTGTGTTAGCTGACCATGCCAGAAATAACAACCAGGGCTGCCTGTCACCAGGAGAGAAAGCTCTGTTATTTCCCTGACACTGAACTTTCCATGTTGCACTTAGCTTAGTGAATCAGTCAGCTGAAGCTTGCTATTCAGGCTTCCTATAGTACAAACTGCTTTTTTCTTTTCCCTTTGAAACAGCTTCCTATTTTCTCTCATACACCCAAGGGGAAGTTAGAACTGAGATTGCACAAAAACTCTGCATAAATTATACAGTCTTTATGTGTACCTTGAGGTGCACAGGGATTTCCCCATACCTGGGTAAGTATGCTCAGTTTAGATGTCTAATATACATGTCAGTAGGTCACAATGAAACATCTCTAGTCACCATTCATGTGGGTTTCCTCCACTCCCTTTACAGGTCATTCCACTCTCAAAATCTGGCACACATGATCCACTCAGGGGTGGCCACAGCTCTCAGTCTGGTACACTCAGCTGTGCTTTTCATCTCATCCCTGTTTCATGGGCAACAACCACTGTTGGAGTAGCCTGGGTACTCTGGAGCTTCAGCTCCGGACTTAATCCATTGCCACCAAGTGTTAGACCTTGCTCAACCTGTGGATGACTTAAAAACCTGCATTTATCCTTCTGGGTGATTCCATTAATTGGAATTACAAGTACTAATCAAACAGCAAACACTTCTTTCTGCCTGCTTCGAGCCATGTACACAGACTTAGCAGGGAGAAGTAAAGCATAGACTAAAGATAAGAACCATCAATATGACGGAAAAAACACACATTCTAAAGAGAAAATGTCACTGAAAGAAAGATAGCAAGTTTTCAAGCAAACCAGCTGCCTGAAACTGTCACCATCATAATTTGGAAGAGGAGAGAGTTGGTGTTGATGTCAGCATTGCAGGTGAGTCAAGGAAGCACTGGGAAGACAGGAGGAATAAATTCTAACCCCCTGCCTCCTCAGAGATAGTTGATTCAGCAGGAGCTCTCTTTGTGTCTTGATGCACCAGCAGCCTCCACAGAAGCTCTGTGGTAGATGAGGAAACAGATCAATCAGAAATTTTCATGAGATCAACAGTAGTTTATACAGGAAAATGCTTCCCCTGAAAAACATCCTGAGGATCAAGGCCCTTTGGTATGGAATATGCTTGAGATGCCAAGATCACTAGTTGAGGCATGAAATGAGAAGAAAGCATTGTGACTTCTCAAACAAGATCTGTGTTATCTTTCTGAGTATTAGAAAATAACAGGTGTGAAAATTGTCCATCTTACTGGAATACTTCTGCTGGCTGAAAACCAGAAATGAATCCTCATGTCATAGAAAAGGGCTCTGCCAGAGGGAAGAGGATTCATAGGGCTGTGTTGAATAGATCATCTTGACAATTTCTAGGATTCAGCATCATGGAGTAATTTTTTTATAGGCCTCCAAAAAGTAGTTGTCTTCTTTGACTGAGGGGAAGAGGTGCAAAAAACAATCAGACATGACTTTACAGAATGTCAGCACCTGATGGTCTTTTCTTGTGGAAATCTTGCTTTGCTCCCTGAGGGCCTGCCTGCTTTTGCAAAGCACTAGAGATACATCAGAAAACACGATGAGGGTGGGTATTTGTTATACTGTATCTGTAAATAATGGGCATAAAATAACTGGAGACAAGACAGCAGAGATTCTTTAACACAGATAAACCCCCAGGAGCTAAGATGTACAGCAATTCCCAAGTATTTACAAGCCCAGCTTGCCAAGCGCAAGACTCAAAGCTACTCTGTCCCTCTGCCACAGGTGGCAAGGGTAGGGGTCTTCTTTAAACAGCTCAGGGACAAACAGTTCTTCTCCTTTATCTCCTTTTTTTTTCTCTTTTTTCTCCTTTCCTTAGAATTACAGGGAACTTGGTGCTGGTTTATCAGAGAGCAGACAGAGGCTAGTGGGCATCTCTGAAACGCCCCCAAAAAAAATCTATCTTGAAATACATGTGCAAATATAGGTAAAATTCACCATAAAATTATTTAATTATTTTAAAGTATTCAAGAATTATCTGAGATTTTCAGGACTGGATGTTATCAATTTTTAGTGACTACAGACCCTGTTTTCATGTGATTCTTATTTGTAATGCACAAGCTGTTAGTTTTTTCATTTATATAGCAGAGGAGATCTACAAGAGAATTATCCTTTAAACATTGCAGTAGAGGAAGAACGATACCCTTTTTTTTACTTATCTATAATCACCTTGAGCCCTGCAGCTTCAGAAGCAGTAAACCCATAATTTAAAAGGAAATGTGAAAAGAAAGAGAAGAGGACCAAGAAGTCCTTCAGTCCTCACTGATGAATACATTTTCCTGCCACCTTTGCTACTATCCTCCATTACCCACCTTCTAGCAAAAGTACTTCTTGCATCACTAAGAAAGATATAACCTCCTAGTCCAGCCATAAGGTGTAAAACTCTCAAAAGATCCCTTTTGCTGGGTATGTCTCATTATAAGCAGTAGGTTAGCTCAGTTCTCAAAGCTGTGTAAAAAACCAGTCAAGGCCAGGAACAATCATCTTGGGGCACATGGAAATGCATGTCAGGCACTGTACATCCAGTATTTGGCTGAAGCATTCATGGTCTCCTCGCTTGCACTGAGCAGTTTCAGTGCCTCTGAGGAGTGTTGCAACACTGCCAGAAACAATTTGCAACTGCACTGTTCTTGGCATGGCCTGGGAAGTCCTTTCCCACCTACACCAGCTGCTGCTGGTCTCAAAGGACTAGAGAGCACCTGGGAATCACTAGCACTGGAAGGGTTTTTGGATAGACTCCTTTCTATCCTGAGCTACAGTGACCCTAAAAACAACAAGTGTTAAATCACTGCAGCCAACTGTGCCCTTAGGAAGTCCTGGCAAAAAGGACAACCCAGCATTTTGACTTAAAAGTGTCTCTCAGACCCTACAACTAGACCATACAACTATTTTTTAAACAAATAATAGTCACTGTTTTGTGGCATTTGAAACACTAAAATGGGCATGAATTTCATCTCTTTACCAGTTTCAGTCAAGTTCTTTATTATAAATCTGAAACTTTAGCCATTTCCCTCTACATAACCTGTCTTGTATCCAATACACAGGAGAAATAGCAGCCTGCAGCAGTTTTCTTTTGTGGTGTCAGGATAAATTTATGCCCTCAGCATCCTACTGTTGAACATATTTTATAGTGAAGCAGAGGAAGGAGAACCTGAGGCTTCCCAGTTAAAGCAACACCACTCGGAACATACAGGCTACACAAGGAATCTGGAGAACAATTCTGTGTCATCGAGATATTTTGATGCAGAGTTAAAGTGGAAAACCACATTTCTCCAAGTAAATTAAAAATGTAGCAGAGTTCTGTGATTATTATATTGTGTTCTATGTTAATGCCATTATATTTAGTGATATGACTGATACTACATTTAGGGAAAAGTGTTGCTTTGGAAACAATTCTTTGTAATTAATATTTCACTTGGCCTGAATATTAACTTTGAAGAAGAGACACTTCTTGAATTCTGTGTTTGGTCTTCTTGTACATAATATTCTGCTATGATGGGAGGGTCATATTAAACAGTTTAGCTGATGCCAAATTAACTAATGGCCAAATAAAATGTTCATTCCAAGCAAGCAGTACTTTTTCCTGAAAACTAGAAACAAAGACACCACAAAAATGTTTCTATAGAGCGTATATGCTGATTTTTCAAGTCTTAAGCATTTAAGTTAGTACCTTTCAACATTTTATCCCAGCTCACTATTGTGCCTTATCCAATATATTCCTTCTATAACTAGAAACATTTGATATTCATAGCTTTGCAATTCATTCATTAGGAACATGACAATTTTATGTGATTTTCCCCACAGATGTCCAACATAATTGAGAATGAGAGAATTAAAATTGCATCCAAACACACACACAGACAAGATAAAGAAAATCTTAAAATCTTCGAGAACACAAGCAGGAAATACAATTAAATATGCCCTTGTCTGAAATTGAAAGTTAGGGGAATAAAAATTTATGTATATATGGTCCCATAGAATCCTAGTATAGTGCTTAAGAGCACAGAGATACAAAATTATAATAATTTTTCAGAGCACATACAACTTTTTCACGGGACCTGTTACATTACAGAGCTCAAACATCTCAATGCCTTAGTTTGCCACCTGTTGATAGAGAATAAATACACTCATACTTCACACAGGAGCTATAAGGATATTTAAAGACTGTTGTGAAGTGTTCAGAAACAGAAATTATAGAATGATAAAAATAGGTACAAAGCAGAAAATTGCTAATATCCTTACTGCTAAGAAAACCTTAGATTTCAGACCCCGTAATTTTTTTTTCTCAGCCAGAAAATGTTTAAATTATACAATTTTCATTAAGGTTTAATTAGCTTTTAAAAATTGGCCCAAGCCAAAGAAATAAATATGTCACAGATTAACAATAACTAAATCAAAGACAGAATATTGCATAAACACAGAATATACAAGATCTGGTTTCAAGTCCTGACTCTGCTACAGATCTGCTACCTATAGACAGATTAAGGCCTGTGCACCAGTCAGTTTTATGGTAGTGCAAAGTCCATGAAACAGAATGGCAATTTCCAGATTTGAGATTATCCTCAATTAACACTAATTATTACTGTTAAACCACCTCCTGAAATTTTGCTGTTAACAACAGTTTTAATATTTATGGAACAATCTACAGCTTAGATTTTTTTTACAGAGTGTTCATGAAACCCCAGGTTTGACGGCTCGCACCCACACTACAGCCTTATTTTAAAATGGTCTCTGTGTCATAGAGAAATCAGACTCACCTGCTGCAGGGATAAAGCCAGAGGGAAAATCTGATGAGTGTGGGGTTGTTTGGACTGGTGCTACAGCAGCACTTTAGAAGGCTTGATATCAAACAGCAGCTGTTCCAAGAAAGGCACAAAGTGCACGTGTTCATGCTGGCAACCACATGTGGGCACTCAGCGCTACTGTCTGGACATCAGGATTCCACTGCAATCCAAAGATGGATTTTGGCACTGGATATAATTAAGAAATTGTCTCATGATAGCCTTGCCACAGTGTTAAAAATGATTGATCAACTAGAAAAAAAACAGATCCAAATTATCATCTGCTTTTATCAAGACTGAATACTCTGTAATACATACCTGCACTTAATTGAGAAAATGAAGACTTTGCCATTAAACAGCAAACAAAGAAAAGTTATACTGGTGTGGAGTGCCCCTGCCCAAAGAGGCGAGGATTTGGTTTTAGATAAGCAGTGTTAAAGTGAGAGGCGTGGCTTTAAGTCCCAGGAAGAGTGAATTCCACTCCTCTGTCTTGGAAGATGTGCTGTATAAACCCGGGAAGAGTTTCTCCACCCCGACATCCCTCGTGGGGTGTTAGCCCGAGGTGTTCTGCCCTTCTTGTGTTGCTATTCGTTGTATTCTGCATTAACCCCTCCTATTGTACCTCTATTGGTTCCTCTGGGGCTTCTCCCTTGCTGTGTCCCTATTAGACACAGACTGTAAACTCCACCCTGGCTCGATCCCATAAAACTCACCACCCTGCCTCTGTTTGGGGTTCTCCGTTTCTGGTTTATGCTGGGTTAATTCCTGTGTTGGTGACACCCCAATAAATGGATTCCTGAGTTTAACCAAACAGAGACCTGTCTCGTTGATTTCCCACTGCACCTCCCTGGACATGACTCCATTGCAACGAGATGCAACATAGTGGAACATATCTCTGTCTACTTCATCTGAACCTGGATCATTCCTTCAGTGAGAGATGCAGGGGTAACAAGGATCATAAATCTATCTGATCAATAATGGACTTTCATCAGTTTACTTGATAATTAATTTTCAGCTAGCTACAAAGGAAGCCTGAACATTTCACTAAACTATAGGATACCACATGGAGCTGAAACTTAGATAACCCCATCTTGTGTAATAGTTTGGCAGGCCATTTAATCTCTCTTAGTTTCCCCTCCCTTTGGAAGGATTATTTAGTATGAGCTTCTCCTCATGTCCTCCATGATCACTGTTGAGATAGTATACTTGGAACAAGGACTGTCTTTGACACAGTCATATATTTACTTGTGACTTATGAAAGATACTGACGCAGAAATAATATATATTTAAAATGCCACTCATCAAACCCATGTAATAGAGCCTGGTTACAGGATTCAATTAAAGTTTTATGACAGGAATAGCCCATTGTGTACCATCATTTAGTATCTCAGGTTTCAAAACACCTCTCTTCCTGCAAAGCTGGGCAATAGCTTCAGGAATCAGAAAATATTACTTGGCTCATAAGGTCTCGCAAAATTGCAGAGTACTAAGTGGTTTGTGACTTTTGGCAAGTGTTCCAATAAGCAATTCTTAAATAGAGGTGCTTCATGAAGCCTTATCCCATAGATCTGAAGGGTAAAATATTTAATAGAGTGTGTTTCAGAGGAGTAAGAAGAAATAAACATAAAACAACACAAACTAACAAACAGACAATTAAAAAAAGAGGTAGTCCAAACCAGGAACTTCCTTTCAAAGCAGAAATCTCGTTCTGTTAGTGGAAGTTTTTATCATACTACCCAAATGCTTCACAAACTTCAATGAATTAATCCTCTATGCTCTTGTGAGGAAGGAAATATTATTCTTTTTATTATATTGAGAAGAAATCATAAAGACTATAAAGCCCAAGTGTTTCAGTACATCCAGTGATTTTTGAGGGTTTGATTTTCTGACTCTCAGTTCTAGGTTCAGCTTCCAGGTATACTGCATTATTTGCAGTTCCTCTTTGTATGGAGTTAATCTTCTTAAGTACACCAAAGACCTGTTTTTGTTCCCCTGAACTGTGAATCCCAATTAAAAAAAACTTACAGAATCACAGAATGAAAGATTCATCAAGGTTGGAAGAGACCTTCAAAGATCATCTAGTCCAGCCATCAACTCAGCACTTCCATAACTATCCCCAAACCATATCCTAAAGTGCTACATCCAAGCACCTCTTAAACACTTCCAAATACTCTCTGGGCAGCTCATTCCAATGCCTGACCATTCTTCCAGTGAACACTTTTATTTTTCTAATATCTAAGCTGAACTTCCCCTGGAACAACTAAAAGCCATTCTGTCTCATCCTTTCACTTGAGTTTTGACAGAAGAGACTGACCCCCACCTCACTACAACCTCCTGTCAGGGAGTTTTAGACAGCAATGAGGTTCCTCAGACTCCTCCAGACTAAAATATTATTTTAAGAATATATCAATAATATGAGAAGTAACTTACATAGTCCTTTCTATATCTGATTGAACACAGATCAAAGAAAAAATAATCACTTAGTCTAATCTTGCTTGATTTTTCTGGACTAATGGTCTAATTATTCATGGATATTGCTCCTTCAGAGGTGCACTCTCTCTCCTGACTGCTGAGTATGAGATGTTGAAGAAACAGTAGTTTCTACCACCACACACAGCATGCATGGTCAATCTGTAATTTTTCACTCCTATCTGGGCACACACTCCTCAGCTACCAGAGTACCAAGGAAAACATCAAATCTCTTTGATCTCAGCAGTGTGCCATTAAAAAAATGGAAGCATTTTTAGAGACTAAGTCCTATATCCCCCACAGTGAGAATCAGAAGGGGCCCAGGCAGGTAGAAAGCTCATATTACTTTCACCAAGTGTTGCATGGGAATATAACTTGGGGTGTAAGTGAAGACTGCATGCCTAAAGGGGTAAGGAATTTTGAGGCCCCTCAAGAACAAGGGGGCTTACGATGTTTGAGAGCTTAAAATCAGATCTTTCTCTTTTTTCCTTTCCTTGACAAGTACTGCAGTCTGCAGGAAAATGGTCTGGCATTAAAGAGCAAAATTATATCAAACTCCTTTATAAAATATTTTTTTTCAAAAGTATTAGGAATAGCAACTTTTTCACTGTTTTAGACTTTTAAGCAATGAGCTGTTTATACAGCAGCTATGTGGCAACCACCTAATGGATCAGTGACACTCCCTGCACTGCTTGAGGTACTGTCTGTCCTTCTGAACACTCACTCTCAAAGCTGGTTTATCCCTTTTCCTGATCAAGCTCTGTCCTGTCAGTCGTCTTCTGCTCAGGATTTTTTCCTCATGACAATTCTGAAAAAGTAAAACTTTTTTTCACTATGGGAAACATCCCCTTGTTTGCCCAAGAGTGAGTGCTGAGATGCACTTCCCTCAATGAACGGCAAAGCTCTGTGTCCAGTAGGGTCTGAGCTCATTCCAGGCACTGGGATGTTCTTTATTGTCCCTGCTAGCAAAGGACTTTTAACAAGTACAACAGTAACATCAAGAACGTTAAAACTGTAATAAAAACCATTCCAAAGGGTGCTTGGGTGTCCTTAAAATAAATATTCTATTTGCTGTATTGTCTCTATGGGAATTTCTAGCAGATACCTGGAAGGCAGGCATATGAATCTTATCAGTACGATTTGATTAAAAACTCAATTATCCTATCTGGATTAACTTCAGAGATACAGATAGGCAGCAATGCCTGGTATAGGTAACTACTGACAACTGGTTGTAACGTGTAGTTTTGCCACAGCTGTAGTAGAAGACAGGCTGAGGACTGGGAGAAGTCCTGGAAAATGAGCCTTTCTAGACTTTTTTTTTTCCTCCCCCAAAGTCCCAAGAGGAAACGACAGATTTTTCTTTTGCCTAATTAACTGCAGGTTAAAATAGATGATGATCTGTACTAAATAACTAGAACTGTTTGACAAGACTTGTTTGTTCTTTGGTCAAACAAATGAACTGTTGAATATTGGGGGGGGGGGGAGGTCACTGCAGTTTTATATAACTGAAGATTTACTCTATTCCCCAGCTTGGGGAGAGTGAGAGAGCTTGAGGCTGAGAAGTTGTGAGTCCTACAGAGATTTTACCTCTGGCAAAAGTCCCTCATGTTCCAACCAGAACGTCCTGTGCTTGCACCTTCACACCTGCCTCTGTCTGCATTCCCTTTTCTTCCCATGCACGTTGTTCAATGCAGCCTGACATTCTCCGGCCTAGGAGGAAGCAAACACCTTAAAACAAAATGTATTTGTACTTCCCAGCAGCTTCTTTGCTTGTTAAGCCGTGGCAGTGGCAGAGAGGAGCCATTCTGTGGGGACTGGAACTCGCTGTTGGAGGGAAGCACTGTGTGGGATCCTGCTTAACAAAACAATCCTGCCTTCCTGCTGCAACCCTTGTCTTCCCAGGAAGCCCTTTGCTTCCTCTGCCTCCTCCTCCGCCGTGCAAAGAATAGTGTGAGGCTGTTGAGGCACTGGAACACATTTCCTAGAGTAGCTGTGGATGCTCCGTCTCTGGAAGCGTTGAAGGCCAGGCTGAATGGGGCTTGGAGCAACCTGGACTAGTGGGAGGTGGTCCCCGCCCATGGCAGGGGGGCTGGCACTCGATGATCATTAAGATGCCTTCCAAGCCAAGCCATTCTGTGATTCTATGAGACAACACACTCCAGGCATTCATAACCCACATGAAACGCAAGGCTCTGTTATTAAATACTTTTCTCCTAAAGTTATCTTATTTAAATTTATCACTTCCCTTTGAGCTGCAACTGCTCAGGTTTGCTCCACAGGAGCTGCTGTACCAGGAGCTGGGGCACCCTGCGGTAAGGCAATTTTGGACAGGCACCCTGGTCTCTTCCATTGCTGCCGTGACAGAGTTCCAGAAGGCGATAACGTGTCCTGTGCCAGCACACAGACCTGAATGTGCTCCCACACCCGCAGCCCTCGGTGAGGCCCCGCTCCGTCTCTCTGCCCTCAAACACTGCCCGGGGCCGCCGCGCTGCCCGGGCCGGCTGGGCACTGCCCCCGGACACACACTGAGACAGCAGGACAGGAGGCACCGCTTCCGCGACATCAGTCGTGACCCGCCCTTCCCTTTCTTCCGCCTTCCCTTCCTTCTCCCTCCCTTTTCCTTTCTCTTCCCTTCCCCCTTCTCTTCCCTTTCCCGCCTCCTTTCCCGCCAGTTCCCGGCGCGGCTACGGCGAGTGCGAAGGGACAAACCGCCTCCGGGGGAGGGTGCGGGGGGACGGGCGGTGCCGGCCCCGCCCCCGCGCGCCCCTTCACGGCGGTGACGTCAGGCGCCTCACGCGCCGCTCCGCGCGTCACACGCCGCG